>NC_088804.1:33901453-34211429 GCF_011386835.1 Chrysemys picta bellii | reverse complement strand
TTGTATTTATTTAATATCCGGGTTAGTTCATTCAATTAGAAGACATTTAGCTGTCTGCAAACGGCTTTCCTATTGGTTTAGAAAGTGGCATTGGGACCAGCCTAGGGTATTGTGTTTTGCATTGCTGAGGGGGAGCTGGGCTTGATTTCCCCATTGTAGGCCCTCTCTTCCTGGGTCAGCAGGCAGCAGCTGGGAATGCTAAGACACAAAAATAGAATGATTATTTTTAGATCAGCTACATAACCTCCTGTTTATAATGTTTAAGTTTCAGCTTCGGTCTGACCTCTTTTGGGTCACTGAACCATCTCTCATTTGTTGCCTTATCTGTTCCTTTCTTAACACCTGGCCTGCCTGCTTCCTTGGGCATTTCTTAAGTGCTGGGGGGAGAAGGGATACTATTACGGGTCTCACCTTGACAAGAGCTGAGTGCACTCAATGCATTGTCAAATGAAGGCATGAAGCAGCTGGAAGGAGGTGCTCAGAACATGACACAATCAGGCTCCTCTGTTCAACGTTACAGAACAAAGAGTGTATTGAGAAGACTGGAGTTGTTACAATGCATCCAGGGCAGCCAACAGCCAGATAGATGTTTGTTTTGGTGTTTGATTCCTCATGCTGAGAATATTCATCATCATTTACTTTAGCAACATTTCCCTCATATATATATAGGTAGTTTTCTTTTTTTCCTACAATTTTTGTGTGAATTTCAGTAGTGCTGACCTTCTGCTTCTCAATGACACAGCAACAGACCAGGAAGTGCCTCCAATGGCAGAGAGGCAAAGAGTTTAAAAAGAAAGATTTTGTGACGAACCAGAAAATTGGACTGTGGTGGGAGGCTAGATAGCTAGAGAAATGTGTTGAAACCCTGAGGTTCTAGCCAAAGTCTAGAATTTGGCCAGGTGAAAGGTCCTTTGGGGAAGTTTCACACTGTTTGGATATTAGGAAAAGTCCATTAGCACAAGAGACCGTTATAACTAAGGTCCATGGTTTCAAAGATAAGGATTTCATTGCAACGATACGAACAGTTCCAAAATACAATAGTCAGCTGGGAATACTCGAGCATTTACAAGGAAATCTTATCAGCCATTGTTGTTTCATCATAATAGAATGGGCTGCAAAAACAGAACAATCAGATTGGCTGGACCAAAATTCCCCGCAGTAAAACTCATGTAGTAGAATTCCAAGCTGGGATCTATCTAGTCTCATAAGTTTCCTTTATAGCCCACCAGGGACCAGGCACCAAAAATAACAGCTGTAACATTTAATTTTTTTTTTTAATCCATATGACATATTGCTTGAAAGTACTGAAATGAATGGGACTGGCTTTCAGCTGGGCTGAGTTATGCTACCCACTGACATAGAGCTGTTGGAGTAGGGGTGGCAAGTATAATACCAGTGACCTGGAGACCTTGACCATGTATGGTAGTCTGGTTTTTAACAGTTACAATGATGATGAGATTAATTCTGCCACAATGGAGGAAATACATTATGCCAACTATGGTGTGCTAGGGCAATAATCTGTAGGAAAGTGCAAATCTTGGTGGAGTTTGCCAGGCTTGGTAAATTTATTGTACGGGTAGAAAATCCTGGCTCATGAATGGCTGAAAAGAGTCATGTACTGCATCAGGAAGCTACCTTTAAAAAACACCAACAAAAAACTTCACTGAGGTTACTGATCGAATGAAACCATTTAAACTAATCAGATCCTTTGTGTAAATGAGCTGTATGCCGACAAACTCAGTTGCAGCCAATGAAAATTGTGTTCTCTGAAAAATGAACCAAATAGCTTTTTCTGGGTATCTAATTTCATCTGTCCTTTGGAATATCCTTTGCAGTGTTATAGCTGTGTTAGTCCCAGGATCTTAGAGAGACAAGCTGGGTGAGAGAATACTGTTTGTTGGACCAACTGCTGTTGGTGAAAGACACATGCTGTGTAGTTTGAAAGCCTGTCTCTTTCACCAACAGAAGTTTGTCCAATAAACAATATTACCTCACCCAACTTCTCTCTTGGGAATTGCAGTTTAGAAGGAAAATCTCTCCCATGTGAGCTTGATGCTTTTCTTTCTCTGTTTTAATATAGTTGTTGTTACTAAAATCACTTGTTTGTATTGATGATACAAGATAAAAATAGCAGCGAGGCAGAAACATGCAAAATCCATCAGTTACACATGGTGGTAGACATATCTTAGATGCACTACACTGGCTGATATTATTAATGTAGCCCCCTATTTTTTTTTTTTTTGCATCAACATGATGGAAAGTTAAATTATTGGAGAAATAGGCAGGATTGGAAGAGGCTTTTATAGGAAAAATGAGCAGTTCAATTTTCATATTTAGTCTAAGAAAGTGGTGAAATGAGAACCAGAGCTGTGGTCAGGGAGGGAGAAAAGTAGATTTGAGGGGTTTTGGTATCTGGTAGGTAAAAAAAACAAACTCTGGGAGTGAAGGAGGGCAACTGGACGACAAGTGCAGAGAATGTAAAAAAGGAGGGGGCCACAAACAGCTCCTTGGGAAATGCCAAGAGAATCTACAGAACGTAGAGTAGAGAAAAACTAGGCAGAGAAAGCGAAATGGCAGGTTGATACTGTCAAAGGCCGCAGAGAATGAGTATGGAGAAGACACATTTAGTTATACAAAAGAAGAGCATGTTAGTTAGTGACTAATCACTATAGTTTGCAAGGGGGATTGGAAGATACCTTTCAATAGAGTGGCTTGATGGTTTTTGCCATTAACTCAGTGATGATGATGATTCCCTGGATGAAGAAATTCCTCAGCCTCCATACTCTGTAGGTATTTAGCACAGGAGATGGTAGTTATTCCACTCATAAGACACACGCTCAAGTCCTTACATTTTTGTAATGTCATAAATAATACTTATTAAATGTAACCTCAATGGCAGAGCTCCAACCCTTCTTTGCAAAGCAGCTTACATTTATGTATTACTTATTACAAAATTAGGAGAATTAATAGTATTAATATGTCCCTCAATGTTTGGAGTATTTACTGTGAGATACTAAACTACCAGCATTTTACATTTTCCCAGAAAATTAGTTTTAAAAATAATTCGTTAAGAAATCCTTTTGTAAGCACCTACAGCTGGCAACACCCCAAATACAGATTTGTTAAATTATGCCACTGTTCTTTTGTTTTTCCTGAAGCTGTTTTCTTGTTTAATGCAAATCCATTTGATAACATCTTCCCAGCTTTCGGATAAATATTTGTATAAATATTTGTGTAGCATTCCATTCATTTTTGGATGTTTAATTTCAATTTCCCTTTTCTTGATTTTGTAAAATATTGGAATGTTTAAGTTATTTTTATAAATGCCATGTGCAATTCTCTCTTCCTTTCCCCTCCAGTTTTCTCTGCATCTTTGGCAATTCTCTCTATTTGGGATTCAACTCTGGTGTCATTTCTAATATTTCAATTACCATTTTTGTGGTCGTTCATCCCATCACACAAGAGTTTGGCACATGCAGATACATGTCAAAAACCAAAATGTGAGACTAAGACCCTGATGCTCAAAGGTCTCTCTCCCACATCATGGCAACCTCCTATGGATGAAGATGGTGGGATGTCTTCAGAGCCCATCAGCACTGCTACTACATTCTATCTTATTTTTATAGCCCCCCATGTAGCAAATCACTAAACAATAGTTACAATAGCAACTGTCAGCCTATTTCTCAAAGCTGGGTGCCTAAATAACACATAATTTTAGGCAACCAGTTTTCAAAGCTAGGTCCACAATGACCAAGACAAAGATTAAATACCATCAGTAGACAAAACCAACAAAAGCTAGTGCCTTCCCCACACTGCAAACACAACAGGCTCAATTTTCAAATTTGGGTGCAATTGTTATTTGCCTAAATTCAGGTTTAAGCTCTTATATCCCAGTTTTAGACAACTTAATCAGCATCCATCTTAAGGCACCTGGGCTTGAAGACTAGACTAAGGCAGGGGAAAGAGGAGGGTGTCAGTACAAGTTTTGGCACAGAGTTCAAGGGCAGCACAAATCAGACCCTTAATTTGTGTGCATGGAGGATGCGTCTCCAGATGGTTTGCTGGTAACAGTGATGTTAAATGTGTGCGTGCAATATCTTGTTTGCTGCTCTAGATAAAGTGAAATCTTTCCCATTTCATTGGAACATTTTATTTGCTTGACTGTTTACACGTGTTGGACCAGCTCTGGATGTAAGGACATGACGGACAATGGAACAGAAGTGTTGGAAAGTATGTTAGGTTCTTTTAGTTAATGTTCCACTTGGATATTTACCATCTGTATGTTGTTGTTTTTTTTAATTCCTTGAGCACTGTGGAAAGACTCAATTGTAAGCAACTTTGTCTCCAACGTCTCATATTGTAATATGAATGTGGAAGCTTCTGTAGTTTTGAACACCTACTGAATAATAAGGCTGTGTTCCCTGTGAAAAGAGGTTGGTTAACTGTTGGATTTATTAGCCAATGGGTCAAATTAATTGCTAGTTGAAATTCCCCAGGAATGCATTGGGCCCAATGTTTCTAGTGTATAGTAGGCTATAATATGAGACTGAAAGGGTTTTCATGTTGAAAGTGTTGGTTTTATACTAACGTAAAATATATTGTCTGAGTATGTGTAAGAAAGAGAGAAATCTGTTTTATTAGTGAGTCAACTGCACAGGAAATTAGGAGCAGAGTTCAAAGAACATATTTAGATCAAGTCAGTAGCATTTGTTCTACTTGGACAAAAGCCTGCAGAGCATGTACTGTGCATAAATACAACATTACCACTTCCAGTAACATGATGCAATATTCTTATGTGCCTCACATTGAAGCTGAGCTACTGAAGTATAGAGCTGAAGCAAAAATTTAAGCTCAGGATAAAATTAAAAGTTGTGGCTTCAGGATGCAAAGATCTTTCATTTCTGAATTTAAAGCAGACATTATCCAATCTGAGATTTAGCAGTCAGGATACTGACACTTCCTTTAATCCTATTAAGGAAGATCAATTATAAAATGAACTGGAGACAGAATTGTTTTGGATCTTAAGATTTTAACAAAAATTGGGCTGATCTGAAAGCCACAAATAATATAATTCCAAGCTCCTAGTTATAGTTGCTAGCCACTTTTTTCTTGATTATTTTTCTTTTGTAAAAAGCAGGTATGTGGATGAAAGGCACTTACCTTGCATGTATAAAATAGGAAGCTTCTTAGAAGGATAGCTAGATAGGTAATGTCTGTGCCATGGATCATCGTGCAGATATACCAACTGCTGAACTAGGGTTACCATGCGTCTGTTTTTTCCCGGACATGTCCGGCTTTTTGGTAATCAAACCCCCGTCCGGGGGGGAATTTCCAAAAAGCCGAACATGTCCGGGAAAAATACTCCCTGGCTTACCTTAGAGCGGGCGCCCCCCGCCGGGCACTTCCCCCTCCCGGGCTCCGGAGGCGCAGGGTCCAGAGGCATGGGGGCTGCCCAAAGCCGGTAGCGCTCGGGCAGCTCGGCGCTTACAGAGCTCAGGAGTTCAGGGAGCACAGCAGCCGTCGGAGCTCGGGAGGGGAAGTGCCCGGCTGGGGGTGCAGGGTCCGGAGGCATGGGGGCTGCCCGAAGCCAGTAGCGCTACCGGCTTCACGGTTTGCCGGGCAGCCCCCAGACCCTGTGCCCCTGGCTGGGTGCTTCCCTTCCCGGGCTCCAGCTGCGCTGGAGAAGCGCCGGCCGGGGGCGCAGGGTCTGGGGGCTGCCCGGCAACCGTGAAGCTGGTAGCGCTCGGGCAGCCCTTTTTGCGTGGCTGGGAGGGAGGAGGGGGAATGAGGGGCGCTCAGGGGAGGGGGCGGAGTTAGGGCGGGGAAGGGGCGGAGTTGGGACGGGGAAGGGGACGGGAAAGGGGCGGGGCCAGGGCCCCGTAGAGTGTCCTCTTTTTTTATTTTTTTAAATATGGTAACCCTAGCTGAACCAGAAGGCAGGTGCACAAGAAGTGCAGACAACAACTCGAGGCAGACACTTCAATGTAAATTATAGCATATGTGGTGTTTAATATAGGAGTCTTCAAAAGCAGTAAGGAATAGTTTATAAACAAAATTACATGACTGATCTGGATACATGGATAAAATCCAAAAAGTCATAAGAGTTAGGTAAGCTTTCCAGAATGGATCCTTTATCTGAGACAAAGTGCTTCCCTACAAAGTTCAACCTAATAGAACAGAGAAGGGAAGAAGAAAAGCTTATAGCAATTACCTATTGTGTCTTAAGACCCAAGGAAACAAGTGTAGTTGTTCACAATGAGTCAAAATTCTGCTCTGTTACCTTGGACCACTTTCATGGAAGAAAATTTAGGCCAATAAATGGATTTAAGACATTTTCCAGATAACCTGAGTTCAGAGGCAACACACCAAATAAGTGAAAGTTGTACAAGTTTACTTGACAGCTTAAGTCAACAACATTGATTGGTGCAATACAGAGCAGAATGTGGCTAAACCACTGTTAGATTAAGTAAGAGAACCTTTTAACTAAAGGCATCTACTTACGGATTGAGATGTGTTGGTTGAGAGCTTCATAGCAGGAACATGGATTGCTAAAAACATGAGGGCACATTAGCTTCTCCTTTGTCAAACTATGGTAACAAAATCCCTCCAGATGCCAAGAGCCTTGATTCTCCATTACCGTGTGTGTGTGTAAAAGCCCCAAATTCATGAGATTAAAAAAAAAGCCACTCCATCAAATCATGGGGTTTAGTATGTTTTGATTTTAATTCCCCTCTACTTATTTGCCAATGTGTGTTTGATAGTTTCAGGTTGAAAACTCAACCTTTAGGCCACGCAAAAATGTGTCTTTTCCTGGCTGCTCAGATGGAGACTCCACTTTCCCCTGAGATGGGGAGCGGTCATCCGTTTCCTATTACAGTCTTCACTTTCTCCCTTCTTAGTTTCCCACTTCCTCCCCATCACCCCATCTCCCTCCTCAACCTTCGTCCCTAATTTGTGGGGCTCTGACTACCCCCCCCAGTCTCCTGCCCAGTCACCTACACCTTCATCATAAATAAGACAAAAGAATCATGTTGTTATTTTATAATATACTGTACAAGGGCTATAAAATGGAGCTGGAAAATGAACAATGACTGTCTAAGAAACACAAAGCACTCTCCCTGTGTAACTAGTTTTCCAATAAAGATTTGTGAGCTGCAACCATCTTTACAATATCAGCCACCTTGCAAATGGCTGGAAAATCCTTACCCAAGCAAGGCTGGCTATTCCTCAGTGCAGCAATTGTATTTATAATGCTCAGATATTTTTTCTAGAAGAATCTCACTCACAAAGCATTGCAAAAATTGTAAGTCATTCTGCTTATAATTTTGGTAACAAAGATATTGAAGTTTTTAAAAATCTCAGAATTATTTGTCCAAATTAAATAGCTCAAACTAATTAAATTTTAAGTTATTCTTCCTTCCTGCTGGCTCAGGCTTCTCCTCTGCCTGGGTCTCAGCAGCACCACTTCACAGACTCCCCAGGTCTCAGGAAGAGAAGTCCCTCCGAGGACAGTAGGAGGTGGTGGTGCAGAGATCAAGGAAAAGCTGCCAATGGACCCTGGGCAGAGGAGAAGCTCAGTGCAGCAGGAGGCCCAGACCCAACAGCAACTTTTCCCCTGCCTCCCCTTTCCCCAGCCTTCTGCTGCCCCAACCCTGACTCTGCTCAAGACACATTCATAAAAGCAGGGCTCAGTAGCAAGGCAGGTTTTGGGTTCTTAGACCCAAAGCTGTCATACGGAGCTGCATGTATGCCTAGCCCAAGGGTGTGGGGGTGGGGAGAAAAATCACAGGAATGAAGGAGCTTCTTGGGTCATTGCAAGAGCTCTTCCTGCAGGGAGCAAGATCCCATGACTCACAATCAGTTTGCAAGAGTTGGCAGCACTGCATATTTGGATATCAGAATGTAATTAAATAAATGGAGGCCGTTAATCCAAAAACTGGAAGCTCAGACAAACCTGAGGATAAAGGAGTGCTTGTTTATATAGGTTCTTGGCCTAGAACATGACATAGAATCTGGCTTAATCCAAGTGTAATTCAGATCACAATATGGCTTCCCGCATCTCCCCGACTTAAAGAGCGGCCATAGCAACCAAGGTGATGAAAGTACAAAGTGGGTGTCTATTTTTATTTATAATACATCTTACTGCAATATTCAGCAGCCCCAGTCGGGACTGGAGTGTCATTGTGTACTCCTGAAGGTATTCTATGTCACTGAGCACATGCAGAAATCATATCTCCTGCAGATTTTTTTTCTTTGCAGAATATAGATTCTGCTGGAGAGGTGCTGCAATTGCACCTTTCTCCCACCAGGGGCTGCTGTGGCACCAGAAGAGAGGGCAGCCAGCTAGCAGAGAGGTAAGGGGAGAGGCTGCATTCCTCTCAGTGGGGCCAGGTGAGGCGGCACAGGACGGACAGAACAGAGGACACAGCGCTGCTGGGGGTCACAGTCACAGAAAGGCTAGTAGGGAGGACAAACTGGGGTGCAGGCTCAGGAGCTAGTGGGGTGACAGCATTGAGACAGGGGCTGAATGAGACAGGGGCTGCAGGGCCACATAGGAAAGGGGGCAGATATACCTGACAATAGGGGAGACTAGGCAGTCAACCAGGGGCTGCATGGGGGAGGCTCCCCAACTCCCTAACAATCCTTCCCCTACCCCCCAGAACCCCCTGTTCCATACTGTTATGCTACCCACTGACATAGAGCTGTTGGAGTAGGGGTGCCAAGTATAATACCAGTGACCTGGAGACCTTGACCATGTGTGGTAGTCTGGTTTTTAACAATTACAATGGTGATGAGATTAATTCTGCCACAATGGAGGAAATACATTATGCCAACTATAGTGTGCTAGGGCAATAATCTGTAGCAATAAAATGAGCATAACTCAGCTCCTCTGTTAGCTCTGACTCCCCCAAGCCTTTGCATTGCTTCTGAGGTATGCAGGAAATTCATTTAAACTCCAATACAGAAACATATTACTCAAAGTTCTGTATTAATATGTCTCATAAGGAATCTATTTGTCAAAATTTTTTCCTAAATCCTAGTTTTTGTCTGAATTGTTACAGACAAACTTGCTGACAGGTATTTTGAAATTACCAAAAATAACTGAAACGAGCGTGATTATGTGGTGTCATTTTGACAAATAAAATATACAGAATTTTTAAATAGTGTTCAGAATTTTTATTTTTTTAGCACAGAATTCCCCCAGAAGTAATTGTGCCAGGCCCTATATGAACACAAGAGAAAACCTAGTTCATGACCAAAGAGTTTTCAAACCACTTAGACACCTTTTGCAGCTTCTCAGGGAGTCTTGCTGACTCTTTCTTTAGTATGGGATGATTGGAAGAAGTCAGAGCAAATGACTGAGAGAAAATGTAGCTGGCTTCTTACATTCTTTTGGGAATGAATGAATACCTGGATTAATTCAATGAGCACTGTTCCTTTTCTGGGTGAAGTTTGACGTAATGGAGCATTTAGCGTAAAAGCCAACAGGGTAAGAGACAGAGAGATAACCTAAACAGATTGAGGCAAAAAAGAGTTTCTAACCCGGAAATCAGATTTTAAACCTAACAATCTCAAGTGGATTAAATCCTCAAGTAGACTAAACTGATGCTGGTGAAACTGGGCCAGTCAGTCATTGGAAAAGCTGTTCTCACTGGCCTCATTACACATTTTACATTGGTGCAGGTGGACACAGAGACCTTTCTAGTCTTCCATGTTGCTTGAAAGAGAGAGAAGCCTAACCCCCACTCAGCTCTCTTTTTGTCATGCAATTGATTATTCTATCCTTATTGATGCTGAGTAGTACTTTAGTGTGTAAGAAGTATAAATAGTCCAAACACCTCCCCCCCCCCGCCCCTAATAAACCAAGACACACTTCATTCCCTGCAGATGACCCATGGAGGAGGTTGAAGAAAGATTAGCTGAAAGCTCATCTGTAGTGTGAGTGTATTGTAGGTTTCTAAAATGTATCTGTCTTGTATTGACATAAGGAAATTTAAAAAAAAATCTTGCTGTGCCATTACGTAAAACAGGAATAGTATTTCACATTTCATTAAAAATGATAAAACTTGGGTCCAGAATCAATAGCTACAAAGTTACGAAGGGCTCAACTCTGCCACCCTTACTTATGCTGAGTAGCGCCTAGTCCAGTATTTCAGGAGGTAACACTTAAAAGCGTAATTAACTGAGTCTTTGCGGCAAAAAGCATGGTGACTGGGTCTGTATGTCTATGTATCATAAAGTAGAGGGAGATGGAATTGAGAGGAATGTAAATTCAGAAGAATTCCACTGATTATAGTGGAGTCACTCTGGATTCATATTGGTATAAGTGAGATCTTTCAAGATGTATACCCTGAAGGATGTTGCAGAAATAAACTGGTGTAAAGGCATTAGGCTTACAATAGGATAGTAATAATATAGTGAGGATTGACATGAAAATTACTCACTTTAGCTAATCAAGATGATCTCAGAAGGAGTTCACATATACAGATCGTGTAGAACCACTTTAAATTCACAGATACAGTTGATAAAGGAGTCATGAAAGCCTGACTATACAAAAATGAACCCGAAACAAAATGCAGATAACTTGAGGAATGTAGTAAAGAGAGAAATTGGCAGAGATAGGAACATAATTGAACTAACATAGGAGAATATATAAAAACAAACCCTGGACAGCTATTAGGATCAAATAGAAATCACTTGGATAGAACAAGAGAAATACAGACCAGGACTATATAAGAATGCTTTAGGGAGAATAAATAATATAGCTCTTGTAAAGTTATTCAAATAGCTTTTGTTAGTAGGTGTAGGTTATCTACATAGCAAGGACTCGAGGAAGATTTTCAAAAGGCACAAATAGGAGTTAGCTTTAAGTCACGGAGAGTTGGGCACCTATCCTCTTGGGCTGCAAACCAGGTAATAATAAACCATCATCCTTGCTTCACCGTGAGAAGAACTGATCAAAGAAATGTTATTTTGTAGGGTTGCCACAAATCCATTTAGAGTTGAGGGACCAATGGAATTTGCACTCTCTAGGTTCTCATCTTTAAATCTGATTTTCTTGACTGGACTTGAGTTACAAAAGAAGTTAACGCCGAATGACTAGTGACAAGAGCAGCAGTCCACAGACTCTGGTGCATGCTTTCAGGGCTGAGCCCTGCTGTTCTGAAGGGCAATCTTTGTGGGAGGCAGGCTCAGGGAGAAGAGTATCCACACAGGTGTTTATAGAAGGGTCCCTTCTTTTCCCATCTCTGAACATGGTGATGCTGGTATATTAAGAGCTACAATCCCAGTCCTGCAAAGAGAATGGCATGCCTGAATCCCTGAGGGTTAACAGAGCCATGGTTCTCTTTGCAGAATTGGCGACCAAGAAACCACCAGGTCAAAGATTCTACAAAAAGCATCAACTTTGAGCAGGTTATCATCATCCAAACAGATCAAGAGGAAGACCAATGGCAAACAAGCAAGAATGTCATCAGAAAGACCCGGGTAAAGAATGGTATCTGATAATGGCAATCTGGCCCTAAGATTCTGCATCACCCACAAAAGAAAACATGGGGAAAAGAAAATGCTGCAAGGTTTGCCTCTCAGAGCTTCCCACTGAGGGGGTAGGACTTGTCCCGCTGCAGAATGAGCAAGGACTTTAGTGTGGAAGATGCCCTGTGATTTCTCTAAACCTTCTGGCAATCTGCCACGGCTCTCTATGTAGAAGACCTGCCCCCCCATTTTTTTCCTCTCTTCTCCCCTGCAGTGGAGATATGCTGGCAGGGTTAACCCTAGTATCTCTGCAAATGGGTTTCACAACAGGGAGGGACTGGATGGCGAAAGCAGTATGGCCGCAGGCTGTCATGACTTTCCAGCAGATTTTTTGCTGGATCCAAGGAACTATGATTTTACACACTGTTCCTTTGCTCCTTTCCCCACACCCAGCTCCCCAACCCAGTTGAAGGCTCACTTGAGGTAAGGAGCAATCTCCCCATTCTGCATGGCGAGAGGGCGATATACACACAGAGGGTATTCTCCGCACATGGATCTAAGGTGGGGGGAGGGGGATAATCCAGCACACAAGTTTACAGACACAAAAATCCTATGTGCTCCCCTAGTCCATTTCCCAGTGGCCAGGACAGGATTATTCTCTATATCACTCATAGTTGTGGTGCAGTCTAGTTACACTGACCCTTTACTGCTTGTTTGTTGCCTCACACTCCATCAGTGCCTAGGCAGAATTTGCATGTTCAGCTGTTTGAATGCACCAGGTGCAAACAGTCTACTGGTTTCAATGGGATATTTATAGAAGACACTAACACAGCAACACACACAAGGTGCAGCAAAAGGAGCTAGTAACTGCACCTACTTTTTAAATTCAGCCATGCAAAATTCCACTTGCTTTCTCACCTGGGGTAACATCTCTTGATGGGGGCCAAGAAAAATATCTTTTATTATCCACCTACCCCAATCTTCCTCACTATTAAAGGCAATGCCAGAGATTGTACCTGTAAGGCATCCCTGTGCAGAAAGGGTGAGCATCTCTCTTGTCCCGGACGTTCTTACCTGGCTGTAGATGTTGCTATAGCACTCGTTGGGAGGTCCTCTGGCTGTTTGTCTTAGGGAGGTAGCTCCCTTGCTTCTAGGCATGACTGAAAAAGGCAAACAAAATAATTACCTGCAGTTTACTAAGCAGTCCTGGCTCACCCCAGTGTTTCTCACAAGGCGAAAGGTAAATAGTCTTTGGGTAGGGGTCTGAGAGGTCTAGGCTGAGGGACCCAGGGTTCAAAAGGAGAAGATAGTCCCACTACCTCACCATAGGGTCCAGGCAACAGAGGCTTCTAAGCAGGGCTGGATTAACCTTTTGTGGGCCTCCATAGAGGCAATGGAGCATGGCGTGGAGAGATCGGTCCCTGGAGCAAGGGGTCAGCCAATAGCAATGGGGCATGGCATGGCAGGGGCGGCCTGCCTAGCCCTGTGCTGCCAGCATGCCCCTTCCCTTCAGGGGCAGGCCCATGCCACTATGCCCACTTGCCTGGAGGGGCCAGCCAAGCCCCCCACACTGCCCCCCCCCCCAACTGGTTGAGACTGGCAAGGCTTCTGCACCAGTCCCAGGTGGCTCAGCTCCAAGGAGACAGGCTGGGTCCCACAGGTGCTGGGAAGCAGAGACTGCCTGGAGCTGGAGGTGCACTGGGGTCCAGCCAGGGGGCAAAGAGGAGCCAGTGGGTGGGGCCAGGAGGCGGAGAGGCGCCCTCAGTCAGCTGGCGGGCAGACCGAGAGGAGCAAGTGGTGGTTGGGGGAGCGAATGGGCTGGCTGGGTCTCAGGGCGCAGTGCAAGCGGAGCAGGCCGGGGTCCCTTCTGAGCATGGGCCTGGCTCTATGGCACCACTGATGTCATTGTAAACCTGGTACTGCCTGTAAATAGGTCTAGCTGAGTGCCACTTTGCTCTGAGCAGGGATTCTCCCTTTTAAGCACCCATCCACCGCCAGGCTTGCTAGGTCTCACAGGTGTGCTGGGATGGGGCTAATTGTGCCCAAAGGAGCTCTTTAACCCTTTCCTGACTGGGATGGGGCACTGCCCCACCATAGGCAGGTAACTAGATATTGGTGCCTGTGCCAGTAATCTTCATGGTGATGTTGCATGGCAACTTTAAAACAGCTTATTTCTCATTTCAAAAGATGCTTGCGGTTTTGTGTGAGGGGTATCAAGTTTGTCAGCTTGGGGTTAGTAGCTAATTAGCATTTGGTGCCAGAGGTGCCTAGGGTTTTAAATAGGCACTCCTTTTTATACCTATATAAATAAGAAATAATTCATAAACAAGTTCAGACTTATGCACAAACTCCTTACCGTATTATATATATTTTGAAGCTTGAAGGAGAACCCAGACATGATTCAAAAAGCTGCTGCTCTGGTGTCTACTCCAGTTTAACCTTTTTCAGTCTTTTCTAAATGGGAATATAATCAAAACGAACACATGCAAACCTAATAAAAACATTGCTTCTGATATTTTAACTGATTACTATACATCAACAAGGAAGGAAATGCAGTGTACACTATATATGTATAGCAATAATGATGAGGAACAACCTTCTATTACAAGGGGGGGGAAAACAGTGAAGAATTCCTATAGCCATGAAAATGATGCTCAGGTAGATTTTTAGGTATCTGCCAATAAGCCCCCTGAGACATTAAATTTTGTGCATTCTCTAGAGTTACTCTCCTTATTCTTGATTCCTTTTCTGGAATCATAGGAATGGAAGGGACCTCAAGAGGTCATCTAATCCAGTCCCCTGCACTCATGGTAGGACTAAGTATTATCTAGACCATCTCGGACAGGTGTTTGTGGAATCTCTATCATTGGAGATTTTTAAGAGCAACCTCCCTAGGCAATTTATTCTAATGCTTAATCACCCTGATAGTTAGGAAGTTTTTCCTAATATCCTACCTAAGCCTCTCTTGCTGCAATTTAAACCCATTGCTTCCTGTCCTATCCTCAGAGGTTAAGAACAATTTTTCTCCCTCTTCCTTGTAAAAACCTTTTATGTACTTGAAAACTGTTATCATGTCCCGTCTTGGTCTTCTCTTTTTCAGACTAAACAAACCCAATTTTTTCGATCTTCCGTCATAGGTCATGTTTTCCAGACCTTTAATCATTTTTGTTGCTCTTCTCTGGACTTTCTCCCATTTGTCCACATCTTTCCTGAAATGTGGTGCCCAGAACTGGACACAATACTCCAGTTGAAGCCTAATCGGTGCGGAGTGGAGTGGAAGAATTACTTCTCGTATCTTGCTTACAACAACACTCCTGCTAATACATCCCAGAATTATGTTCTTTTTTTGGCAACAGTGTTCCACTATTGACTCATATTTAGCTTGTGGTCCATTATAACCCCCAGATCCCTTTCTGCAGTCCTCCTTCCTAGGCAGTCATTTCCCATTTTGTATGTGTGCAACTGATTGTTCCTTCCTAAATGGAGTACTTTGCATTTGTCCTTATTGAATTTCATCGTATTTACTTCAGACCATTTTTCCAGATAATTTTGAATTATAATCCTATCCTCCGAAGCAACCCCTCCCAGTTTGGTATTGTCCACAACTTTATGAAGTGTACTCTCTATGCCATTATCTAAATTATTGATGAAGATAGTGAACAGAACCGGACCCAGAACTGATCCCCGCAGGACCCCACTCATTCTGCCCTTCCAGCATGACTGTGAGCCACTGATTACTACTCTCTGGGAACGGTTTTCCAACCAGTTATGCACCCACCTTATAATAGCTCCATCTAGACTGCATTTCCCAGTTTGTTTATGGGAAGTTCATGTGAGACAGTATCAAAAGCTTTACTAAAGTCAAGATATACCATGTGTACTGCGTCTCCCCATCCACAAGGCTGTTAAAGAAAGCTATCAAGTTGGTTTGACCTGATTTGTTCTTGACAAATTCATGTGGACTGTTACTTATCACCTTATTATCTTCTAGATGTGTGCAAAATGATTGCTTTATTATTTGCTCCATTATCTTTCAGGGTACAGAAGTTAAGCTGACTGGTCTGTAATTCCTCTTGTTGTCCTTATTTCCCTTTTTATAGATTGGCACTATATTTGCCCTTTTCCAGTCTCTCCTGTCTTCCATGACTTTTCAAAGATAATCGCTAATGGCTCAGATATCTCCTCAGTCAGCTCCTTGAGTATTTTAGGATGCATTTCATCAGGCCCTGATGACTTGAAGACATCTAACTTGTCTAAGTTATTTTTAGCTTGTTCTTTTCCTATTTTAGCCTCTGATCCTACCTGATTTTCACTGGCATTCACTATGTTAGACGTCCAATCACCACCAACCTTCTTGGTGAAAACAGAAACAAAGAAGTCATTAAGCACCTCTGCCATTTCCACATTTTCTGTGGTTTTTTCCCCCCTCATTGTGTAATGGGCCTATCCTGTCCTTGGTTTTCCTCTTGCTTCTAATGTATTTGTAGAATGTTTTCTTGTTACCCTTTATGTCTTTAGCTAGTTTGATCTCGTTTTGTGCCTTGACCTTCCTAATTTTGTTTCAACATACTTGTGTTATTTGTTTATAGTCATCCTTTGTAATTTGACCTAGTTTCCACTTTTCTTGATTTTTAGGTCATTGAAGATCTCCTGGTTAAGCCAGAGTGATCTCTTGCCAGACTTCCCATCTTTCCTACGCAGTGGGATAGTTTGTTCTTGTGCCCTTAATAATGTCTCTTTGAAAAACTGCCAACTGTCTTCAATTGTTTTTCCCCTTAGACTTGCTTCCCATGGGATCTTACCTACCAACTCCCTGAGTTGGATAAAGTCTGCCTTCTTGAAATCCATTTTCTTTATTTTGCTGTTCTCCCTCCTACCATTCCTTAAAATCATTAACTCTACCATTTCATGATCACTTTCACCCAATCTGCCTTCCACTTTCAAAATCTCAACCAGCCCCTCCCTATTTGTCAAAATCAAAATCTAGAACAGCCTCTCTCCTAGTAGCTTTCTCCACCTTCTGAAATAAAAAAAAATGTCTCCAATACATCCCAAGAACTTGTTGGATAATCTGTGCCCTGCTGTGTTATTTCCCAAAAGATGTCTGGGTAGTTGAAGTCCTTCATTACCACCAAGTCCTGTGCTTTGGATGATTTTGTTAGTTGTTTAAAAAAAGCCTCATCCACCTCTTCTTCCTAGTTAGGTGCTCTATGGTAGACCCCTACCATGACATCACCCTTGTTTTTTACCTCTTTTATTCTTACCCAGAGACTTTCAACAAGTCTGTCTCCTTTTTCCCTCTCAACCTCAGTCCAAGTGTATACATTTTAAATATATAAGGCAACATCTTCTCTCTTTTTTCCCTGCCTCTCCTTCCAAGCTGTATCCTTCTATACCAATATTCCAGTCATGTGTATTATCCCACCAAGTTTCTGTGATGCCAATTATGTCATAGTTGTGTTTATTTACTAGCATTTCAAGTTCTTTCTGCTGATTCCCCAAACTTCTCACATGAATATACAGACATCTAAGATACTGATTTGATTTCCCCCTCCCCCAGTTCTGTCTTGTCTCTCCCTTATCTATGCTAGAATAGCCCATGCTCCCCCCAAATTTTGACCCTTCTCTCAAGTCTCCATGTTTTTGACTTACCTGTGGGCTTTGGTCACCTGCCCTCTTCAACCTAGTTTAAAGCCCTCCTCACTAGGTTAGTCAGTCTGTATCGAAATATGCTCTTCCCCTTCCTCGATAGGTGGACCCCATCTCTGCTTAACAGTCCTTCTTCCAGCACCCTGTGGTCAAGGAAGCTGAAGCCCTCCTGATGACACCATCTTTGCAGCCAGGCATTCACCTCCAGGATGCATCTGTCTCTGCCTAGGCCCCTACCCTTAACTGGAAGGACTGAAGAGAACACCACCTGCGCTCCAAACTCCTTCACTGGTACTCCCAGAGGCCTGTAGTCACTTCTGATCTGCTGAGGGTCATACCTCACAGTATCATTAGTGCCCACATGGATGAGTAGCATGGGGTAGTAGTCAGAGGGCCGGATGACCCTTGATGATCCCTCTATAACATCTCAGATACGGGCCCCTGGCAGGCAGCATACCTCTTGGGATGTCATGTCAGGGCGACAGATGGGTGCCTCCATCCCCCTCAGAAGAGAGTCACCAACCACCACAACCCTAGGTTTCTTCCTGGGAGTGGTGGCTGTGATCCTCTCAACCTTGGGGGTACATGGCTTCTCCTCCTCCACCTTTGGGGGTGATTCCTCATCGCTCATTGCCAGGGCAGCATAATGGTTTTCCATCACCATGGTGGATGGGTTGGAAGTAGGGGTGGAGCACTGCCTGCTGCCAGAAGTAACCAGCAGCCAGTGTCCTCCCTGTGACAGAGACATATCCTCCTCCCGGGGTGGTGTGACAGCAATCTTCTCTAGCTGGATAGCATCCTCAGCCTTGGATGTCTCCATATGAATACTCTTGAGGAATTCCTCATGGGCTCGGATGCGCCTCAGCCTAGCCACCTCCTCCTGTAGCTCTTTCACCTGCTTCCTGAGAGATTCCCCCAGCCTGGCTTTCTGTGAGTGGGAAATGCAGTCCACAGTCTCTGCAAGTCCACACAAGGATCTGGGTAGAGGCATCCATGGTTAGATTGTCTGTCTGGATACAGGCGCAAGTGGAGGAGACAGGAGCAGTGCTGGCACTGACCATGCAGCCCTTCCTAACCATAGCAATTATATTATGACTCCCTCCCTCAAACTCCCCTGTTTGCTAGCTCCCATTGGTTGCTTATCCTCTGGGTTTTAAGGCCTTCTCTCCTAGGTCAGCCCTCCCTCCTCATTAATCACACCAGGGGAGGGTGATCAAAGGCTGATTAAAGATGATCAAGGATGATCCAGGGAATAAAGGCAAACAGTCCCCAGACACACAATCCCAACTGACCCTGTAACAGAAATAACCTGAAAGAGAAAGAAAAACCACAAACAGCCAAACAAACTCACTTATCCCAAGACTAATACTTGCACCTTGCTCGTTCAGCAGGGGGATCTCCTTCTCCCCCTCTCAAACTTCCCTGTTTGCAGTCCCCTGTTCGTTAGCTACACCAGGTCTCCACTCCCTCTGGATATCTTCTACTTCTGCTTTTCCTTACCTGTGGGGTCCGCTTATCAAACTGTGCCTGTCAGCTGCAGGTTTCCATAGAGATTATCTAAGGTGTGGTTTACAGGTGCTTCTATTGCTACTTATAAGCCTCTAGAAATGTCAAATGAAGGTAAGAAGTGGCTGCTACTCATGGGATGCATAAGAGGAAGTCTCCCCCTGCTGCTACTTCGATGTTTGAAACATTCAGTTTTTAAAAATCATATGCCACTTATGGTTATGGGTTTCCATTGAGGATCTCTGGGCCTGTGACACCCATTTTGTTTTCTAAGGAGCCAGTCTGTATCCTTGTGGTGTTGAGGATTCTTTCCCCTGCCCCACCCCCAGGGCCGGCTCTACTATTTTTGCCGCCCCAAGCAGCGCACCGAATTGCTGCCGCGGACGGCGGGGTCAGTCCGTGTGCCGTTACGGTGGCACGCGCGTTTCCACAGCAGCGGCAATTCGGCGGCAGTTTCTGTCTTCAGCCGGAAGACAGATGCCGCCGAATTGCCGCTGCGGGCAGCTGAACACAGAAGCTGCCGCTGAATTGCCGCCGCCATGGAAACGTGCGTGCCGCCCTAACGGCATACGGACTGCCCCCCCTGTCCGCAGTGGCAATTCGGCGCGCTGCTTGGGGCAGCAAAAACACACGGACTGCTGCCCCTTGCACATTGCCGCCCCAAGCACCTGCTTGGAATGCTGATGCCTGGAGCTGGCCCTGCCCACCCCCTCGCATCCTTTGCAATACTTCAAGACAAAGGAGATTGGGGACCCTTTAGACCCAATGAGCCCAGTTTGCCTGGCAGCCAGAGGTTGTAGTTTTAATTGTGGTGGGGTTACTGCCTCTCCTCACTATGTATGTGCATATACCCGCACACGTTCCACAAGCTCATTACAATTTTCAGGATAGATGTTTGGAATATAATGTTATTGTTTTTTTAAACAATAGGGTAAAGTAATATGATTTCTTTTCTTAGGTGAAGGAGATGACTTGATGGTCTAAATATCAGGGGACTAATCTTTGAAAACCTGCTGCTCTCTTTAGGAATTAAAGATTCAATGGCTTTTTTTTTTTTCAGAGTAGGGTTTGGTCTTCAGTGTTTTGGTTGTCTGCCTCAGTGCTGACCTCTATCGCAGAATGACTGCAGTACTGACTGCACAAAGCTGTTGAGGAGTGTTGAGATGACAGCCACTGTATCAGTGTAAGCTGTCATCAGCGGTGGAGGCACAATGCCGTGCACGCTTTGCAGTCTCTCTCCTCCACCCTCCTGTTGCTTTCAGACACGTGTAATATGCAGAATAAGCTGACATCATCTGAACAGTCTCAGTGATGCCTAAGTCCCCTTCTCCCTCCCAAGCTGGCAGCAGTTTCAAAAGCAGCAAGTCAGTTCGCTGACAATCCACCAGGAAGAATTGTGTTTTGTCTTCTATTAAACTATGAATCTAGAGGGGCAAAGAGAGGAATGGGTCCAGGTTCAGTAAATAAGAACAGCCCTGGAGGGTTTTGTGCACCAGAGTTGCAATCTCACGTGTACCAGCGGCTGAATCCCTACTTCAGCATAAATCACTGAGTAGCTCAGTACACCTTTTATTTAGCTGGATATAAATAAACAGCAGGCTACGTGAAAGAAATAACACTCCAGAGAAAACACAATCCTAGCGCAATTAGAGCATTTCTATTTAGATAATTGCTTGCTGAAATTGTAAACTTGGATCTAATCCTCAAAGGATCCAGAAAATTGGCAGTTCCAGGAAGATCTCTATTTTCTGTTCCTAACACTGAATATCTTTGTTACCCAACCCCCCAAATGCAGGTATGTCAAGTTAGCCTTTCTTTCTGTCGTATCAAGAATGGCGCTGAAAATGAGGAAATAAAGGATGCCCTTGTGGTAATCTAATATTTTGAGGGAGTTGTGGGGGAAATGACAGCAACTATGGTAATTTAGTGAAAAATATGACCTCATGCAGCCACAGAAGGGTTTGCCCTCATTATGGGTGCAGACAGGTCACTAGGGCATTGGCAAGACAGTAATCTCCAAAAACAAGTACTTACTTCAATTAAATAATTCTCTCTCTCCCTCTGTGGATGTGTTGCTGTGTGCGTTTGGGTTTTTTAACCAAGAAGAAGTGTGGCCTAATGCTTAGAAAAGGGACTGGAAACATTATACTCTTGGCCTTGCTACCGACTAGGGGTATGACCTAAGGCAAAATGCTTCACTTCTTTGTGTGTCTGTTTCCCCATCTGTAAAGTGGGGACATGACCCATCTATAAAATGCTCTGAGGTCCTTGGTGCAAAAGGTACTGTACAAGTACAAAGCATTATTATTTTCACTCCACTAAGTGTCTCTCTCTCCCTTTGCCTGCCCTTCTTATAAATTGACCACAAAAAGTTATCAGAGATATGACTTAAAGACCCACAAAACCCAGGAAATTCTGAGTTCAAAGAGAATTGCTGCCATGCTACTCATCACAGGGCTTTGAAAACTCAGACAGCGAGAAGCGCTTCTTGCCAGAAAGAAACAGTTTGCAAATACTGTACTATCAAAAAACCAGATCTGTCCTATAATCCATGTGACTGCTTTGTTCAGTCGTGCTTTCTTGATTCTATTTCCTTCTCCCACCAACACCCTCTTGTGCCCAGACATCTTTGGACTTGTGGTATCTAAGCCTCATGCCTTCTTCATGGGCAGCTGCCAAATGAGGGATTTAAGGATGGAACAAGAACTAGGAACGTGGAACTTCTTGGTTTTCATGGGATTAAGTCAGATATTTTAATAATAATTTAAACCCAGATTTGTTGACTAGTTTAAAAATTGAGTTAATTGATAGAAAAAATTATGAAGCCAGCAAGCTGTGTGGGCAGTACCCTTTGCAACATCCAAACATTGAAAACTGGGTCTATATTTATACAGTGAGAGGGATTCCAGCTCAGAAAAATGAAATGTTACCCTCACATATGACACAGAAAGCCTTATTGATGTTAGGAGCAAAATTTGCCTCTAATTTGGCCACTGCAATTTTGTGAGTGTAATTTTTTTTCCATGTGTGCAAGTTGTTCATGGTTATTAATTTATTCAGAGCACCCCAAGGCGTACTTGGCTCCATGATCACATACACAGAGAGGCAAGGCCCTCCTCAGAAAAGTCTACAGTCTACATAACAAGGGATGACAGAATGGTGGGGTGGGGAGGAAAGACAGGGGTCATAACAATATTTATTCAGCCAGGGCCTAGCCCTGCACTCAGTGAAGTCAATGGCAAAGTTCCCATTGGCATCAGTGCGCAGGAATAAGCCTTGAAAGACATGTACAAGACACAGCTGAATTCATGTTTTAAATGTACAATAGCTTTCCTTCTCTTTAAAAACTGGAAAATTAGGTTATTGTGGATAATTCAGGTATCTCGTGTCTGCAGATGAAGTGGATGTTTTCCATAGGGTTTACATTACCAATTAACGTTCCCATGTAACGAGCTATAATCTCCCCTGAGAAAGTCTGCTTCATCTGCAATATATTTCCCAAAAGAAACTCAGGCCCCCATAGAAGATATCTTCTAACATATATGGGTTGTTAGGGTGTTTGGGTTGTTAGAAGATAGTGAGGTCCCACAAAAGGGGAGGGATTTGCCTGCATGGAACAGTTTGTAGGGTGGGTGTTAGGGTGACCAGGTGTCTGGTTTTCAACCGGAAAACCTGGTCAGCACTGCTCAGCGGGCTGTTAAAAGTCTGGTCAGCGGTGCTGCAGCGCTAAGGCAGGGTAGGCCCTACATGTCCTGGCTGGCACTGCATTGCACCCCAGAAGCGGCCAGCAGGTCTGGCTCCTAGGCGTGGGAGGGGGGCACAGGGATCCGCGCGCTGCCCCTGCCCCGAGCACCAGCTCTGCATCAGTCAATGGGAGCTGGGGAGAAGGGCGGTGCCTGTGAGCGAGAGCGGCATGTGGAGCCTCCTGTCCCCCCCCCTCCCCCCCAGGACCCAGACCTGCTGGCTGCTTCTGGGGCATGCGCAGAGCAGTGCCAGGACAGGCAGGCAGCCTGCCTTAGCCCCCTTGCTGCGCCACTGACCAGGAGCCGCCCGAGGTAAGCCAACGCCTCAACCTGAGCTCCAAACCCCTTGCCCCAGCCCTGAGCCCACCCAAGCCCAGAGCCCCCTCCTGCACCCCAAACCCCTCATCACCAGCCCCTCCCCAGAGCCAGTACCCCCAGCCCACAGCTCTCACCCACACCCCAACTCCCTCTCCCAGCCCTGATCCTCCTCCCGCCCTCCAAACCCCTCAGTCTCAGCTTGAATCCCCCTCCTGCACCCTAAACCGCTCATCCCCAGCCCCACCCCAGAGCCCTTACCCTCCCCCGCACCCCAACCTGGAGCCTCCTCCCACACCCCAAACTCCTCATTTCTGGCCCCGCCCCAGAGCCCGTACCCCCAGCCAGAGCCCTCACCCCCTCCCGCAGCCCTACTCCCAATTTCGTGAGCATTCATGGCCCACCATACAATTTCCATACCCCGATGTGGCCCTCAGGCCATAAAGTTTGCTCACCCCTGGTCTAGAAAGTTGGCAACTCTAGTGGGTGCCTAAATTTGCCCCATGATTTGTAAAAGGCTGATTGATACGTGTGATACAGTACATGATACATTGTCCATCTGCGTGGCCTGTTGGGAAGTACAGCTTCAATTTTTCTTTTGGAACCTCCTTCAATGTTTCGTTCAGTGATAAATAAGGGTGAACAGAAGCCTTTCTTTCATTTCTATATTTCAATAGGGAAGGGCTCTATGTTGTTTTGCAACAGAATTGAAAGCATAGTTAAACTAGCGCTGACAATATCATGTCATCACTACTACCCCAGAGCAGAGCTGGTGCTTAGTTTACTCTGACACTGCAACTGAGAAGGCATAAAATTACCAGTACAATAAAGGGGATGGATTCTGACTAAAATAAAAGTGGGAATGCACTAAAATAAGCAAGAGGACATCTGAGATGACTGTAGAGTCTTAGCATTCAGTACTCCAGCAACCCCTGGCTCTCATTTTAGTAGTGGACAGCTGAATCTAACATGTCTGGAAAGTTTGCACCTGTCTTTTGGTTTCACTCTCATTCACCTTGGCTAATGGTACATCCTTTCCTGTCATTGTTCTGACAAAGCCCTTTTCTCATAACTTGTCCAATATGAAAAATAACCACACTGATTCAGATACCGCAAGGCAGATTTTACTTCACAGAAAAATTGCCTTCATGACTAAGTCCATTTCAAGGAATGACTAAGAAGAAAGTGCTTGAGTCATACAGTCATGGGTATTTACTGAGGTCGCAGTAAAGGGCCTTTGTTAATTGTCCTTGTCCAATGATACAGGGCCTGTTTTTTCATTGCTCAGCACCTTGTGCAGTTATTTATATCTGTGAAAATGTGTAAAATGCTTCCAAATCAGAAGGGAAGCATTTTGTATCCACTCTGCGGAGGTATAAGGGCCAGATCCTCAGTTAGTGTAAATTGGTGTAGCCAGTGTACACCAGCTGAGAATCTAGCCCATAAATGTCTGCACAGGATGCAAAGAGTGGGAGACCACACTACTCCACTGGAGAGTATGTAGTTTCTTCTCGTTTGTTTCTCTCTTTAGTAACCTTAGTCCTAAACCCAGCTCTTACCTCACTGCTGTTCTCCATAAGCATCGGCTCACAGGGATAGCTCTACAAAAGAATTGCAGAATATTACAACTTCTACAATTGCAAATACCGGACAGTATTGGCTAGTAAGAGCTGGTGACCAGTCCAAGGTCAGGAGTGCTGAGATGGAGCCGAATTCAGCTCCCTCACAGCAGCATACATCAGGAGTGACTCTTTTTGTAACTGAGTGGAGAATCTGACCCATTGTCTGTAGTTTCCTTTGGCAGCCAGAGGCCAGAAAGGGATGTCCCCACTGTGGGTATGGGGACAGGTTTATTTTGTAGAACTGCAGTCCAGCTATCATTGCCAGCAGGATCCAAAGTCATGGAGGTCAGCTTGTATTGACTTGACTGAACTGACATGTTTTCACAGCCAGATCTAAATTAGATTTTCCTCCTTGTTTCTGTTCATGGCAGTTATGTATTGATCACAGACAGTGTGCTCGGAGTTATATGAACACAGAGGGCATTGTCCCACATAGCTGGGTTCTAAACAGTCAAAATTATAGACGCCTAAAATACAGTGGATGCCCATTCAAACTTGTGGATAAAGTGACCATGGAAAAGCTATACAGAAGTGTTTGAAAGAGGAAAGAGAGGTGGTTGTTGAGGCATGTAGGAGGGGATGATCCATGCTGAGAGTAGAGGAGCAAAGGACCTGAAAGGATCAGCAAGAGAAAAAGGGAAGAGATGTCTACATGGGTAGAGGTGAAGAGGTTGAACTTGATGGAGGAAGGTGGGAAGAAGCTACTGAAGGAGTCACGAATGTTTTTTCTTGTAATGAAAGGATACAGCAGAGAGGAGGAAAACATTTTTGCAGTGGTTCTAGTCAGTCAGCAAATTCCTTCTTGAGCAAACAAGCAATAAACTTGTGAAGGACATTATTATAAATTACTTGTATAACAGTAGGGCTTAGAAGCTGCAGTTGAGACCAGAGCCCTATTACACTAGGCATTGTACTCGCAACACCGTTAGAGGCAATCTCTGCCCTGAAGAGTTTATGATCTAACTAGGCTATACAAAAGGTGGGAGAAAGGAAGCAGATGAAACTATGGTAATTTATTGTAAGCTTCTAAATGGGGCAGGAACAGTATGCATAGTGTCTGAGGCTATGTCTACAATAGAGTGTTTTAAACATTAGTTTATTGGTTGCCATTTGACTCGAGCTTGTTAACACATTGGTATCTTGTTCCAGTACACTAAGGGCATGGCTTCACTTGCAGATGTAGAGCACTTTGAGTTAAACCAGGCTTCGTAGAGCGCACTAGGGAAAGTGCTGCAATCTGTCCACACTGACAGCTGTAAGCGCACTGGAATGGCCACATTAGCAGCTCTTGCAACGGCCACAGAGAGCAGTGCATTGTGGTAGCTATCCCAGCATGCAAGTGGCTGCAACATGCTTTTCAAATGGGGGGTGGAGTGGGGTGGGGTGGAGTGTGACAGGGAGTGTGTTATGTGTATGTGGGGGGGAGAGAGAGTGGGTTTTTGTGGGGCTGAGAGCATGTCAGCATGCTGTCTTGTAAGTTCAGACAGCAGCAGACCCCCTCTCCCCCTCCCGCCTCTTTCTCTCACACACAGCATTCCACAGTAATGGTTGCTTTGTCTCGGAGCAGATAAGCATGCCGGCTGCCAGAAACAGAGCTTTCAAAGGGCATATCTGCATTCCTGCAGTGATTACAAAACAATGACAAGAGTGGCCACTTGACTTAAGGGGATTATGGGATGTTTCCGGAGGCTGATCAGAGCGCAGTAATGCAACACCTCGTTCACACTGACGCCTGGGCGTTTCAGCCAAGGCGCACTAAGCGTTAATCTTCTGGCTGAGGTGGAGTACCAGGAGCGCTCTAGTCCTGGAGTCAGAGTGCTCTACGTGTCTTGCCAGTGTGAACGGGTAGTGAGCTAGGGCGCCCGGGCCTGCTTTAATGTTCTCTAACTTGCAAGTGTAGCCAAACCCTAAGGTCTGTGATGTGTCCAGACTAACGTATAAATGTGTTACCTAATTTAAGTTAATTTACAATCAGTAAGCCTGAATAGACAAACCCTCAAGAAGAGTTTCTGCTCTCCTTTTGCCTCCCTGGATGCGTCCCATCTCACCATACATATTTCATGTTGTGAAAAGAGCACATTAAATCATTTTAGATGGTCCAAAGGGTGTATTTTGGGGGGGCTCAATAGTAGTCTTTTGCATGCATGTGGTATTTTTATCATCCAACCAGGTCTTAGCATGCAGGAGCGTTGTCACACGGGGGATAAAGCTATCTCTGGGGTGGGAGGTGGCATCCAGGAAGCACAGAGCAAAACTGTGGAGAGGTGGCGAGGCTCAAAGTCCATCTAGAACTGTCAGGAGCTTGGGTTTTAGGGTCTTAACTGAAGGACCATCCTGCCCCTACTGCATGCATGTACACACAGCGTACTGTGAACGGGTGCCAACTTCTTCCTTGCTTTGGGTGTGCTTAACCCCGGCTCTGGCCCAGGCCCCACCCCCACTCCACCCTTTCCCCCAAACATCCATCCCTACCCTGCCTCTTCCCACCCAGTTCCGCCCCCTCCCCTGAGCGTGCCCCATCCCCACTCTTCCTCCTCCTCCCCAGCGCCTCCTGCGCGCCACAGAACAGCTGATCCATGGCAGGTAGGAGGCACTGGGAGGGAGGGGGAGGAGTTGATCAGCGGTGCCGCTGGAGAGCAGGAGGCACTGGGAGGTGGGAGGGGGAGGAGCTGGCTGCCAATGGGTGCTAAGCACCCATTAATTTTTTTCCATGGGTGCTCCAGCTCCTATGGTACTGTATGATGGAACTCCAGGGGTCAGTCCCTCAGCTGGTGAATTGTCAGAGCTCCAAAAGGAAGCTATAGCAATTTGCACCATCTGAGTATCTGCCCTCATGTATCTACCTCAGCTTGATGAAGGACCTTGGTGGGATTCACATCTGTGCTGTGTGTGTCAAACCTGATACTGACGCTGCCTCCCCTTGTTACAAAGGCCATTCTTTCTGGCTTGACATCTTGTGAGAAAAGTGTGTGCTGGGTTTCCTCTGCATGAGGAAGTCTTTGCTGGAATGGGTTAAATTCCTCACCTCAAGATTTTCCCAGAATGCATTAAACCATCTATTAATACTAGGAACAAAGGGTGACTTCCACTCAGCTGTGATTGTTATCCAAGCAGCGGACAGGAGGAAATTGAAGAGCTCTGAAGGTTTTGGTCTGAGCTTGTTGCCATTGTATCACAGAAGTGAAGTTGCAATAGCTAGGGCATAATCAGCTTTTAGGATTCCATTATAGCAGGCTTTTGAACTAGCTTCCCCAAAATGTGTACAGGTTTTACTGTTATTTACTCATGATGTGTTTAAAAAAAAAATAGAACACAGGCAGAGTATTAAACGTGGGACCAATTGTGGTTATCATTGGCACAGCACAGGCAATAAGTGTAATTTTGAACACGACAGTATTATCTGTTGTACTCCAGAGCTGAGAAACTACATCTTTTCTATGTTGACAGAAGCAATACTAAAACTTAAAACATCATTTCCTAGGTTCAGTAAAGCAAACTGACTGATGTACTGTCTGCTACAATATATATGGCCCCAAAATTGATGCTTCTGTTATTTATTTTTTTTATATCTAAACTTTAGTGATTTGTCTTCCTTATGAAAAAAGAAAAGATGCAAGGGGGAAAAAAAAGAGATCCCAGCACCTGCCTTTAATAAAGTCTTTATTTTTATTCTTTAGTGCAAATATTTCTTGATAACACCCTACCAGTTTCTAAGCTGCTTCTGAGGAAGGAAAAATAGCTTTTAGCTTTGGAGGCAAGAATTAAACAGCTTGCCCTGGAGGATTCTAAAACGAATAGCAAGGGTCACCGCTGCTATAATTATTCGGTCTGGTGTTTTGGGGTTGGAGAATGTAAAATAAAACAAACTGAATCCAATCCCATGCATTGGTCTAGTTTGGTCTAGTTGACAGAGACTTTCCATCTACCCCAGGTCATCCTTGATTGTTCTTGAAGGAGAGGTTGACCTGGGGTAGATGGAAAGTCTCTGTCAACTAGTATCTAAATATCTAATTATCTAAATCTAAAATTTTCCTTTTCTTAACTTACCACTTTTTATTCCCTGGACAGAAGCTTGGGTTATTCCTCATGAAGCTAATAAGAGAATGGTTGTGACTAATATACTTACTATTCCATATGGGAAGTGTTAGTTTAATGCAAGAGTGCATAACTATCTGAGGTAGCTCAGTCTGCTCTGTGCATTACCTGCTTTTTGCATATTTTGACTAAACTAATATTTCCTTGTACAATATTTTGTATCAGCTAAAATCCCATCTCTACAAAGTGGGAAGGGAAAAGAAAAAGCATCTCCAGCTGTAATTAGTCTTCACCAGCCAATACGTAAGGCTTGGAGCATGCACATTTAAAGTCCTTTGGGACATCTTTTTTACCAAGTTCTTCATTTAAACTTGTTGGGAACAGTCTCTCAGACTCTAGAGATCAGAGGAACAGCAGTCTGGTGTCTGATGCTAGCTGGCTAAAAACTATTAGGTTAGGTGTCTCAATCAGAAAGCCATTTTAGAGAAAATAAAATCCCACAAACCTGAACCTTTGCCCTGTTTTAGAATCGATTCTTGTTGAGGTTCTGAAATGTTTAGTTAAGTGTCCATTCATGTCCATTTTGTGGCCAAGATCAGAACCTGCTTATACCAATATACAATGAGAGAAAGTGTTCTAAGAGCAGAAAGCCCATCATCACAAGTTTTCCAGCAATTTTTTTGCAGATATTATTTAATATTACTATTTATTTATAATATAGTACAGGGATCGGCAACGTTTGGCACGCGGCTCGCCAGGGTAAGCACCCTAGCGGGCCGGGCCAGTTTATTTACCTGCTGATGCAGCAGGTTCGGCCGATCGCGGCTCCCACTGGCCGCGGTTCGCCGTCCTGGGCCAATGGGGGCGGTGGGAAGCGGCGCTGGCCGTGGCTTCCCGCCGCCTCCATTGGCCTGGGACGGCGAACCGCGGCCAGTGGGAGCCGCGATCGGCCGAACCTGCTGCATCAGCAGGTAAATAAACTGGCCCGGCCCGCTAGGGTGCTTACCCTGGCGAGCTGCGTGCCAAACGTTGCCGACCCCTGATATAGTAGCTGCTAAAGGCCTTAACTAAGTTGGGCCTGTACACAAATATAATAAACAACAGTTGTTGCCCCAAAGAGCTTGCAGTCTAGGAGAAACAAGAAGCTCTGCAGAGCTGAGTGCAATTTGGAATTTCCATCCTGTGGAAAATTCTGACATTTCAACATTTGTTTTTGGCTCAAATTGAGAGGAAAATTTTAAATTTTGATTTCTTTCATGGAATGGAAATTCTGAAAAATGAGGGTTCAGAAATGTCAAAACATTTTGTTTCAGCGTTTTCAAGCATTTTTTCCCCAACATTCCCTAAATATAAATGTTTCATTTTGATTTGTTGATATAACGTGAAATGCTTCATTTCAACCAAGTTAAATTTTAAATTGCATTCTCCCATTGTGGTGCATTCCCGTATGGAAGTTGTAATTCAGAAGATGGATGCCCCTGTTTTGCCCTAACAACCAGGCTCCCTGCTGCACCCAGAATTGTGACTCCCATGATGCACCATGCAGAGGTTGGTCAGAAGGAAATCAGTATTGCCTTACGGGAGGTGTAGTATTCCAGGAAGTTCGCCCATAGGAGGGAATGGAAGCCCGAACTACAGCTCCAATAAGACAATGTGCCTAACAAGGAATTGCCGTTTAATGTTTGATTGATCTGATTGAAAAGAAAACATTTCAGGTCAGTACATCAAAATGAAATATTCAGATTGGGGTCAAACCGAACCAAAACGAAAACATTGAATTTTGATTTTCCCAATGGAAAACTGATTTTTTTTTTTTTTAGGTAAAGTCAAGATCTTCTCACAGAAGTTTTTGATTTTTCAGAAACTGCATTTTCGTGAGAAAATCAGTTTGATGGGAAATTCCTGGTTATTTCCAAAGTTCTACCAGTTGGAATAACCTTTGGAACTTTTATTTTCTTATTGAACTGAACCTTTGTGAAGGTTGCCCTGTCTACTCTCTCTGCCCCTGTGGTACCATCTGTGAGGATCAGCTGCTACCAATTAGATCCCAATTAATTATTTTTGATGTTTGAAATTCAAAATAGGCTAGCCCCAGGCCACTCCTGTGGGGGTCTGTAAACTGCAAAAGCAGTGTACAAAGTGTGTGTCAGCTGTGCGAGGAGTAGAACCACTGCAGAGAGGAACTCTACAATTTCTTGCACACTGAAGATCTCTGCAAGAGGTGCCTGCAGCTCATGGCAGGGGTTGGAGAGATTGTGGATTGGCCAGGGCTGTCGCTAGTGAGTCTGTCCACAGCACGGATCCACTCAAGCAAAATGTTACCGTCTCTGCTACTCCCTTACACTCTGCAGTAGTGGTTGTTTGCCATCTTTATGGATGCCCTGGTGAGCACCAGGACTTTTTCACACCGCCAGGCAAAGCCGCTTGCTCCGTTTGCTGTGATTTGGTCCAAGCTTTTTAAAAAGATGTTTGTTTTGTTATCTGGCATCAACTGTAGAAGCATATTATATACTTTTTAAACTTTGAATTCTTGTTCGTGTTAGGTAACAAACCAGTGACACATTGATGGAGGGTGGACCACTCACCCCCTTTGAGGAGGCTAGCCCCGTGGCCCTGCCCCTTTTGCACAAGGCCCTGCCGCCCACGGCCGGAACCCTGAGCCCCCCGTTTCCCCTCCTGCTGCCGTAGGAGCCCTGGGCCGGCCCCAGCCAGCTGACCAACCCGAGTCTTGGCCTGCGCAGCCCCAGCCATGCCATCCAGCCTGGGCCCCAGCCCAGTGTCCCGTGGCAGCAGCTGCAGCCAGGGAAGGCAGAGCCTTCCCTCGCCTGTTATACCCACCCCCCCTTCAGTGTCACAATCTTCAATGAAAGTGCCTTCGATTTGTAAAGTGTCATTACTAGAGTTTAGTACACACAGCACATAAAAAGTATTTCGGCAGTGCTCAGTGTTAATCCAAGCTTTGCAACTGAAGACCAATATACACCAGGTGAAAGATTAACATTTTCTTAGATCATCTTCCAGAAAAGCTAGTGTAAAATGCCAATAGCACAGAGATTGGAAAGTAATACTTTCTCTTGGATAAATGATTTTCTAGTACAGCAGAAACCAATGCATCCAAAAAATAAAAGAAAGAGGAAAATATCTTCTACTAAAGCAGTATCGATCACACTACTTGGTATTGGAGGATTTCTTGCTAGCATTTCTGAAAGCATGTTGATATTTTATGATCAAAAAGTAGAATAGTTATTAAAATCTGATAAAAATCAGTTACATGTTGTGAAATTAGCTACATGATTTCTTCTGGCTGTTTTGTTTTGTCAAGGTTCAGTAACTTCTACACATACAAGAGAAATCTGTGAAATGAAAATGTGCCAGAATTAGTTGTTGAATCACCCCCCGGACAAAAAGAAAAGGTGCTTTAATACAAGTAGATAGCAGGCCAGATTCTCAGCAGGTGTAAATTGGTGTAGCTCCATTAACTTCACTGGAGAAAAGGTGACTTTACACCAACTGAGGCTCTGGCCCCAAATGTTGTTTACCATATTTGAGGCAATGAGGATTTTTCTCAGTCTCAAAGAATAATGTTAGAAGAAATTAGGGAACCAACAAATGACCTAAATCTTTTTTTTATTGTTATCTTTATTAACAGAAAAATTCTATTTGAACAGAATGTAAAAGGAGTAATAGCAAATCCAGGCATAATATTTGACCTTCACACATTGTACTCCCTATGAAAATCACAGAAGATATAGCCCAGATCATGTATCCCATTTTAAAACTGAGCCCCTGTTTGAATCATTGATGTTTTATCAGCTTCCTGCTGTGTTCATTCATAACTGGAAATGGATATTGACTCTCAATATGTTTGGGTAGATTAGTGCTGTTTATAGTAGATGATACAGATGGTAAAAATGTAGCATAGTTTCCCCCAAATCAGCAAACAAGAAGAAATTGGTTTAGAAGGATTTATTTAATTTATCCATTTGGAAATAGGCTGTGCATTTGCCTTTCCTTGTATTAAAACATGTTATCTTGACAAACTATTGTAGTGATTCTCAAAGGAGTGATCTTTTCACTTGCCCCCTCTCCCATTTTCTGATGTGGAAAGAAAAATGGAATGAAATGAGTCTGTTGAGTTCAATCTGAATATCATTACGTAAATGCCACAACTGCTATCCAGATACTTGTCAATGTTTCTATTCCAGATATTATATTAGAGCATTTTACTAGATAGAATGCAGTGACTGTAGGAATGGGGCTTTGGGTTTCAATCTGGGACTGCAGCAGTAGTCTAGTGATCAGAATACAGGAAGTTCTAGAATCTAGGGTATGTCAGTGCAAAAGTGAAAGTAAAAACATGCTATCATTTTGTGTGTGCGTGTGTATGTGTGTAAAAGAGAGAGAAAAATGCATCCTGGGCTTCTGTTTAGCACACACACTTACACATTCTCTCTTTCCATTATATACTGTGCTCCTCCCCCCTCCTTTCAGCAGTGGCAAAAACACTTATTCCAGGTGCTTGTTCTACTTGTGCAACAAAACTGTGTGTGCATGAGGAAGCTATATAGCTTGTGATAGTGAATCTGCTCTCACTAAGGTAGTGCTGTGTGTTGACAGGATCAATGACCATTATGGCATTTATAGTCTGAACTTATTAAAAAGCAGTTGTTAGGCTTTCAATACCTTAAATAATGGGGGAGGGGGAGAAACAAGCTTTTGCCCGTGCCCAGCCTTTTTTCTGAGGCAGAAAGAACCTTTCTTTAGCTTTCACCCACTGTATAGCCAAATGAAGTGACAATAAAAAGCTGTTATCCTGAAAAATCATAATACTCTGTATCAGAAGGAAGGGGGAGGTTGCTGCCAATAAAAACAAAATGTTCAACTTCAGCACCTTTCTTGCAGTAGGTGGAAAAGTTGGATCCCTAATTTGTTCCCTGCGAATCCACATTTATGTACCTGTCCTTGGAAAGCTGAAGTCTTTATTACTGGCTTTGAAGTTGCTTCTGTGCTATTTGTGTTGCTGACTCTAATGTTTGTGGAGAGCAAGATCCCTTATATAAATATATTTTAATAATGGTCCAAAACAATGCAGGTTACAAATTACCATTACTCTGGCTTATTGCGCATTTACCATAAAATATTGCAGTTTTTGTAAGGGATTCTTAGTTAGACCTTTAAAGCTCTATTGACTAGAAGAATAATGTAAACTCCTAGCCTGGGTGCTTTTTGTGAGAGCAACAGTGTAACCTAATGTAGCTCATATTATTTTTTGTGTGATAGTATGTGTGTAATACACTGGCTTAATATGTGAGATCATATCTCATTCTGGTGCCTGGCCTTGTTATTAGAACAGCCAGCAACTTACTCAGAGCTAAAGGAGTTATCTTTTTAGCTCAAGTAGTAGAGACCTCTTATTTTTTGTGCAAGAAGTCCATATTTCTACCCTTTCTGAGAACTAAGATGTCAGTGCACTGCTATATCTTGTTATATATGGGCTTAGGAGTGGCCCTTCAGGGACACCCTCAGCCACATGCAAAGAAAACAGTTTTTTTTTAATAACTCCATTCACCTCTTGGGCTCTATTTCTGCATCTCTCTTCTCACCAGCTAACTCCACCTTCCTGGATTTGTTCAGCGATGTCCATCATTTGTGACATCGTAATTCATTATCATGAAAACAGCTGTGAGGTCTACAGCATCACTCAGTAAGGCAGGCTGAAGTCAGATAGGAGAGTGTCTGTTTACACAGAAGTACCTAGGTGATTAGCAGAGACGGGGAAAGAGACACAAACCAAATCCTGATCGTTTAATTAAGGTTTAATAAAATATTAAATCTTTAATGTTTACCAGAGCATGGGCTGTGGTTGTTCTAATGCAGAGTGTTCATTTGCCATGCATCCCAAAGGCATATTTAGTCAGGGGCATAAAGCTTGTTTAGTCCGGCAAATTATATTGGGCTTAATAAATTCTGTAGAGGTAAGATAAAGATAGGGAGGAATAAAATATAAGCTGTCCACTTCTGAACTTCTGTCACTTGGGCCTGTTTAGAATGGCAGCCAAACATTAATTAGGTACCTCTCTAGAGAGGGGAATGGGGGAAAGGGAGATTAATTTAAAGTTAGTACCTGATCCTGCAAGACGCTAGGCGCCCTCAGCTCCCCAGTCGCGACTGAGGGCTCTCGGTGCCTCACAGGGACCTTGAAGGAGCACAGGGCTTTTCAGGAGTTGTCTGTATTCCGTAACTTGTTATCCCAAATCTCTCCTCATATGGTGATGTATTGCATGACTATGAGACTGTCAGTTTTATGTTGTAGAAAGCATGTGACTATGATTCAAGATGGAAAAGAAGGTCAACCACGTGTATATGCATACACAACATTTTGATCCTGCCAGCTGTAGCCAGGAGGTTACTTAGTCTTGGTCTGTACAATGTAATATGTTAAAGTTTTATTGTAACTTTACCTTAATAAAAAGTTAGGTCAACATAGCTGTGTTGGTCACGGCTGTGAAAAAAATCACATCCCTGACCAATGTAGCTATGCTGACCTAAGCCCAAGTGTAGACGTAGCTGTAACTAGCTTCGGAGAGATGGAGATCTTACACTGATGGAAAAATCCCTTCTGTAGGTATAGGCTGCGTCTGTATCACAGGTTTCTGCTGGCATAGCTATGCAGGTATAGCCTCCATAATGTAGACACAACTTTAAAGCCTGAGCTGTTGTTTAGTTAAATCTCTAACATGACTCTCTTCGCCTCCTGATGCTCTTCCGGAGAGAGGTGTTCAATGCAGTGACACTGGTGTTTGTAATAATGTGCATTTAAATGACAAGCAGACCTGAGGAAGCTTTTACACATGACAGTGGGAGCTGATCGCTGCTGGTTAGGAATTTCTAAAGCAGTGATGTGAGCAGGTGGAAATAAATTGTACGCCTCAGCTACTCAGGGATTATATATTTTTCCAGGTACTCAAAGAAATGGGATAGTTTGTTTAGAGACAATATTTGATGACAATATGCTGTTCGTATAGACAATCTTTTATATCTGAACCTTTAGTTACACTAAAACAATTTATATTATACTGTTAATAGATATGATCTATGATACTTGCATTGGATCCACAGAGAAGAAATACTAAGTGGACAGATGTCTTTATTGGACAATAATTCAACTGAGTTCACTTGTGTGTATGTGGGAGGAGGCAGTATGAGCCATTGTTAATCACTGACAAGCGCCCCACAGTGGCAAAAATTTGGCATGCATAAGAGAGAGTGTAAAGGACAGGTTAGAAGTGACCAGATCCAATATATATCTGCTTATAGGGTTCAGTGTTTTTACTTATGGCATGTTAACCTCAGCTGTCATCTTATAGTTGATTGTTCACATTCCCCATTTCTGGGACAGACTTCCAGCTGTGGCCTTCATGTGTACACTTGCAAAAATGTGCAAGATGTACAATCTTTTGTGCCTGCAAAATTACCCATTGACTCATTTTCTTCATGGGTATTCCTCTTGTTGCGTATGAACTGGGGAATTGAGCACTCCTACCAGCTGGTTCACAGGCACCGTTATGCAGATGTACATGCAATTCTGCAGGTGCAAACATTTGTGTGCACCTTTTTATAAGTGACAAAAAGCAGAGGATGGTTTGAAGCCTGGGGAAAATGTGGTCTTGCAAGTGCAGGTATCCACTGGGATTGTTCATAGTGATCTCAACTGCTGTGCAGTAGACTTGAAGTTCAAAGTTATTCTAGCACGCACTCTGTTACAAATGTTTGCCGCTTGTTTTACAAGCTGGCATTGTGAATTTTCACACTGACTATTACACTAGCTGCCATTAAAACACCCCCAACCTTACCATTCTTGAACAGTGATGAAAGAGACGCTGCTCAATAAACAAAGAAGCACCTTGAGTGTTGGAAATAGGTTCAGAGATAATCAAAGTGTTTAATGCATGCTGTTGGCATTCTCAAGTGTCTTCTGCTTAAGTGCTATTTTAACGGTAGTTCATGTCATAACCACTCTGGATTTTCAAAGCATCATTGAAAATAGCCTGATGGAAGGGGGGGGAAAGCAAAACCTTGATGCTTCATACTGCAGTCTGGATGAACTAAGTGGTTTCTTTTAGAAGAAACTTTTTCAGGGTACAATATGTCCTATAGTATAAAGTCTTCTGGGTAGCAAATAGTATAGTTATGGTTATGCTGAGACTAGCTAGCATTATAACCCGCTCTTCTCATATGCTAAGAAAATTTTTTCCTATTTGGCTGAAATTTTTCGAGCTTGGAAGAATGATTGTGTTTAAATTTTCAGCAAAATCAGTTTACCTTTCTGAAATTATGCAAAGCTTCTTATCTACCTTGAATCCAATTCACAGATGCCTGAATGTTTTTAATATTCAATAAGGACACATTCAGACCCCATGTCTTCTGAGATTCCCTCTGCAAACACCCCCATCTCTTTACTCCATTCCTCTAATCTGTGTCTCCGTTTTGTCCCTGCCCTCCTAGCTCTTCCCCAGTGAGGTCCCTTTTTCATACAAATTACCCATGAAGGTTGTGGAATCACCATCAATGGAGGTTTTTAAGAATAGGTTAGACCACTTGTCAGAGATAGTCAAGATAATACTTAGTCCTTCCTCAGTGCAAGGGACTGGACTAGATGACCTATGGGGGTCCCTTTCAATCCTACATTTCTAAGATTTCTAAGGTTTAGAGAGCTCCTTAACAAAGAGAAGGTTAACAGGTGACTTGATTGCAATCCATAAGGGGGATAAATAATTGATAATGGGCTCTTCATCTAGCAGAGAAAGGTATAACACACTCCAATGGCTGGAAGTTGAAGCAAGACAAATTCAGACTGGAAATGCAACATCAAACCATAGGAACAACTTACCAAGGGTCGTGGTGGATTCTTCATCACTGGCAATTTTGAAATCAATATTGGATGTTTTTCTAAAAGATACACCCTAGGAATTATTTTGGGAAAGTTTTATGGCCTGTGTTATACAGGAGGTTAGACTAGTTGATCACAATGGTCCCTGTCGGCCTTGGAATCTATGAATCTAGGATGGATTTCTACTGTAAGAACATAGCAAAGAATTTGAAATGAAGAAGATAGCAAAGACATAGAGCAAGAAAATACCAGAGTGAAGCAAAAATCTCCCTCATCCCCAGAGAATTTCACAAAACAAACTACACCGAAAAGAGAGAAATCTAGAATGCGCCCTACAGAAGACGATAGCCCTGTAACAACCAGCATAGTATGACTTTGTGTTATGCTAGTGTAAAGTTCCCTTTAGTAGTGACAGTAGTACTTTATCCGTGGCGTAAAACAAATGTGATGTAAAACGAGTGACCCAAAAGTGCTGCTTCCTCAACACGTTAAGCCTCAGGGGCACTTAAACCAGAGAGACCAAACCATAGCATTTCAGGGTGCAGCTGCAAATCTGGTAGGTAAGTGGGGGCACAATCACAAGTCAGTACCAGCAGGTCCAAGTAAACAGACATACACTTTAAAAGGGATGCAATTTTAGGTATGAATTACCAAGGGAAGAGACCATATGTATTTAGATGCCACTACATCTTTAAACATCAAGGAAGTTCTAAAGTATGTAGGAGATGCCCTAGCTACCTCGAGAAGGAAAGGCAAAACCTGCTTTTACCAGCATCATAAGCATCATCCTGCCTGTTTTTTGAAACAGAAGATTGCTGTTTCAAGTGAAGGGCTGACAGCAGGATCGAAGTGATGGAAGGTGAAGACCAGCATTGTGAACACTCCCCTCCTGGGTATGTCTAGATTGCAGCTGGAGCTGACAGCGAGCTACAGCACAGGTGGTACAAACCCACCTGGAACCCTAGGTAATTCCTTGAGAGTTAGAGCTCTTGCTGAGCTCGCATTGCCGAGGCTGAGTGTTCTGGGACCTGAGCTAATAAGGCTAAAGGCTAGCTCGGGTATGCCAGCTCAAGCTACAGTTACACTCTGTGACTGATATACAGCCATACCCGTTCTCAGCTCTGCCAACATGCTTTAACCCTTACCAGCCAAAGGGCTGACCTTAGCCTCTCCCAGCTTTGCCAGCCCCATGCATTCAAAAACCACAAATCAGCCCCCCCAAAATAATGAGATTGGCTTAAAAATCGTGACTTCTTCTTCGAGTGATTGCTCCTGTGTATTCCACATTAGGTGTGCGTGCTTGCCACGTGCACCGGTGCTGGAAGTTTTTCCCTTAGCAGTATCCGTAGTGCTGCTGCAACCCCTGGAGTGGCGCCGATATATCGCGCCATAAAGGGGGCTGCGTGCTCCCCGCACCCTCAGTTCCTTCTTGTCGCCAGTGAAGGTAGTCGGAACTTGCTTCAGCCTTGGCTGCAGTGTTATTGCCCATGGCACGGGTGTGCCTTCAAATCCTCGGCCACATGGCTGCATGCACCTCGGTGGTGCGTCATGCCAGGCTCAGGATGAGACCCCTTCAGCTCTGGCTGGCCTCCCAGTACTCACAGGCCAGGGACAGCCTAGACAAGGTTGTCACGGTGCCACCAACGGTGGTGGCAGACCTGCAATGGTGGTCTCTCCCGAGCAATATGCTCCAGTGAAGGGCTGAGTTTGGGTCATGTTTTAAGCTGTTCTCCACAATTATGAAAGATAGAAACTTTTTTCTTTTAAAAAAAAATCTAAGTCAAGATTTTCACAGAAGCACTTGACTTCAGGAGTGGGGGCTCTACGAAAAACACCAAATATTCCTAGATATTCCTAGATAAAATCACAAGAGTTGGCAACACTGCCCAGAGACACCCAACCATGCCAAACTGTGGTGAAGTCTGCAATACACAACATCCTCTAGGAGCTAGTCACTGTTATGTAAGGTAAGTTAATTTGGTGATGTGTTGGGTCAGAGAGAGTACATTCCCTATTTCCAGGAAAACACTGTTTGCTCTTAAATCAAATCTATATAAAGTGCACCCAAGGACTAGGATGGACATTTTATAAATGCATGTAATAAAAGACTGAAGCAAACAAACTGCTTTCCACTTCTGTCCTATACCAAATTTAAACCCAGATATTTACTGCTGAAAGGCTAATGCATTAGCTTTCTGCACCATAACTCTCTCATACGTCTGTCACCCATATTTTCAACTGCTTGTAGGAAGGAGACCTGTGGACTAATGGAAACACATTTGGTTGCAATAAAGGAATCCTCCCAGGTTTAAAGTACCCTATTAACTCATAGTGGGATTTTTTAAAAAGCATCTGTGTCTTCATGGGAATTTTTCATGTGTTTACATGTTCTGTGTGCCCTTATAATTGTGCCAGCAACACCTTTTAAGGAGCCTTTTCAGCTGCGTTTTATCAGCCATCATGCTGTTGATACCAATGAATTGAGAGAGCATTATGAAGGTATTGAGTAATCTGGCTTTGCAAATGTTAATTATCCAGAATGTTTTATAAAATATCTGATTCTTAAATACTCTCAAGGGCTGGAGTCACGTTACTGAAAAAGGAGCAACATTAGCCTGAGATCATATTTGGGAGTTAAAAATGGGCCAGATCCTCAGCTGCTGCAGAAGGGCAGAGGTCTAATGAAGTCAAAGAAGCAGTACCCATTTTCACCAGCTGAGTATATGGTCCTATAAGTTCAGCTAATACGCTGAAGCTAGTCAATTTCTACTCTTTATCCATTAGAATGATGGGTTTTTCTAAGCTGCCAGCAAAATCTAGTCCCTTGGAGTTTTGGTTATGCAAGGAGTGCAGGGTTGGCCTGGCTAAAGAAGGACATATTTGTACCACTTGACTATTATCTCCAACAGGTTAAACATTCTACTTTTTGATGGCATGACCAAGAAAGAATCTTCCCTTGTGATACAAGCCAGGTACCTTCTTTTTCCTTTGGATTCAGAGAGCCCATTTTACCATGTTGTAGACCCTGGAGATTGCTGAGCAATGGTAGCTGCCAAGAAACAAGGGCAGCAGCAGAAGCAATCTAATTCTGCATCTTGGGTTTGCGCAACACTATTTCCTCAGTCACCATGTTCCATCCACTGCTTCCCTTACATATTATGCAATGTGCACGGCAGTTTGTTTTCCGCGTTTTCTATTTAGTGCAACAGCAAATGTATCAAAGACGCACCTCCAGTACCTTCAGGGTCAAAGAGAAGAGAAGGGTACACAACATTTTGGCAGGTAATAAAAAGAGGTGCATCTTTGTAAATATCCTTCCTCATTTCCTGATTTACGGAGAATAGAAACAAACAGATCTAATTCCCCTTTATCAGGCACATATAACTTTCATAAACAATATTAATAATATTTATTTACCGTAACAGCAATTTTAATCCAAGGTTTTCAAAGCACTCTAGAAACACTGGGCATGTTCCTACTGAATTCAGGATTGGGTCCATTATTTAATTCAGTCAGAATTGCAAGACCCCCTTGAAATAAGTATTATAACATCACTGATTTTACCGCTTTGATGCCTCTGGCTAGTTTCAGATCAGACATTATTTGTGCATTGCTGGTGAATCTTACTACTTAACTCTAATGGAAGGCAGATAGTTGTCTATTACCCAATGGGTAAAAGTGCATATTTCAGTCCTGGCACAGCTCCAATTTAATATTAATAAACCAATTCTTATTTTGTAAGCGCAGGCAATATCCTGTAAAACAGATTCTAGGAGGAGACCAGGAAATTGGAAAATGTTAACATTAATCACAAAGTCCCGCTTATGAAATATTAATTGTTAACAATATTAATGGGTGCATTTAAAGATATTTTCATTTGTTCCTATACATATTGCACACTAAATGTATCTACTGTATATCTCATACCCAAACACATATGTTTAGTAAGAGCTAAATATTATTTATTATTAATGGTAGTTCTAGTAAACCTCTTAATGGCAAAATTTCAATAATATGTAGTCACAATATCAAATATTTTAGTATCCAAGCACTTGTTATCTATAGTTTTCGGGATTATTACCAGAACACTATAGTATTTTTAAAGGTGAACCATATGGTGAAAGAGAGTTGGTTTCTCCCTTTGCTAATTCTTAACAATGTAGAAAGCCTGTCTCCCTTTAAAAAAAAAGTTTTTTTCCCCTACTTGATTTTTATATTAGATGTCTCAGGTCCTCATTCCTCTGTCCATGGCAAGATCTTTGGAGAAACAAATAGTGATGTCATGCCAGGCATCCTAGAACCTGGCCTGCATCTCTCTATTGCAAAAATGAGGGGAATTTCCAGACTCTTTTTAGCCCTTTTTCTGTGAACAAATTACCTAAGAACAAATTATTCTAAGTACACTTTTCCAACCAGCTGTGCACCCATCTTATAGTAGGTTTGCCTATGCTCTATTTCTCTAGTTTGTATATGAGAAGGCCATGTGAGACAGTATCAGAAGCCTTACTAAAGTCATGATATATCTCATCTGCTGCTTCCCTCCATCCAAAAGTCTTGTTATGCTGTCAAAAAAGCATATTAGGTTGGTTTGACATGATTTTTCTTGAAAAATCCATGTTGACTGTTACTTATCATATTATTTTCTTCTAGGTGCTTACAGATTGATTGATTATTTGCTTCATTATCTTTCTAGGTTCTGAAGTCAAGCTGACTGGCCTATAATTCCCTCAGATAGATTGAACTCCACGAGTCTATCACTATGAGGCATGTTTTCCAATTCTCCTTTAATCATTCTCATAGCTCTTTTCTAGGGGCGGCTCTATGTATTTTGACGCCCCAAGCACGGCAGTCAGGCGGCTTTCGGCGGCATGCCTGTGGGAGGTCCGCCGGTCCTGCGCCTTCGGCGTACCTGCTGCCAAATTGCCACCGAAACCGCGGGACCGGAGGACCTCCCGCAGGCATGCAGCCGAAGGCAGCCTGACTGCCGCCCTCACGGCAACCGGCAGGCCGCCCCCTGCGGCTTCCCGCTCCAGGCCTGCGCTTGGTGCGCTGGTGCCTGGAGCCGCCCCTGCTCTTTTCTGAACCCTCTCCAATTTATCAATATCCTTCTTTAATTGTGGACACTGGAACTGAACGCAGTATAGCAGTAGTGGTCGCAGCAGTGCCAAATACAGATATCCTGATGATGTAATTTCTTTTGCTGAATATATATATTTTTTCTTTCTTTATTCCATTTTTCAATTTTCTGTTGGGATGTGAGTTTTCCAGCTCCTGTGTTTATGGTGTGAAATGTTTTCTTACTTGAAAGTTGGCTGAGTCTTTGCCAGTACCTGCTGTATGTTAGTTTGTTATGTGCCGCTCTTTCTTGGTTTTCCCCACAAATCTAGCATCGCCCTCTCCTGTGGTATTCTGTACATACATTTTTTGTCAACCAAAGTTGGAAATGGGATTTCTTTATCTTTTGGCTAGGAAACTTTGCCTTTTACAGTGTAATATTTGGAGGCTTTTATTTTCTGCTGCATCTTTCACTGCTCTGAGTAACATACAATGTACATGCCTTGGCACTCCCTTCCTTTTTTCCAACAGGCGTTTGTTAGTATTCCTTAGGACTCCTGTTGAAGATGCTGCTGGCCCCATTGCTACTCTATCCGCTCATTGTTTGTGCATTGGGAGTATAAACAGAATGGATATTTTCAGTAGTATTGGAAGTTTGATCCATCTGAGAGGGAACACTCAACACTGATAATTGCAAATAATCCTTATAATAGAATAATAAAATCACAGAAGTGTAGGACTGGAAGGGACCTCAATAGGTCATATAATCCAGTCCCCTGTGCTCAAGGTAGAACTAAGTAATAACTACACCATTCCTGACAGGTGTTTGTCTATTGACTCTGTAAAAAAAGGCTCGGTGGGGCTCCACGTTTATTGTCCCTTAGCAATTTCCACGTCAGATAGCTTAGTTTACAAATCATTGGTATGGATATTTAAATCCTCTAATTCTCTTCTACTTCTCTAACTCGCAATGGGAACAATTTAGCTGAAGGATGATACCCCATAAAAGTATATCTCTGCCAATCCTACCCTGAAGTGCATGTGCACAATGGATGCTGGAGTCCATTTTGCCCTCATTTAGATTAGTGTAAACCATTGATGTTATTGGGGATAGATAGATGCAACTGAGGATAGAATCAGGGTCAATTTTTTTACTCGGATTGGATTTAACTCCTACTCAACACTCATTAGAATAAAATTTGTTGCTAATTCTTTACCATTTAAGCAACAGTCATTGCCATTTACCATCACCAAACTAAGACTGGTTTCCAGGAAAGCAGCCATCCTGATTAAATGCATCCCAGTTCATAAGAATATATGGTGGTATTGTAATGTTTTAAACTAAGCCTCTTACTTAGCAAAGTATATCTGAAATCATCTAAAATATTTTTTTCTGATACTCTCTGCATAAAAACAGCTGAACTCATTCAAATCAAATTTTATACAATAATTAACATTTCCATCTGGGCTGGAAACCTGTGTGCCAAACTTCAGCCCCAGGGGAATTAAAACAGTCAAGATATAAAGCCATCAAAACAGACCCTTTGCCATAACTGTGTTGCTAAATTAACATGAGTGGCAACTACAAGTCTCTAGCATTTTTGTTTGATCTCTGCCGCTTCTGATGTGTTCAATATGTTGCAAGTACAGTATATGGCGGTCACCTCTGTGGATGTTGCTGATCCCATCCTCGCTCCATCTGTCTGATCCTGTAAGTGTTTCATAAGGGGAATGTTGTGGTGAGACTGTAATGTACAAGTTGTTTTGGGTGGTTAGACATTATCTTGTTCTCTTCCTCCAAGTCTCTTTTATTTTTTTTATGAGTACACAGGATCTTTGATGTGTGACTGTTAGTTATTATATTTATTATTTTGTATTATGGCAGTGGCAGGTGGTTTCAACCATAACTGGTGGCCCATTATGCTGGATGCTGTACGTATATATAGTGATAGACAGTTCCTGTTCCTAGGAGCTTACAGTCTAAATAGACAAGACGTACAAAGGGCTAGAGGGGAAACAGAGGTTAGAGGGGCAAGTTCCTTGGTACATTTGGTTGCAAGTGTTAAGCAACGCTGTATTTTAAAATATGGCTCCTCTGAAAATTGACTCTGTAAAAAAGGCTTGTTGGGGCTCCATGTTTATTGTCCCTTAGCAATTTCCACCGCAAAGAGCTCAGTTTACAAATACAAAGGTGTCTTTTTAAAATGCCAGCCTGCACACTTATCCTAGGATGAGGGAGTCAAGCTGGGTTCTTTTCTTCTCATTTTTCCTCACCAGTAATAAAGATTCTGTGGACAAAATTCGGCCTTTGGTTATATTCGGTTACTGTTGTCACATGACCCTCTTAATGAAAGCTATCTCACAATTTGAGAGACTGGGATAAGGGCTGATTACATCAGAGGGGTCACCAAATGAAATTAATAGGCAGCAGGTTTAAAACAAACAAAAGGAAGTATTTCTTCACACACCGCACAGTCAACCAGTGGAACTCTTTGCCAGAGGATGTTGTGAAGGCCAAGACTATAACAGCATTCAAAAAAGAAATGGATGGAGGATAGGTCCATCAATGGCTATTAGCCAGGATGGGCAGCTCTGGTGTCCCTAGCCTCTGTTGCCAAAAACTGGGAATGAGTGACAGGGAAGGGATTACTTGATGATTACCTGTTCTGTTCATTCCCATCCACTTCCAGTCTTTATTCAGGCCTAATTTGTTGGTGTCCAGTTTGCAAATTAATTCCAGTTCTGCAGTTTCTCATTGGAGTCTGTTTTTGAAGTTTATTTGTTGAAGAATTGCCACTTTTAAGTCTGTTATTAAGTGTCCAGGGAGTGGATGGGTCACTACAAAAAGTAATTTTCCCTCTGCTGATACTCACACCTTCATGTCAACTGTTGGAAATGGGTCACCTTGATTGCATTGGCCTCGTTAGCACTACAAAAGTAATTTTCCCTCTCTTGGTATTCATCCGTTCTTGTCAACTGTTGAGAATAGGCCACTTCCACCTTAATTGATTTGGCTCATTAGCACTGACCCCTACTTGGTAAGACAACTCCCATCTTTTCATGTGCTGTAATATATACACATGCCTTCTGTATTTTTCACTCCATGCATCTGATGAAGTGGGTTTTAGCCCACAAAAGCTTATGCCCAAATAAATTTGTTAGTCTCTAAGATGCCACAAGGACTCCTCGTTGTTTTTGCTGATACAGACTAACACGGCTACCACTCTGAAACCAGTCTCATTGATGTAAATTGAAAATCATTTTCCATGTGCAAAAGAGGAATCTGTTTCCAGTTCAGTAGTTAACAAGTTTACATGGAAAATCTGTGCTTGAAACAGAAGTTGTAAAGACTTACAAGTTCTCATTCTGCTCTCAGGAGTCACTCCACTGAACTCAGTGGAGTTGCTCATGTAAGTGAGAGGAGAATCGGGCCCTGTGAATCACATCAGCTCTCTCAATGGTGCATACACCCTGGACATACAATATATAAACTAAAATCTTATATCTATATATCTGTCAGGCCCTGCAGGTCTCAAACCCAGGCAGCTGCTAGGACCGGGGTCCAAGAAACCCAACTGGGGCACAACTCCCTCTCCTATGCTCAGATTGGGAGAGTTCCAGTGCTCCTGACTGCAGCCCCTATTTAAGCCAGAGGAGGAAACAGGAAGTTGTCCATAAATGAGCTTCACCCTGCCATGGACTGCTTGTCTGGTGTTTCCCTCTTCCTGCCTCCTGATCCTGACCTCCTGGTATCCTGACTCAGCCTGAACCTGGTACTGCCCCCTGGTTCCTGCCTTCTGATTCTGTCATCCGAACCTGACCTCCTGGTATCCTGACTTGACCTGAGTCTTGGAAACTGACTCTTGATCCCTGCCTTCCAATTTGTATCTCAATTCTGATCTCTTGGTGCTCAAACCCAGTCTAATTCCCAGTAACTGGCTCCTGGACCTGCAACCTGTGCTCAACACTAACTTCTAGACCAGGCCACCCATTCCCTGGCCGTAACATTACCGCACACACAAGGTCAATCAAAACGGATCCCTGGTCATGTTAACATCATTTAATACATTTCCTTTGCTAACTAAGCAGTTATTCCTTACATATTCCAAACTCCTTGATTGCAATGGGATACACAAGGATTTCAGGATCAGGCCATATAAAGTAAACTTTAGAAGTATTGTAGCCTGCTCAGCCCCATCTCTTTCCCCCTCCTGGTGCATGATAGTGGAGACTTAGAGTGAGGAATGAGCAGATCAGGGGAGTCCTAGAGCTAGCTGCAGAGAGGAATGGGGACCCAACTGTGACTAGAGCCAATAGAGCAGGGGTCGGCAATGTTCGGCGCGCGGCTCGCCAGGGTAAGCATCCTAGCGGGCCGAGCCAGTTTATTTACCTGCTGATGCGGCAGGTTCGGCCAATCGCGGCCCGGGACGGCGAACCGCGGTGAGTGGGGGCCGCGATCAGCCGAACCTGCCGCATCAGCAGGTAAATAAACTGGCCCGGCCCGCTAGGGTGCTTAACCTGGTGAGCCGCATGCCGAATGTTGCCAACCCCTGCAATAGAGTGTTATAGGGTCTCCATAATATGTCCTTGGCCTCCTGTGCATCCCTCTAGATTTTAGGCAGGCTTCAGATCTATTCCATGGGGGGACAAACCCTAACTCCCAATGCAGTAACATGGGGGGGGGGTTCCCTCCTTTAGAGCCCCTCATCCCTGGGTTATCTTGCAATAGGAGGCAGTACAGGACATTGACTTCATTGGGACAGCATGAGTGAGTAAAGTTACTCACATGTGGATGTGTTTACAGGACTGAGCACTAAGATAGAACTTGTTCTTCTGTTGTTTGCTAGAAATCCATCTCCACTCCTGAGCAGAGTCACCTCCAAGTTCACAACTGTAGTATGTAACCTATTGCTAAAGCAAGCCTAAGCACCAGATGACTGGAAGGTAGTTAATGTTACATGGATTTTTAAAAAAGGCTCCAGAGATTATCCTGGCAATTAAAGGCCTATTTGCTTAGCTCCAGTACTGGACAAATTGATAGATACTAGAATAAAGAAAAGAATGATTGGACACTAGATTATAGATAAACATGACTTGTTGGAAAAGAGTCAATACATATTTTGTAACAGGAAATCATGCCTCACCAATCTATTAGAATTCTTTGAGGGTGTCAACAGTATGTGGGTTAGGGGGATCCAGTTGATAGTGTACTTGGATTTTCAGAAAGTCTTTGACGAGGTCCCTCACCAAAGGCTCTTAAGGAATCTAAGTAGTCATGGGATAAGAAGGAAGGTCCTCTCATGGATCACTAACTGATTAGAAGATGGGAAACAAAGGGTTGGAATAAATGGAACAGTGGGGTCCCCCAAGGATCTGTACTGGGACCAGTGCTATTCAACGTATTCATTAATGATCTGGAAAAGGAAGTGAACAGTGAGGTGGCAAAATCTGCAGATGATACAAAATTTTTCAAGGTAGTTAAGTCCAAAGCCGACTATGCTGAGTTATGGGGGATTTCACACAATGGGGCAACTGGGCAACAAAATGGTAGATGAAATTCCATGTTGATATGTGCAAAATAATGCAGATTGGAAAAAAATAATCCAAACTACAAATATATAATGATGAGTTCTAAACTATCTGTTACCACTCAAGAAAGAAATCTTGGAGTCACTGTGGATAGTACTCTGAAAACTTCAGTTCAGTGTGCAGCAGCGATTTAAAAAAAAAACCCTCTCAGAATGTTAGGAATTGTTAGGAAAGGGATAGAAAATAAGACAGAAAATATCATAATGCTACTGTATAAATCCATTATACTCCCACAGGGTGTCCAGTTCTGGTCACCCCATCTCAAAAAGTATATAGTGGTATTGGAAAAGGTTCAGAGAGGGGGCAACAAAGATGATCAAGGGTATAGAAAGGGTGCCATACAAAGGGAGACAAAAATGATTAGAGTTGTTCAGCTTAGAAAAGAGATGACTAAGGGGGAGATATGGTAGATGTCTATAAAATCATGAATGGTGTGGAAAAAGTGAATAGAGAAGTGTTATTTACCCTTTCTCGCACTACAGAAATGTGGGGGATCACCTGATGAAAGTAATAGGCAGCAGGTTTAATACAAATACTAATGGGAAGGGGGTAGGTTTAGCGGATAAAATAAAAAAAGAACAAGTTAAAAATCACTTAGAAAAGTTAGATGCCTGCAAGTCACCCGGGCCTGATGAAATGCATCCTAGAATACTCAAGGAGCTAATAGAGGAGGTATCTGAGCCTCTAGCTATTATCTTTGGAAAGTCATGGGAGACGGGAGAGATTCCAGAAGACTGGAAAAGGGCAAATATAGTGCCCATCTATAAAAAGGGAAATAAAAACAACCCAGGAAACTACAGACCAGTTAGTTTAACTTCTGTGCCAGGGAAGATAATGGAGCAAGTAATTAAGGAAATCATCTGCAAACACTTGGAAGGTGGTAAGGTGATAGGGAACAGCCAGCATGGATTTGTGAAGAACAAATCATGTCAAACCAATCTGATAGCTTTCTTTGATAGGATAACGAGCCTTGTGGATAAGGGTGAAGCGGTGGATGTGGTATACCTAGACTTTAGTAAGGCATTTGATACGGTCTCGCATGATATTCTTATCGATAAACTAGGCAAATACAATTTAGATGGGGCTACTATAAGGTGGGTGCATAACTGGCTGGATAACCGTACTCAGAGAGTTGTTATTAATGGTTCCCAATCCTGCTGGAAAGGTGTAACGAGTGGGGTACCGCAGGGGTCTGTTTTGGGACCGGCTCTGTTCAATATCTTCATCAACGACTTAGATATTGGCATAGAAAGTACGCTTATTAAGTTTGCGGATGATACCAAACTGGGAGGGATTGCAACTACTTTGGAGGACAGGGTCATAATTCAAAATGATCTGGACAAATTGGAGAAATGGTCTGAGTTAAACAGGATGAAGTTTAACAAAGACAAATGCAAAGTGCTCCACTTAGGAAGGAAAAATCAATTTCACACATACAGAATGGGAAAAGACTGTCTAGGAAGGAGTACGGCAGAAAGGGATCTAGGGGTTATAGTGGACCACAAGCTAAATATGAGTCAACAGTGTGATGCTGTTGCAAAAAAAGCAAACATGATTCTGGGATGTATTAACAGGTGTGTTGTGAGCAAGACACGAGAAGTCATTCTTCCGCTCTACTCTGCTCTGGTTAGGCCTCAGCTGGAGTATTGTGTCCAGTTCTGGGCGCCGCATTTTAAAAAAGATGTGGAGAAATTGGAAAGGGTCCAAAGAAGAGCAACAAGAATGATTAAAGGTCTTGAGAACATGACCTATGAAGGAAGGCTGAAAGAATTGGGTTTGTTTAGTTTGGAAAAGAGAAGACTGAGAGGGGACATGATAGTAGTTTACAGGTATCTAAAAGGGTGTCATAAGGAGGAGGGAGAGAACTTGTTCACCTTAGCCTCTAAGGATAGAACCAAAAACAATGGGTTTAAACTGCAGCAAGGGAGGTCTAGGTTGGACATTAGGAAAAAGTTCCTAACTGTCAGGGTGGTTAAACACTGGAACAAATTGCCTAGGGAGGTTGTGGAATCTCCGTCTCTGGAGATATTTAAGAGTAGGTTAGATAAATGTCTATCAGGGATGGTCTAGACAGTATTTGGTCCTGCCATGCGGGCAGGGGACTGGACTCGATGACCTCTCGAGGTCCCTTCCAGTCCTATAATCTATGAATCTATGAAAATAAGAGGAAGTACTTTTTCACACAATGAAGTTAGTTTGTGGAACTCACTGCTATTGGATGTTGTGATGGCCAAAAGTATAACTGGGTTCAAAAAAAGAACTAGATAAATTCATGGAGGAGAGGTCCATCAATGGCTATTAGAAAAGCTGGTCAGGGATGCAACTGTATGCTTGAGATGACCCTAAATCTCTGACTGCCAGAAGCTAGGAGGAAAAGACAGGAGTGGATCACTTTAACTTTCCTTTTCTGTACACTTCCCCTGAAGCTCTGGTACTGACCATTGTCATAGACAGGGCCTGGGCTAGATGGACCATTGAACTTACCCATTGTGGCCATTCTTATTTTCTTAACCTTTCTATAATTATCTGTAAATAACACTGGGAGTATAAGTAACAACATGGTCCTCATTGTCCACTGCCTTGCACCTGGCACCATCATTTAAACCAGTGAAGAGTGAATACAAAGAGACATAAAATGCTGCCCCACTGATCTGGTAATGTTTTACACCCACTTTGCACTGGTGTAAATGGGTGTGCAAGGGGTGGGGGAGTGGAGAATTGGGCCCTTCTAGTTTTTCCTGTCACAATAGAAGAATCTCAGAGAAACAGAACTGTACAAGAAACACCCTGCAGTGCAGTATGTTTTAAAAGGGATTCAGTAATAATGATCCTTTTTCAAATCTTGTGACGCCATCATATGTATAAAACACAAGACCGGAAACCTATGAAGTAAAGCCACTCACATAGAAACCCCACTTTGTACTGGGAGTATGGCAGACCATTTGAGTGATATGTTCCTCATTAACATGTGAACCCTTCTGTGTGTATGGGCAGCGTGCAGTGCCAGAGCTCCCAATGAAACCACTGTCATGAAACCACTCTGTGCTCAGCCTTGAGGTGAAATCAGTGGAGTTTGGCCTGAGTAAGGACTGCAGGGCTGGACCCTCTTGTACGTCTGCATGTATATTTCTGTTATTCTGCTATTTTTTTTTTTTTTTTAGCATTTCTCCTCTTTTAAGTTTGAAGAGCAGCTGCGAGTCATGTGAAAACTCAGCACGTGTCTGCACATTGGAAAAAAATTCCATTAAATTATTTCTTTTGCTCTGGCGTGTTTCTAACTTACTCTCCAGAAAACTGTTCTCTAGAGTGACGGTTAAATGCATTCCTGATGCTTGAGTCTCCCCTCGCAAAATGCTGACTCATTTTGTTGGTACGAAGCCATCATACAGTTGTGGAATGTATTTAATAAATATTTTAGACCCTAGTGGAGTGTTGGTGGGTTTACTTCTACTTAAAACAGTTTGGGAAAATTTTAACCTTAAATCAGCTACAACGTGGCCTGCTGTTTCTATAAATTTTTTTGGGGGGGCTTTTGGGAGAGGGAGCTGTTGCTTAATGGGCAATATTTAGAGAGGGAGGGCTTGTTTCTCTTTGTCTTTCCTGTGTTATGACTAGTTACTGCCATATAAAGAAAAGGTTGCTGGGTTTGATTTTATGTTAATTGCCAAAGGTACATAGATCTTAGGGGCCTAATCCAAAGCCCTCTAAAATCAGTGTGAACCTTTCCATTGGATTAGGCCCCAGAAGAAATGCCTTTTATTTATTTTATTTAGGTCATTTGATATCTAAATATATAAACTATTTTCTGGTTTGACTGAACAGGGCAACATTCAGGCAGAGTTAGGATAGGTGCTTTAAACTACCTTTGCACTTCTCAAGCTCAGGACATGCCTGGCTCCTGGCATAAATTGGAGCAGCTTGAAGACTGCTTTGATTTACATCTGGCTGCTCATACTTCTCAGTAGCTATTCCTGGGAACAGTCCCTGTTCTGGAGACTAAGGAGGAGATATAGGGTCATTACATTAGGTGAATCCTTAGAGGGCTGGATCCTGGGCATTATAGCAGCTTTGCTTTCAGCGATAAAGCTGGGATTAGAACTGAGGAATTGCTGATTCCACCTCCTGCCCTCTGACAAGTAAACGTTGCTGCCTCTCAAGGGAGCAGTGTTCATTTGACCCGTAACCTTGAAGCAGCGGGGAAATCCCCTGGTGGCTCAGCTGGCAAGATTTTCGAGTTGCTCGTTATGAGCCTAATGACCAAACAGTGGACTTGGATGGGATTGTTTGCCAGAATCTGAATCCCTGACAAGCAGCTTCTTGTAGCTGCATACAGAATAAACAAATGAGGGGCTAAGATAATACAGATCTTCAATAATTAGGCATGGGAAGAGCTTTACGTGAATGCCTTTATCCATTTAATGAACCTCTTGTAGAAAGTGAATACCCCAGAGCTTGGAGGCAGCATATGTAATCACTAACCAGAAGGCTAGAAAGACACAGCCGTATCAAATTGCTGATCTTTTTGGTGTTGCTGAGAATATATCCCTTATTTAGAGACACATCAAAATCACGTCTGGTTGACTGTGAATAACTTACTTTTAGAAGATGGTAATTAACTTAATTCTAACACATCAAGATCGCTGGTTCATAGTACTCAAATAATTTGTTTCATGATAGAAACTCTTATGCTAGATGCTGCTGTTTATCTAACATCTCAAATAAGTAACATTAGCTGAATAGTCTCATTCCAAGTACATCCCTTACATAAGAACACGAGAATGGCCGTACTGGGTCAGACCAAAGGTCCATCTAGCCCAGTATCCTGTCTTCCGACAGTGGCCAATGCCAGGTGCCTCAGAGGGAATGAACAGAACAGGTAATCATGAGTGATCCATCCCCTATTGCCCCTTTCCAGCTTCTGGAAAACAGAGGCTAGAATCATAGAAGATTAGGGTTGGAAGAGACCTCAGGAGGTCATCTAGTCCAACCCCGTGCTCAAAGCAGGACCATCAGGCTAGGGACACCATCCCTGCCCATCTTGGCTAATAGCCATTGATGGACCTATCCTCCATGAATTTATCCAGTTCTTTTTTGAACCTTGTTATAGTGTTAGCCTTCACAACATCCTCTGGCAAAGAGTTCCACAGGTTGACTGTGCGCTGAATGAAGAAAGACTTCCTTTTGTTTGTTTTAAACCTGCTGCCTATTCATTTCATTTGGTGACCTCTAGTTCTGGTGTTATGAAAAGGAGTAAATAACACTTCCGTATTTACTTTCTCCACACCAGTCATGATTTTATAGACCTCTATCATATCCCCCCTTATTCGTCTCTTTTCTAAGCTGAAAAGTCCCAATCTTATTCATCTCTCCTCGTACGGAAGCTGTTCCATATTCCTAATAATTTTTGTTCCCTTTTCTGAACCTTTTCCAATTCCGGTATATCTTTTTTGAGATAGGCAACCACATCTGGCACGCAGTATTCAAGATGTGGTCATACCATGTGTGACGATGTATCCAATAATGCTTTATGGGAATATGACATAACTGAAGTATGTTTTATACTACATGTGCCATGTAACTTATCTCTGTAAAGGTTATGGTCTACTGAATCTATTCATCCTGTTTGTATACATATATCATTTTTGTACTTGAAGTTATGAATATTGGCTGTATACCTGCTTGATTTCTAAGTAAGCTTTGTAAGGCATTTGGTCAGCTTCTTTAGAAAGGAATTTGCAAAGTTAAGTGCCCAATCAAGAAGCACTTAAGGAACAATGGATCTTGGAATGCTCCAATCCACATAAGAAGTCTACTTGAAAACATTCAAGGTAGCATGTGAACCATGGCTGCTACCTGTAGTTCTGAGTCATGCATGGACATGTGACTTGCCCATGTGACTCCAAAACTCCATCTTGGAGCTAGACTTTGCATTGGAGTGAGGAGGGGGTCTCCACTCACAAGAGAAAGTCTATTTAAACCCCTGGGAGACCCCTCCATTTGGTCTTAGGCTGGCTAAAAAGAGAGCCTCTCCACCCCCCAAGGATACCTGAAAGGAACTGGAACAAAGGACAGTAACTACAGGGGGTGTGATTGCTGGACCCAGACTAGAAGGAGACTAGTCTGTAAAAGGAAGCTTACTAGAATTCCTCTAAGGGTGAGGTTCTTGTCTGTACTGTTTTCTTACCGTATTAAGCTTAGATTTCCATGTTTTGTTTTATTTTATTTGGTAATTCACTTTGTTCTGTCTGTTACTACTTGGAACCACTTAAATCCTACCTTCTGTATTTAATAAAATCACTTTTTACTTATTAATTAACCCAGAGTATGTATTAATACCAGGGGAGGGGGGGGGGCAAACAGCTGTGCATTTCTCTCTATCAATGTTATAGAGGGTGAACAATTTATGAGTTTACCCTGTATAAGCTTTATACAGGGTAAAACGGATTTATTTGGGTTTTAGACCCCATTGGGAGTTGGGCATCTGAGTGTTAAAGACAAAGACAGTTCTGTAAATTGCTTTCAGTTATGTCTGCAGCTTTGGGGCAAGTAATTCAGACCCTGGGTCTGTGTTGGAGCAGACGGGCTTGTCTGGCCCAGCAAGACAGGGTGCTGGGGTCCTGAGCTGGCAGGGAAAGCCGGGGGAAAAGTAGTCTTGGCAAATCAGTTGGCAGTACCCAAGGGGGTTTCTGTGATCCAACCTGTCACACCATGGATTTATATAGGGGCAATATGATATTTTCTGTCTTATTATCTATCCCTTTCTTAATGATTCCCTACATTGTTAGCTTTTTTGACTCCCGCTGCACTTTGAGTGGATGTTTTCAGAGAACTATCCACAATGATTCCAAGATCTTTCTCTTGAATGGTAACAGCTAATTTAGACCCCATCATTTTATAATGTATAGTTGGGATTATGTTTTCCAATGTGCATTACTTTGCATTTATCAAAATTGTATTTTATCTGCCATTTTGTTGCCCAGTCACCTAGTTTTGTGAGATCCCTTTGTAGCTCTTTGCAGTCTACTTTGGACTTAACTATCTTCAGTAGTTTTGTATCATCTGCAAATTTTGCTAACTCACGGTTTACCCCTTTTTCCAGATCATTTGTGAATATTTTGAATAGGACTGGTCCCAGTACAAACCCTTGGGGGACAGCACTATTTACCTCTCTCCATTCTGAAAACTGACCATTTATTCCTTTGTTTCCTATCTTTTAACCAGTTACCAATCCATGAGAAGACCTTCCATCTTATCCCATGACAGCTTACTTTGCTTAAGAGCCTTTGGTGAGGGACCTTGTCAAAGGCTTTCTGAAAATCTAAGTACACTATATCCACTGGATACCCCTTGTCCACATGCTTGTTGACCCCCTCAAAGAATTCTAGTAGATTGGTGAGGCATGATTTCTCTTTACAAAAGCCATGTTGATTATTCCCCAACAAATGATGTTCATCAATGTGTCTGACAATTCTGTTCTTTAGTATAGTTTCAACCAGTTTGCCTGCTACTGAAGTCAGGCTTACTGGCCCATAATTACCAGGATCACCTCTGGAGCCCTTTTTAGAAATTGGCGTCACATTAGCTATCCTCCAGTCATTTGGTACAGAAGCTGATTTAAATGATAGGTTACAAACCATAGTTAGTAGTTCTGCAATTTCACACTTGAGTTCCTTCAGAACTCTTGGGTGAATACCATCTGGTCCTGGAGACTTATTACTGTTTAATTTATCAATTTGTTCCAAAACCTCCTCTAATAACACTTCAATCTGGGACAGTTCCTCAGATTTGTCATCTAAAAAAAATTGCTCAGGTTTGGGAATCTCCCTCACATCCTCAGCCGTGAAGACGGATGCAAAGAATTAATTTAGTTTCTCCACAATGGCCTTATCATCCTTGAGTGCTCCTTTAGCATCTCAATCATCCAGTGGCTCCACTGTTGTTTAGCAGGCTTCCTGCATCTGATGTACTTAATTTTTTTTTGCCATTATCCCTTAGCTGCAAAGGACATTTTCTTTCCTGTCTCTGTACCGGAGTCTCCAGCTAAATTACCAGCAGGACACATTGAGCAAAACAAAGGGCCCAGTCCTGCTAGGTGCCTGTATTGGAGAAGAAGAGTAAACTCCATAATGGGAAATGTGACCGAGAAGCTGAGAGCGGTTTAAACGGAGCACAGCATTTCTTTGCTCACAAGGGAGGATGGGACATTCAGAATGCAGAATTCTATTCTAACTGTCATGAGACCTGGGGTTAGATTCACAAGAGAAATGTAGGTGTCTAGCTGCCCCTTTAGGTGCCTAAGTCCAACATTTAGGCATCACTGGCATTCACAAAACCACCACTCAGCTGCTATCTAACATTGGAAGTGCCTAAAATCCCTAGATGTCTATGTTTCTCTTGTAAAGCTCCCTAGGTGCCTACATTTCTTCCACTTGGCATGCGCACTGCTGCCTCAGTCCTGACACCACTGAGCAGCTTGATGCCTAAACTGATGTCTAAGCCCTGGTGGGTTCTCCCACCTATCTTGATTGAGGACCCTATGCTGGTCTGCATGCTTAGAGCATACCTAACCCCACACAAAGGGGGAAGGCATGGTCCCCTTTGAGACAGTGTCCCAGTGACCAAGAACACTTGCTCAGTATATGGGAAACCTAGCTTGAAATCCCCACTTTGCCGGATGTAGAGCAGGAGCTTGAACTCAGATCTTCTATCTTCTAGGAGAGTGCTTTACCCACTCACCTATAGGGCATTCGGGGGGTGGGGGGAGAGAGAGAGTGAGTGAGTGTGTTTTGTTTTGAAGCTGTTCCACTTTGTATACATACTTAGATATTCATTTGGCCAGAGAGAGAATGACTCTGTAGCCTGATCATTAGCATACTCATCTGGGAAGGAGGAGGCCTGGGTTCCAATTCCTTCTCCTTGGTTTGTCTTTAGGTGTCTAACTCCAGGAAAGGGTGCATGGCTGTGAATCCTGATTGGAGCTGGGTGCCTAGTTCCCTTTGAGGATGGGGCTTAGACTACACCCCCTTGTATTGTACAAGGGGCATGGACACCTCAGTCAGGGTTGTGAATTCCACTAGGTGGTCTATAAGTTAGGCACTGCAATGCTGAATGGAGCAACGCCTAAGTCTCCCTTGTAAATCCAGCCCCTAGTCTGAGTGCTTCAGCCTCTGTGGCTAAATCCACACTCCTTAAATATGGAGCATCCTTTCTCCATAAGCTTAGTGTTATTAGTCAGCACCATGTGATCTTTCTAACAATCAGACTGCTTTCTATTCACTACATGCCATGTTGAAAGAGCATACCATAGCCTACATCATGCACTTTATCTAAAAGCCACCAACGTCAGAGAAAAGACCTCCGAGGGCTTTGATTCATCCCACAGGTGATGCCGATGTCATCCTGAAGAGAACTCCAAGCTCATTATCAAAATTTGGTTCATAGTTGAAGATCTTTGGGACAATATAAAAATGGGTCTCAGTATGACTTACTTGTGTGACCACAAAAGATCCTTCTCGCTTTGAGGCAGATATTAATTTTGCCCTCAGCTTCTATTGGCATGAAGCCATCAGCCCTCAGGAAACTCCAACTGGTACAGAGCACTGCAGTGTGTCTCTTCAGCAACATGGGCTATTGCGAGCATATCAAATCTGTCTTCCACTCCCCATACAACATTGAGTCAAGGTTTCAGTCCTTATCTTCAAGGGGCTCAAAGGTCTGGGATACATAAAAGTTTGCCTAAAGCTCTGGGATGAGGACCATGGTCGACCGCTTCTCTAACAAATGGAACTTTCTAACATAAGGGTAAGATTTGTCTGTGCAGGAGACAGAACTTTTGCAGGAGCCAGTGCAAGACTGTGGAACAAACTCCCATGGGAAGTAAGGACCATCACAAACCTCCCCACCTTCTGCATCTCCTGCAAGGTGAACTTCTTCAGCCTGCCTTCTCTAACAACCAAAAAGCAGCGTGTGCATTTAAAAACAAACAAACAAACAAACAAACAAACAAACCTCCTCTCAAACCAGACCAAAAATTTCACCTCACACACAATCCTCTCCTGGGGAGTGGATAAGCGAGAGAATGAATCACGTCTGTCAGATGTTAGTCATGTCACTTAAGGCACTGTGGGGAGGAGCTCAGGTACAGTGGTGACGAGGGTAGAATAAGAACCTACATAGGATAGAACAGAATTTGTTCACACAAATAGCCAATTCTCACAGGTAAGATCAAATTTACAGAAGAACAGAGCGGTCCCAGTTTGTGTGGAGAAACTGTGTGCAGTTTTGCACCTAATTTTGCTTTACTTGTTCAGTCGTGGTAATTGCATAAAGAGTGAGGTATTTGTGAATGCAGATGGAAGGTCGGTGCCTAAATGGACATTTATATGTGTAATTATTCATTGCATGTACAAATGTAGATGTACTATATCACCGTGCTCTTTTGCTTAAACTCCTGGGATTCTAGCTTTCTGAAAATTTGGCCCGTGGATTCTGAGCTTTGCAAACACAAACAATTGATTGCAAAGTGTGGCAGGTGCAAATGTAGGGGCAGATTATGCCCTGGTTATGTGCCTGTGCATGGGAGTAAGGGGACATATTATGGGTAGCAGTATGGTGGGGGGAGGGCAGGCTCTACAAAGCCACTATTTCCCCTCTTGTGCAAATGGATGGGGAGTCATGTTACAATGAATAAGTGAAGCGTTAGCGCTCTCCCCCACAATATACCAGCCAGCTCCGCTGACCCAGATATAGGGATGGTGCAGATTATTTCTCCAATGGAGCAAGGGGGCAACCAGAGACCAGACGTCTCTCTCCAAGAGATGGTTCCTGGTCTGGTTCTAATAGCAGTACAGCTACACACGGCCTTTTACTCAGGGTCTGTGGCAAAACCACAGCTGAGCCCTTGAAAGTAATTTTTTGAAGCTCGTCTTTGAGAATTTTGGGAAGTATTATTCTGGGGGCTGAGCACAACAAAAATCACAATAATAAAATACTGATTTAATAAATACTAAAAGGCTGACTTAAACTGACAAGAGTCAGGGGGCTAAATTCTGTTGTCTTTACTCTGCAAAACTCCCACTGAAACAAATTATATTTTTACCTGAGTAAGGAGTGAATAAAAACTGAGTGCAGTAGAAAAGACTGTATTGCTTGGCTCAGGAATTTTCAAGTCACCCTCTTCATTGCTGGCCTCTGCTATAGTTTGCTAATGGGAGGTGCAGTGGAGTTCGGAGAAGATGGCGGGATAATATGGAGCAAGACCTAAGAGCTCTTAGGGTGAATTACCATCAGTGGGGAAAACATGCTCTTGACAGAGAGGTAGAGGCAAATTGTGAGAGCGGCCAAGGATTTCCATGATCTATAGAGCCAGGGAGTGAGCAAGTAAGTAAGTTTTGCACTGGAATCCTGGCACTCCGTTGTTGATGTATTTGATGCATGAGGAGACATTGGAGGTAGTGTATGTACCGTGTATAATTCTGGAGTGTTAACATCCTTCCTGTCCTGCAGGAAAGGGAGTGTTTGCTTTACAGGAACTTTATGTTATTCCATGGAAGTTGCCTGCAGGACAGGTAGAATTATAGTCTCCCCAGGGTTGTATCTGCTACAGTAAGCAGCATAATTGTTGTTTATTATTTTTGTGCTGGGAGCTTCACAGAAACCAGTAAAATGGCATTCTGCAAATGACTTTCTACACAAAAATGATGTTTCCAGTTTAAGATCATTCAAACAACTGAGCCTAGCATATGATAAAATGTAAACTCAAAAATGTTTACAGGAGAAAAAGGGATCTTGTATGCATTCATGTAGATATTCTAGCACACCCATCTTCAGTGCCTATCCTCGTCAATACAGACTTTCCTTTACAAAAAATATTTCCTCTTTTCTTCTATATCCCTGTGTCTTTCCCTCACAGTCCTTGTCTGGTAATTAATTTATTCCCTGCTAAATGACAAACTGCTTCTTTCTTTTTATTTAAATGAGAAATTCCATTCTTACTCACAAAATACACTTTGACTGCTCCAGGTGAAAATTACCATGTCAGGCCAGACGGACACAATAATTGGAATCTAACAGGACTCTGAAGTATTCTATTTTTATGATAAATCAGTAATGAGCAAATTTGTAAAACTAAAAGAAAGAACAGTATGAATTAAAGCAAAATGTTCCAAGCACAATGCAAATGGTATGAATGCTAGAGTTGGTTATCTCTCCAGCTTTACTGGTAACTTGAAACCCTCTCCAGGCTATGATTGCAGAGCTTTTTGACTTTTAAGATGGAGAAATCAGACTTGAGAGACATACTCAGAACTGTGTCATATTTTCTTAAGCTCAGTCGACCCTGTGAGAGTCTTCTCAACAATAGCAAGACACTGGGAGGAATAGGGGGTGAAATCCTGGTCCCATTGAACTCAGTGGGGGTTTTGCCATCAACTTGTCAATGGAACCAAAATTTCACTCTGGTGCTCTCCTCCTCATTGTCCTAACCTCCCATTCTTCCTTGTTATGGAGTCTCAGGTCATTTAGATAATCACCCAATTTGTGTACAAAAATGCTTCCCATGGTGTCCATGAAGTCCTCTCATGAGCTGTTCCCTCATTTTCTTCAAAGCCTCTCCTTGCTCCTCCCACATGTAGTATTGTCCCTGTCTAAGGACTAGGGCTCAAAACCAGAAAGGATTCGTCATAGTGAGATGGTGCTTTGGGTTGTTTTTTTAATGCTGCCTTTCTTTGAAAACATTGATTTGTTGCTTGCATCTTTTCTTTCTGGTGCCTCAAACAGAATGTGTTCTTTTGTCTACTTTTCTCTAAAGGGAGGATCTTTACAGGCGTTGGGTTTGGTGAGTTCCTCTTCCCTGTAACTTGCTAGTTCATTAACTTATACCACCACCGCATGCTCCTGAGGTGATTTATTCTTTTCAGCTTACGTTCAGGGAAGACACTGTAGATCAGGGATTGGCAACGTTTGGCACGCGGTTCACCAGGGTAAGCACCCTAGCGGGCCAGGCCAGTTTATTTACCTGCTGACGTGGCAGGTTCGGCCGATTGCGGCCCCCATTGGCTGCGGTTCGCCGTCCCGGGCCAATGGGGGCGGTGGGAAGCCGCGGCCAGCACATCCCTCGCCCGCGCCGCTTCCCGCTGCCCCCATTGGCCCGGGACAGCAAACTGCAGCCAGTGGGGACCACGATCGGCCGAACCTGCCACGTCAGCAGGTAAATAAACTGGCCCGGCCCGCTAGGGTGCTTACCCTGGCGAGCCGCATGCCAAATGTTGCTGACCCCTGCTGTAGATGGACAAACTCATCTCTGTCAATTCACTCAATCCAAAGGCAAAGTTTCTACAGAGTTCTTTCCTTCTAAAGAGCACATTTCATCTTTAGACCTCTAAGAAATTCATCCTATCCAGCTGCAGTTTCTTCTGAGGGCTAAACAGGACACACCTGAGATAAAAAATTTTTAAAAATATCATTAGTAAATGAGGGGCATTTTTCCAAAAGCATTTAAGTCAAAAGTTACTCGGATAGGTGCCAAGGAGCCTAAGTCTCATTGAAAATCATCTGGATGTAGGCTCCCAAATGCCTAAGTCACTATTGAAGGTGGGATTTAGGCTCCATCAGGGAGCTAGAGGAGGGTTAATTCCCAGTTCAAGGAGACATACCCATGCAAGCTCTGATCGAGCTAGCATGCCAGAATGTGTAGCTGCGGCAGCAGAAGCTCTCGGAGGGGCCAGCCACCCCAAGTACATGCCTAGTGTCTTGGATGGGGATGTACTCGGGGCAGCTAGCCCCTCCTGCTGCTTGTGTCACCGCAGCTTAACTTATATTTTTAGTGCAGTAGCTTGATCATAGCTAGTCTCCTCAAGCAGGGAATCACACCCCCAGCTTGAAGTGCAGACATTTCCATAAGTCCTTTAGTCCCAGAGTCTGATCTCTTCGTTTCCAACCCGGCCTGGCTCTCAGCTCCCGCTCAGTCCACTAAGTCAGAGTGTCCATGTCCCAGGCGTGAGAGTTTGCATGGACCAGTTAGGGCACAGAAGTGGGCCCAGGGCCGGCAGAATGGATCTGGCTAATTATTTGGGAGCACTGGACATGCTCAAGAGAGCTGCCTGCTTTCAGGCAAACAACCAAGCGCTGCAGGCGTGGGTTGTCCAGCTGACCTCAGGGAACCAACTTTTGCAGGAGCAAAATGCTGCACTCCAGGCATGCTCGCAGAGTTCTGTTCTCCGAGACAGCAATTCCAAAGTTTTATAAACCAAAGTCATTGCTTGTTCATGATGCATCCTCAGTCTGATACTACTGATAGTGCAAAGGAAAAGGGCAAATATAGACCCCATGTATAAAAAGGGAAATAAGGACAATCCGGGGAATTACAGACCAGTCAGCTTAACTTCTGTACCCGGAAAGTTAATGGAGCAAATAATTAAGAAATCAATTTGCAAACACCTAGAAGATAATGAGGTGATAAGTAACAGTCAGCATGGATTTGTCAAGAACAAATTGTGTAAAACCAACCTGATAGCTTTCTTTGACAGCCTTGTGGATAGGGGGGGGAAGCAGTAAATGTGGTATATCTTGACTTTAGTAAGGCTTTTGATATTGTCTCGCATGACCGTCTCATAAACAAACTAGGGAAATGCAGCCTAGATGGAGCTACTATAAGATGGATGCATAACTGGTTGGAAAACCGTTCCCAGAGAGTAGTTATCAGTGGTTCACAGTCAGGCTGGAAGGTGCATAACAAGTGGGGTCCCGCAGGGATTGGTTCTGGGTCCAGTTCTGTTCAATGTCTTCAACGGTTTAGATAACGGTATAGAGAGTACACTTATAAAGTTTGCGGACGATACCAAGCTGAGAGGGGTTGCAGGTGCTTTGGAGAATAGGATGAAAATTCAAAATGATCTGGACAAACTGGAGAAATGGTCTGAAGTAAATACGATGAAATTCAATAAGGACAAATGCAAAGTACTCCACTTAGGAAGGAACAATCAGTTGCACACATACAAAATAGAAAATGGCTGCCTAGGAAGGAGGACTGAGAAAAGGGATCTGAGGGTCATAGTGGATCACAAGCTAAATATGAGTCAATAGTGTAACACTTTTGCAAAAAAAGCAAACATCATTCTGGGATGTATTAGCAGGAGTATTGTAAGCAAGACACAAGAAGTAATTCTTCCGCTCTACTCCACGCTGATTAGGCCTCGACTGGAGTATTGTGTCCAGTTCTGGGCATCACATTTCAGGAAAGATGTGGACAAATTAGAGAAAGTCCAGAGAAGAGCAACAAAAATGATTAAAGGTCTAGAAAACATGACCTATGAAGGAAGATTGAAAACATTGGGTTTGTTTAATCTGGAGAAGAGAAGACTGAGAGGGGACATGATAACAGTTTTCAAGTACATAAAAGGTTGTTACAAGGAGGAGGGAGAAAAATTGTTCTTCTTAACCCCTGAGGATAGGACAAGGAGCAATGGGCTTAAATTGCAGCAAGGGCAGTTTAGATTGGACATTAGGAAAAACTTCCTAACTGTCAGAGTGGTTAACCACTGGAATAAATTGCCTAGGGAGGTTGTGGAATCTCCATCATTGGGGATTTTTAAGAGCAGGTTGGACAACCACCTGTCAGGGATGGTCTAGATAATACTTAGTCCTGCCCTGAGTGCGGGGGACAGGACTAGATGACCTCTCAAGGTGCCTTCCAGTTCTATGATTCTATGAAAGGTGAGCCTGGTCATCAGCCTGCTTTCCAGGGAAGCATTAGACTGGGCCTCCCTTTTCTTGGAGTGTGACAGCCTGATACTGTCAAGCTGGGAGGTCTTTCTCCAAGCCATGGCGGTGCTATTTGATGATCTACACTGAGCTTGAATGGTGGAAGCTGCCCTAAGGATGCTCCAATGGGCAGGGCACCATAGCCATCTATGCAGCGCAGTTCTGCTGCCTCATGGCTGACACAGATTGCAATAAGGCGGCACATCTGTACCAGTTCCGGTGGGGCCTGTGAAAAGAAATTAAAGATGAATTGGCCCAGATGGAGACACCTGTGAGTCTGGATAGCTTTGTGGCTCTCACCATCCATGCAGACAATTGGTTACAGGAATGAAGGAGGAAAAAAGAAGTGTCTTGCAACTCTCCTAACCGCTGTTCTGTTACCTGTTGATCAGTGCGTCCCGCTGAGACAATGCATGTGGATGTATCCTGTTGACAACTCACCCCCATAGAAAAGGAATAATGATGCCAGCACCCAGGGACATTCTTAGGATTTATGGGGTCCTACGCAGCATTATTAAACTGGTGCCTCACTGATCCCAGTGTGTCCAGGGGGCACAGCCACCACGCCTGCTCGCGGGCCCCGAGAAGAACCCTCCCACACAATTGCTGATGTCCTGGGAGCCGAGTGGTGATTCTCGGCCCCACGGAAGTGGAGAGGCTGGCTGGTGAATTTGGGGGAACTTTGCCTGACTCACCCTCGGAGCTGGCCATGTCGTAGGGGTCCGTGGGGCCCTGCGCCCCACCCAGCTCTCTATAGTCCACCTCTGCTCAGGCCTTCCAGGCTGTGTCATAGTCCCCCCGCTGCTTGTCCGCCTCCGCCGCTGGCACCATGGTGAAGTGCGGCATCTCAGGGACGGGGGACCCGCGGGCGGTCTCCCGCCGGAATCGGAAGGATCGCTGCCAGGAGTGGATTCATCAGGCCCAGGAAGAAGTGAAGGATCAACTGGAAAAAGCAAGACCAGACTATAAATGGTATGCAGACCAGCGCTGCCAGCAAGGCCAAACCTACCCGGTGGGAGGAAAAGTATAGCTCTCCAGGGAGCATCTCCACACAGACAGACCTGCTCGCAACTTGTGGTTCCTTGGCTCTTTTAACTTCCTGTGACAGATTAATCCAGTCTCTTCAACTATCCCGCTCTCTGAAGATTTACCTGTGCACATATCACTTTTGAAATCCTACATGGAAAACCCTTTCTCTCACAGAAGCCAGCCCCTCCTCCAGCAGTACAGTACAAGACCATGAGAAATACATGGTTCACAAGATCCTGGACTCTAAATGTAAACATGGCAGGCTCTGGTATCTTACTGGGAGGGGCATGGTCCTGTGGAGAGTACCTTGGAGCCAGTGGAAAATATACACCTCACCCTGCATAAGTTCCATAGGCATCACCCCTGAAAGTCCCACTTCACCCTACGGCACGCCTTAGTGAGGGGGTGATGTCAGGAACTGTAGATCTCAAACCCTTGTCTAAAGGCTCTTACTCTCAGTTGCCAGAGCTAGAAGCTGCACTCTGACAGAGGACTCCGGTCCTCAGATCTGATTGGCAGAATGGTGGGGGTCTTGACCGGTTCCCTGCTTGTATTTAAACTGAGCACAGGAACAGGAAGATGTCCATGCAACTGGGTTTCCCTTGCTTAGGACAGCCTCCCTTGTGCTACCTGCTCCTACTTCCTGTCTCTGATCTGCTGATAGCCTGATCCTGCCTGCTTCCTACATAAGAACATATGAACAGCCATAGTGGGTCAAACCAAAGGTCCATCTAGCCCAGTATCTTGTCTTCTGACTGGCCAATGCAAGGTGCTTTAGAGGGAATGAACAGAACAGGTGATCCATCCCTGTTGCCAATTCCCAGCTTCTGGCAAACAGAGGCTAGCGACACCATCCCAGTCCATACTGGCTAATAGCCATGGATGGAGCTATTCGCCATGAATTTATCTAGTTCTTTTTTGAACCCTGGCACCTGACTCTTTTTTTGCCCTCTGGCGTATCTCAGACTTTGATCTACTGGTATCCAAACTGACCTGGCCTGGCTCCGAGTCTTCTCCAGCCACTAGATCAGATTGCCCACATCTCAGTCATGACATTTAGGCCCTTTTGAAAATTTTACCTGATATTTCTATCACCATAATATCTTAGCATTTCATAAATATTTAAAAATGAAAATAATAATCTTTCCCTTTCTTTCTTCCCTGTATATAGTATAGGGCACTATCCAGACAATTTGGATGCAACGTTACGTTTTGTAAAGGGAAGTTTTTATAAGCGAAAGCTCAAAAGGAATGGTACCCAATTAAAAAAAATTCCAATTAAAAAGGGAGTTGTTAAAGTAATAAACACTCCTTTGCAGTTTTTGAAAGTACATAGAAATGAAGTGTCAGTGTTTTTTATCCAAAGCAACTGCTCACAATGTATAAATTGCAGCACTGAAAGCTGAGATGTCAAACTGAGGCATGGTCTACACCTAAAACTTAGGTTGACCTAGCTATGTTGCTCAGGGCTGTGAAAAAAGTTATGCCTTGTGTGACATAGTTATTTTAGGTCGACCTAACCCCCACTATAGGTGCAGCTAGGTCGACAGAAGACTTCTTCCATCAATCTAGGTACCACCTCTCGGAGAGGTGGATTATCTACATCTAAGGGAAACCCGCTTCCACCCATGTAGGAAGTGTCTACACTACAGCAGCACAGACGTAGTGTAGGCAGCCCCTGAGTGAAAACAGAAGTAAAATTGACTTTGTTGATTTCCCTTGTTCCCAGTGCGAGAAATGCTGAAAGGAAACAAGGAACATAAGTAGTGCTATGTAAACTAGATTTTTTACCTTTAATAATCTAAGGGGTTTTTAGTATTGTTAATGAAGGACCGTGTTTGTGTACGACATACGTTTTTTTAAGTTGACAGTGTCGTTAACACTACATAAACACCATATTTAGGAAATAGCTTGCAGACCATGTGGAAATGATTGTCTTTCAAGGGAAACTGCAATTTTGTTAACCCATGAAAAGAGTATAGTATTTCGCTACTAAATATAAATCAATAATTGTTGGCCTATGGTGCTGGTTAAACAAGATTAAATTATATGTGTGTTCAAAGTCCTCTGAGGATGATATTATAAGTGGCCTCAGAGGAAAAGTTCTATATAAATGCAACCACAGAGCATTACAAACATCAATTAGGCCTCCGAGTGTTAAACATTGATTAGGTCTCATAACACTCCTGTAAAGGAGACAAGTATTATTTCATTTTCTTAAAGCTGGTTAGACTGAGGTATAAAAATTTAAGTGGCTGGCACAGGGGTTGGAAAACTTTTTGGCCTGAGAGCCACATTGGGGTTGCAAAACTGTATGGAGGGCCAGGTGGGGAAGGCTGTGCCTCCCCAAACAGCCTGGCCCCTGCTCCCTATCCGACCCCTCCCACTTCCTGCTTCCTGACTGCCTCCCTAGAATCTCCAACCCATCCAACCCCCCCTGCTCCTTGTCCCCTGACCGCCCCCTCCTGAGACCCCCCCCGACCATAACCGCTCCCCCGGGACCCCACCCCCTATCCAGACCCCCCTGTTCCCTGTCCCCTGACTGCCCCGACCCCTATCCACACCCTTGCCCCCTGACAGGCCCCCTGGGACTCCCACGCCTATCCAACCCCCACTGTTCCCCATCCCCTGACTGTCCCCCCCAGAACCTCCACCCCATCCAACCACCCCCGGCTCCCTGTCCTCTGACTGCCCCCAGGACCCCCTGCCCCTTATCCAACACCCCATCCACCCACCCCCTTACCACGCCGCTCAAAGCAGCATGTCTGGCAGCCGCGCCGCCCGGCTGGTGCCAGACACGCTGCCGCTCTGCCTTGCAGAGTGCTGGCGCCGTGGCGAGCTGAGGCTGTGGGGGAGGGGGGACAGCAGGGGAGGGGCCGGGGGTAGCCTCCCCAGCCGGGAGCTCAAGGGCCGGGCAGGACGGTCCCGCGGGCCGGATGTGGCCCGTGGGCCATAGTTTGTCCACCTCTGGGCTGGCATGAAGTCATGTAGCAAGTCCAATCAAAGCCAGGAATAGAACCCAAGAATCTTGGCTCCCCGTCCCTTGCTATAGATAGCTGACCCCACTACCTACCAGTGTCTATAACTGTAAAGCTAAGCACATTTTTTTTTGTGATAGCATATGACTGTTTTCTAGTTCTTTTGTTTAAATTTAGCTTCCACGTTAAAATGATAATTTAATGGAAGTAAGCACTAAAGTAAAAAAGTGTTTGGATGCCTTTGGAACTGTACACACAATTTATCCTATGCAGCTTTCCATTTAAGTGAATTTCAGCATTTTCAGTCTTTTCTTTATGATGTTACTGTTGCCGCTGAGTAAATAATGTTTGTTTCTCTAATACTAGTGTACAGTACATGCTTCCATGCATTTATACAAAATAAATTGTAAATATAAAAACCGTATTGCCAACCCCAACTCTTCAAAAAGCATGAGGTTTTTAAACAATTAATATTTGGGTTCTTTTTTTTAGCCTTCAGGTTGCTTTTGGGTCATGTTTTCAAACTTTTCTCCAGAACCATGAAGGCTAGAAACTGTTTCCTCATTCCCCTAAAGAAAATCTCTGTCAATACATTTGCACTTTTAGTCACTTTTGTCTAGGTGTTTTGTCTAGAAAAAAACAATAGGTTTTCCAGTTTTGGAAGGGCCGTGTATATTTCATTCCTTTCAGCCCAAGAGTTGCCAGTCTGTGAGGTAAGTTAGTGTTGCACAGATTGTGGAAGTTAGATGTGCAGTTAAATGAATAGTAACGACTAAGGCCCTTATACTGCATGTCTTTGTGTGGGTGCAGAGATTTGCTTTTAGGGTTGGCTCCATATTGTTTGTAGTCCTTATGCAAAAACTCCCTCCTTTGTATGCCCCATGCCAGGGGGTGTGATGGAGTATATAAACCCTACACCAGGCCAGAAGGGGTTAAGAAGTGATTCTGGGCTTAGGTGACTCCACCCCACCCCACCTGTAGAGCCTGCTGCAGCTGATGGAGGAGATTAACAAGGGGTGGGGAGGAAGGAAGATGAAATGGCAGAGGAGGAGCGACCTATATTGGGAGTGCCTGAGTAAGGGTGAGGCCTGCAAATGGTAGGTACTCTAAGCCTTAGAATAGGGGCCAGAGAGGAGACCCAGGTATGAGGCAGCTGGGAGTTTTCTCTCTTGGGCTGAGAGAAACCTGGGAGGCAGAGTCCTGAGCTGGAAGCCTGACTGGAGACAGAGGCTGATCAGGGACTGCAGCCTGCCTGAAACTGTGGGCAGAGGGAGAGTGTGACAGCCTCGGGTAGTGGGAGTGAAACTCGGGCTAGTGTGAAACTGAGCTAGCCTGGAAAGAAGATGGCAAGCAGCTGAGCCCAGCTGGGCTGAAGATTCAGTTGTTTGTGCTATTTTTGGTTGGACTTTTAAGTGCAAGACTTTGAGGGCTTGTGGGGAAGCCAGTGGTGGGAAGCGGCCCAGGGAGGCAGCTCTGAAGCACTCCAGGGTGTTTTAGTACCCTTGGTTAGAGACTGTTGGAGAGGGAGGGCCTGGGAACTTGTGGAGGGGGCATAAATCCCCTCACCCCTGGCAGAGGAGAGGCTTGAGACTTTATAAGCTCTGTGTCAAGGGCATGCCACATACAGGGGCTGAAGACCCTTTCTTTTGTGAGGATATTGGCTTCTATGTTTTGTTGGACTCTGTTACCCTGGAAGGGGGTGAACTCAATTGTCAACCCAGCCAGAGGGCCGAGTCGCTACTTACCAAAAGGTGGACCACCACAATGTTGGCGTGATTGTTGGTGAGGGATGCTGGAGATGGGGGAGAGTTGGGACCCAGTGACCTTACCACTGCGCAGCACCACCGGTAAGCCAGGCCTCATCACGAGAGGTTTCTCGTATTGCTGTTCTGCTCAGGGGGAACTAAGTGACTGCTCCCTCTCTATGACCCTGAGGTCATACTTTTTTAAGTGGGTCAGAGAGGAGGCACTAAGCATGGCACAGGCTGCACATCAGCCCTATGCATAGATGAATCCACAGGATTGTGCCCCTTTTGAAATTCCACTGGGATGGTGCTGCTCCAAATTGGCTGCAACACAGGGCTCTGTGCCACTTGCACAGTGCAGTCCTGTGTGCAGAATGACCCTTCCACAGCCAGATCTCTTAGCACAGCCACTCCTGTATTTAGAACTCATAATTGCTGACAGTCCTGGGCTCTAGAGTGTATGAGCCATATTGTGTCATACTTTGTATGACTCGCATATGTCAAAGCAAGGGTGGTAGCAATGGTGGAGTAGAAGTAGTCTTAGAAAATTATATTGAAGACAATGATGCTTTGCTAATTTTCTTGGATGTGAACAGAAGGTCAGGTGGAATGAAGTCAGACTCATTACATTACTAACAGAACTTCTCATTGATGTGATCTTTGCAATTTTTGGATGGATGATTAGTTTTAAATTTAATGTCCTCTCATAATAAAAACCTCGGTATGCCTAATTTCTTATAAAATGTAGGAGTGTGTTCAATGTTTTTACCATATCACTTTATAATACCCTCTTTTCTGTATGGCATCTATTTACCAAAATCATTTTGATTCCTGTAAAATTGAAAATCACTAAATTGCAATGAAGTTTCAATGTTTTTATTCAAAGCAGCTTCTCACAATGTATAAATACTGCATATTAACACACATGAAAAATACAACTTCTAAGGCACCCAGAAATGTGTCCATACACTAGTTACAGGACCATCAACAAATATATTGTGTACAATTTGATGTAGACAGTCAATATTTGATATATCAAGATACAAGTCTCTCCGTACTGTACCAGTTTCAGAAAATATTTACAACACTGTGATAAAGGGGTGCCTGTACCCTTATAATATTATATTATGTACTCATCATTACAAATATTAGAAACGGTTTTAGTCTGTTCCATGACGTTCTGACAAAATAACGTAAGGGCCTAATTTGCAAAGTTCTACCTTTAATTTCTTGTGCAAGTTATTAGCTTGAAATCAAATAAATTTACAGAGACAGATTTTGTGAATTTTTGGTTCTTTGCTTCATCTCAGAGGTTTGGTAATAAGCCTTACCAATAGACATGCCAGCTTAGCAGAACATTGCTCATTTTCCAATAGTCTAGTGGATACATTTCCCCCCTTATGCTTAAAATGAATGAGAATGAAATGTTTGTAGCAGGAAGAGACCATTTGATCGTCACTATAAATGTCAGACTAGTTCACTTGCTAAGTAACTAATGCTTTGTTAGAATAATGTAGTTCTTTGGTCCTTTGTTTTTATGGAAGGCATAATATTTTTATTTACTAGAAATCACAATCCTGTCAACCTGTAGATAAGTTAGGGAATGACTTTCAGTGTAGTATTAAAGTAGTGGTAAAGAGATTAATATGGCTTAAAACATACAGTTAACTGGGTAGACACAGATAACACATCCAGGATACTGAATATTTAAATGTACTATGATTAAGATTGTCTATAAGTCTCTTATGTAAACTTCTTTAGTGTCTCCTAAAGAGTGCTGGCTTTAGCCAGATTTGACTTTTATAGACCCAGCCACAAAAAGCCTGAGATTAACTACTGTGGTTGGGAGAACAATATGCACATTTTATATAGAACAAAGCCCAAACTGACAAGTCTCTAACTATGTTGTTAAAAAAAAAAAACCAACCCGTATTATCCTTTTCACAAGAAAAACTTAAGGCCCTATACTCTGATTTTGCCAACTGTTTTGCAGAGATTACTTGGGGAAGTCCTTAATACTACATATGCAGTTGCGAAGTTTTAAGATTTGTTGTACCTAATGGTAAGGCTTATTCACAAATGCAATAAATTTACAAATTACACTTTAAAATCAGTTACTTCAAGGCTGGCAAAAAACAAAACAAAACAGAAGACCTGCGCACCACCCCCAGCAAACCTGTCTGTATATATCCCTAACATTAAAAGAGCATTTTATTCTAGTGAAAAACTATTGGCACAAAACCAGTATACTATAGATTAAAAGAACAATTAATAGTAGTGAAAAAGATTGCCTAAAACGCATACCCTAACCTACCACAGAAATATAAAAGTTTATATTCTGAAAATATATACTGTATTAAAGTTTGTAAGCTTATTGGTTTAAACAGAAATGTACTGAAGTAGTAAACTAAACAACACTTATCTACAGCAAAAAATATACATGCAAGACAACACAAAATAAATTGCTTACCTTGAATATCTACAAATGCAAAACTGCCGATTTTTAAAGATTGTACAAAACAATTTACACAAGAATAAAATAACGTACTTAACAACAAATTGCATTTTTTTTAAATACTGTGAATATTAGTAAAGGTACCCAGACTAATATGTACAGTACATCTATGTATCTGAATAGCAATAAAGACCGAAACAGAAGAGAAAATCAATTCTGAGCCTTAAATACTCAAAAAGGAAGCTTTTGAAATATTAGCCTTTTTCTGAAAGAAAAACAAATTCTATAGAAACTAGACTGTAATTATTTAGATGTGAATAATTAAACATTAAATATGATTAGCTCCTTTTATGAAAAAACATATTTCAACCATTCCTTTGTCAAACAAAATATTAATGTGAATATTTGAAAATGCAATTGAAATGGTGCATTTTAAAGTTGATTTGAATTATGATTCTTTTTTGTTCTAAAACCTTCTGTGATAAAATGCATCTTCATACTGCTGAGAGGAATTTTCCTAGATATATCAACATATAACAAGCACAGTATTGAAATAAACTTTCTAGTATTTTACTGACATATTTTACGTGACCTGGAGTTGTACCTCTCTGGACCAGTATAAGAAAAAATGGAAGTTGGGGCATCATGATACTTTTCCTGATTTTTTTTTCTAAAGTCCCATATTGGAAGCCTGATTGCACAAACACTTATGCACGTGACTAATCCCACTGAAGTAAGTGACTTGTGTGCATGCTTATATGATTGGGTTCTATGGCCCTGAGCCAGCAAAGCCTTTAAGCATGTGCGTAACCTGAACACACACTTAAATTTTGCTAGGGGGCCTAAGAAGTAAGCAACCCTTAACATATAACAAGTGCTGTATCAACCATTTCATATTTGTACTGAAAGAATTACCCTTTATTTTAGACCACTGAAAAATAAGAGTCACTCCGTAATCATGTACAATGTTGCATTTCGAAGACATTTAAACAAATTCTAACTACGGGTCAGATTCTGCTTTTTTTTTTTTTTACACTCTAAGCAGAATTGGGGGGGGGGGGGGGGGTTCTGACCTAGCGCTCTGCTTAAAAAAAAAAAAAAAATCAATGGCACAATTTGGCCCTAGGAACATATATAGAATGTAAATGGAAGGTATTTTACTTTTAACTATGAAAAACGAAAAGATGGATGGACTTTGTGAAAACCTACCGCTCACTAGAATTGTCGGTTTGCAGTCTCTCAAAGACTTTATTGAGACTCTTTTTTGAAAGATTGTAAGGAAAAAACGAACAAACCCCTCAGCTCACTTGTGGTTCTTTTAAACTGTAATCTGGGCAGTGAGCTCAAGGATGGAGAGCAAGTGCACAAATCACTAAAGAAACAAAGGTGCAAATTTTCTGCTTTGAGAGATTTTGATTTGGGCATACTAATATGGCAGTTCAATTCACTGAACATGTTCATGTTATTTCCTCCCTAACTGCCTGCTAGACTTTTGAATCCAGTGTTCAAAAGTCAGTATTGCTGAAAAATATTAGGGTCACATTTTGAAACAGCAAATTAGATTTTTCTTTTTTTTTTCACCTTATCACAGACTGTTTTTATGGACAGCCATAGATTTTTTTTTTCTTCCGCATAACCAGATCATGGGGTGGCCAGCCATGGAGTATTGGAAAAGCAAAACAAAAACTCTGTCTCCACCCAGTTCAAAACCTAGCACCTTTTTATAAAACTCCTATCCCAGACCCAGATGCCTCCAGAGTATTAATTATCCCACAACTGAGCAATCAGGCAGATAGACTAAGGCTCACAAGGGTTTGTTTGTAGACTTCAGACCAAAAGGAGATGTTTAAACCTGAAGAACACTATGATGCCACATAAGGGCACCACACACCCTGTTATTAATGTCCAGCTAATAAGAAAATAGTAAACTTAAAGCATTTTGTTGGCAAGCCCTTCAGTGCTCCTCAAAAAGGCAGGAAGTGAAGAGAGACTTGTGTGGGACTCACTATTGCAGCTGCCACTGATTTTCCTTAACGAGTTTAACAAACTATGACTCGACTTCAATACATCTTTGTACAATTTCACACATAAAGGAACATGTACATGGCTGTCACTTTTAGTGCCCAGACATTTGGTGATTTCTGTATGTTCTTTATTGTATACACAGCTCACAGTTAAAAATGCACTGGGCTACTTGCATTCTCATGTGAAACCATTAATCCAGTCAAGGGAAGTATGAAAATAATATCTATATGATCAATAAACAGTTGCATACAAACATAAAATAAATAAGTTAAATAAATTCAATGAAAGAAAAAAATCCTAGTAGTTTTTTTTTTTCCAAAACTAACTTTACATATTATACACATAAATTATCAGGTTTTTCCATTACATTGTTAGAACTTAAAAAAATAATTAAAAGATTTCTGAAGTATAATAATCTGGGTCTGCAGAATGTTACTGTGACCTGATTTTCAGATCGAGCCCTCAGTGTCAGCACAGACATTTGTTGCAAAGCAAGAATAAGTTAAAAAAAGGACAGATAAAATAAATCATTACAGATGGTGTGCCTTACTGGGCCACAGTAGTGCTTTTCAGCACGTGGAATGTACACTTCTAACTGGATGAGCATGTGAATGATGCAGCACTCAGTAGAATTTATGTGCGCTGACCAAGCCTGCCTCCATCTTGATTACACAAAATCAAACCAGCTAGAAGCAGCTGTGTAACTTCTCAATTTAACTCACAAGGAAATTGACACAACCATATGTATTAAGATACACTGTCACAAATTCATCTCAAGGATGCGTTCCCTCTGCTTTTCAAACACAGGTAATGTTTGAACTCTTTACACTTGGAATGTTTTCTCTCGAAGTTAAGCTATGATTTCAGACTTCATAGATTTTGTCTTGCAAGTAGCTGAATAATGAATCCAGTCCTTTGGAAGAACTCCACAGCTGTTTTAACATCTGACACTCTTTTTCATTCACATCTTCAAGTCCAGATTTCAGGAAGCTCCGCACCAGGCATTTAGACTCTTCTAATACCTAAAGTGAAAATATTAGCAAAGGTGTTTTTAAATTTTTGATCTGTTCGACTTATTATGGACAGCAGTATTAACAGTGTTTTACCACTTAAATAATTATCTCCATGGTGTAGAGAAGTTGGACCTGATTTTTCAGAAGTATTAAGCAGCCACCACTCTACCGGAAGTCAGTGGAAGCTACTGATACTCGGCACAGACATTTGTATTTATGCACCAGTCCCAAGATTTTCAAAAGTAAATAGTGATTTCAGGTGCCTCCATTATTGGGGGCCTTACTTAGGCCGCCTTAATTTAGAAACTGTCTTAAGCCAAATTAGATTGTCTCTCTTTACTTTTTTTTTTTTTTTTTTACATACAAAACCCAAAGGAACTCTAATAGTTAAATGAAATTGGGATATGTTCCATGCTTCACTATGTTCTAAGGGCAGGGGGTTAATACAAGATGTTAGTGTTTGTAGAAAAGGGAGACAAAAGGGAGCAAGCTCTACCAAACAACTGAGTCCTAGACTAAGGTATCCTCTCAGTTTTGCACTGTAACTTGTTACTATTCCAGAACTGTTTGTTTCTTCTCAATAGACTGTAAACAGGTCAATTATAAGGTTGCTGTTTTTTTTCTTTGTGGTGGTTTTTGTTTTGTATTTTTATGTACAATTGTCCACAAGGAACTAGAATGAGACCATTATATTCTACTTTTGAGCTCAATCTAGACTCCTAACTCCTTTATAACTTTTAACCCTTTTGATAGGTAGCTCATGCTTGGTCATATCATAGAAGTAGGGTTGGAAGAGACCTCAGGAGGTCATCTAGTCCAATCCCCTGCTCAAAGCAGGACCAACACCAACTGAATCATCCCAGCCAGGGCTTTGCCAAGCTGGGCCTTAAAAACCTCTAAGGATGGAGATTCCACCACCTCCCTAGGTAACCCATTCCAGAGCTTCACCACCCTACTAGTGAAATAGTGTTTCCTAATATCCAACCTAGACCTCCCGCACTGCAACTTGAGACCACTGCTTAACACCTATCTTAACACGTTCCTTCAATCTAACAGACTTTAGTAGAAGATGCTGTTGTACACCTGACCCGTGTGTGGGGGAATGGAGAATGCAGGATGAGATTCAGAGCGCTTCCCAGCTCATATAATATAGGACGTATCAGCCTGATCTGATAAGCTTATGCTGCATTTCCAAAGACCAATTCATGGTGGGTTTAGTTCTGAGTATCTTTTCCGAGATGTAACACTGGTCTACAATTTTTGAGAAGTCATCTGCTTCAGAGATAAAATGTGCTATTTATTATGTATTTTGATGTGCTGAATTCAAATATGACAATTAAAACAACTGATTGGCTACTGTTTCTAAGATATTTAAGTTTTTACATTTTATGTCTATGTATATTGTGTAGATAGTAGAGTTTTAATCATAAATTGTAAACCTAGATCTTTTCATGTTTATGTGTTTATGGTTGCTTTACATGATAATATTTCACCTGTCTTGTTTATGTAACACTTTAAAAATCAGCAAAAGGGTTATATAAATAAAATGTATTATGAAACAAAAGGCAAAAAACTATTATGTACATAGTTTAGTCCTATTCAGTGTCTACTCGGCGCTTCTTGGCTTGTCTCTTGTATTCATTAAATGGAGCATCTCTTGTCACTGTCCAGCAATAGTCTGCAAGCATTGATGGGCTCCATTTGCCCTGATAGCGTTTCTCCATGTTGCAATGTCCTGGTGAAATCGCTCGCCGTACTCGTCGCTCACTGCTCCACAGTTCGGTGGAAAAAAATCTAGATGAGAGTGCAAAAAATGTATCTTTAGTGACATGTTGCAACCGAGACTTTTGTATGCCTTGAGGCATACAACAACCTGTAGTTGTCTGCCTTGTTGTTTCCGAGAAAATTTATTGCCACTAACTGGAAGGCTTTCCATGCCGTCTTTTCCTTGCCACGCAGTGCATGGTCAAATGCATCATCTCGAAGAAGTTCACGAATCTGAGGACCAACAAAGACACCTTCCTTTATCTTAGCTTCACATAACCTTGAAAATTTTCCATGGAGGTACTTGAAAGCTGCTTGTGTTTTGTCAATGGCCTTGACAAAGTTCTTCATCAGACCCAGCTTGATGTGTAAGGGTGGTAACAAAATCTTCCTTGATTCAACAAGTGGTGGATGTTGAACACTTTTCCTCCCAGGCTCCAATTACTGTCGGAGTGGCCAATCTTTCTTGATGTGGTGGGAATCTCTTGCATGACTATCCCATTCGCAGAGAAAACAGCAGTACTTTGTGTATCCAGTCTGCAGACCAAGCAAGAGAGCAACAACCTTCGAATCGCCACAAAGCTGCCACTGATGTTGGTCATAGTTTATGCACCTCAAAAGTTGTTTCATGCTGTCATAGGTTTCCTTCGTATGGACTGCATGACCAACTGGAATTGATGGCAAAACATTGCCATTATGCAGTAAAACAGCTTTAAGACTCGTCTTCGATGAATCAATGAACAGTCTCCACTCATCTGGATCATGAACGATGTTGAGGGCTGCCATCACACCATCGATGTTGTTGCAGGCTACAAGATCACCTTCCATGAAGAAGAATGGGACAAGATCCTTTTGATGGTCACGGAACATGGAAAGCCTAACATCACCTGCCAGGAGATTCCACTGCTGTAGTCTGGAGCCCAACAGCTCTGCCTTACTCTTGGGTAGTTCCAAATCCCTGACAAGGTCATTCAGTTCACCTTGTGTTATGAGGTGTGGTTCAGAGGAGGAGGATGGGAGAAAATGTGGATCCTGTGACATTGATGGTTCAGGACCAGAAGTTTCATCCTCTTCCTCTTCCTCGTCTGACTCAAGTGAGAATGATTCTGGTGCATCAGGAACCGGCAGTCCTTCTCCGTGGGGTACTGGGCATATAGCTGATGGAATGTTTGGATAATGCACAGTCCACTTTTTCTTCTTTGACACACCTTTCCCAACTGGAGGCACCATGCAGAAGTAACAATTGCTGATGCAAAAGTCACTTCACCACAAACATAGCAGAAGTTGTCTGCACTGTTCACACAAGTACGAGGCATCTCTGCTCACTTTGGCTAAATAGAAATGTGTCCCTTTGCAAAATCAAACACTGATAAATAAGAGAGCACGACACTATATGATTTCTAGAGCTGATATAGGGCAATTTGTTCAGCAGAGTGATGTAAGCTTCGTTATGATTGCATCATTCATGACTTCTAGGAATAACATGATGCAATTCATATCATGTATGACGCAATACCAGCTTCAGATTGCATCATACATTGTTTTGCCTAAAAAGCAAGTACTGTCCAAACCCAGTCATAGATTTATTCATAGATCCAGTCAAAGATGTATTTTAGTTATTTCTGGTTTAAATTGAGATCCCTTCCCTTTATAACTCACTTATCCTCTGCCATTCCCAAGTCAAGGGTCGTATATTCTGACCCAATAGCATATCTTGAAAACTAGAGCCAATCAACAATTTTAAGCATCATTTTCGTTCTCAGTGACCCAGAATTAGTAAAGTTTGACTACATTTATTTCAGATGCATTTTGGCTGTAGAGCAGTGTAATCTACACTTGATTTAATTAAAAATCTTCTGTGCCTCTACTGTGCCTTGAACGACAGGTCTTTTAAGTGAAGTCAAAGAATGCTAAGGGCATGGCTACACTGGAAACTTCAAAGCGCTGTCGCGGGAACCCTCCCGTGGCAGCGCTTTGAAGTGTGAGTGTGGTCGTGTGCGAGCGCTGGGAGAGAGCTCTCCCAGCATTCCTGGTAATTCACCTCCATGAGGGGATTAGCTCTGAGTGCTGGGAGTACGGCTCCCTGTGCTCGGAGCCTGTCTACACTAGCGCTTTAAAGCGCTCAGACTTGCTGCCCTTAGGGGGGTGATTTTTCACTTCCCTGAGCCAGCAAGTAAGAGCGCTATACAATGTAAGTGTAGACAAGCCCTAAGAATGCCAGGGGCATGCAGTATAACTAAAGAATTAAGTACAAATGGCTACCAGTTGCTTTCATTTTGTTCGTGCTGTTTTAGGGAGGCTGTGGTTTTCATTGTTACTGTTTATATTACATTTCTTTTAAAAGCTTAGATGGAGCTGATGCAGGAATATACATGGGAAAAGGGCCTTGGAAAGTGAGGGCTATGCAGAGATTTTAACAGCCACTAAGCTGCAATCTGAAAACAGGGAAGTAATAACCCCTTGGACCAGATTTGGTTCCCAAGATCCTTGCATGGATCTCACTTACATGGACCTCAAGAGAATGTTCTGTGGGGTCAGAAACTAGGGGTGGGGGGAGCAGGGAAAGGGAGGGAGGGAATTGGCAGCCTGGTGATGGATGAAAGCAGGAGATGGGGACATACATTTTCCCCTCCCCTCCACTGGCTCCCCTTCACTGGGGTAGGGGGGGTGTCCCTTTTTTAAAGGCAGTGGCAATGCAACTCCATTGGAGCCATGCTGCAGGGAGCAGAGGAGAAGCTTCAGGGAGGGACAGAGAGTCCACATGGAGGTGCAGGTCTCCTGCTGACCCCCTGGCTCTGTGTGTGGATCCCCCTGGTTCATCAGTGAGCCCTACAATCCATTCCATATTGGGAAGAGGAAGTGAAACAACCTGGGAAGAAATCCATGAGCAGTCCTTGCACAGACTTCCTTCCATTAGCTCTCCTCTCCAGAGGTTTTACTACAGGAGTTGAGAATCTAGTTCTCTAGTACATGCCTAGCCCTTGTAGCACACCTTCCGTGTTTTCAGTGAAGTTATAGTTATAAATTCCTTTTGCCTATAACTGAACAAGTTTCTATTTAATTCCTTAATACGAGTTGTAATCTAGCTGATAGAAACAAAAACTGATAGATTTCTTACCACTGCGCTGCAAGATGCCATTTCCTTTACTCGCAGCATCACTTCTTGACTGAATGTTGTTGGCCAAAATACTTGTGACACAAGTCCTCTGCTGCAGGCTTCCTGTGCTGTTAGCTTTCTCCCACAGAACAACATTTCATTTGCCTGCAAAATAAAAGGCTCACTCAAGCTCTTGGGTGGTGATTTATTTCTGTCCTAGACCACATATGCCTAGTGCTATGGTCAAATAAGACTTGCAAATATTTTCATCCTTCTCCTTAGTGAGAAGTACTTATAAAGTGTTTTTGGCAGTGACATCTAAGCATTGTATAGGCAAATTAAAAAAACACATTAGCTGTTCATATCAGCATAGTGATGTCGGTGATTTTGAAAGGGTAACTGTCAGTATATAGGCAATGATAGGACACTGATCCATGACAGCAAGCATAAGCTATTATGGGGGTCAAATTCTGATCTTTTTTTACACTGGGGTAAACTAAGTGACTAATGGAATTACTCCAGATTTACACTTGTGAAGCAGACAGCAGTGTAAAGCCCCCATGTACCCTATTAACTAGCTATTGCATGAGTCTAGCATGGTGCAGAAAGATACTTTGAAACCTCCCACCTTAGCTTTGCCAAAGCAATTTGTTCCTTCCCTGACACATCCTTGAAAATGGCCCCTCTTCTCATGTCCTCTCTTAACCAGAGACTGTAAAATGTGTCAAGTTCTGTGACAGTCATAAAAACAGTGCAAAACAATATGGAATTAACCAAGCCTGCTGAGCAATTCTAGGAGAAAAGTGCCTTACCAGAGCAACACCCAGTATTTGTGGGAATGTATACGATGAGCAGCCAGCTGGAGTGAGTCGGATCGTCGCATATGGGGTCTGAAACCAAGCCTTCTCGCTTGCCCAAACGATATCACATAGTGGTAAGATAGAAGCTCCCAACCCAAGAGCTGGGCCATTGATAGCAACTACAATTGGCTTCTTAAATTGAATAAAAGCTTTTACAAAATCCCTAAAATAAAAAAAAAGGAAGTTCTTGAATAGGGAAACACTTAAATTAGTTCTTGAGTTTAAACTATGTATCTGAAAACAGATCTGAATGTCAAATGCCTTGCTCAGTTTTTATGCCGTCTACTGGGCTTTTCCCCAGATGAACACTTCAGCTGATTTGTCTGTAATTAATTTAGAAGAATACTATGGAATATCAAATGATTTCTCTTAAATTGTATTTGGTTTGTGTAGAGTAACTGGAATGCCTGGAACATGGTACCTTTTTGCGGTATGGTTAGGGCTAGTATTATTTCTGGACCAGTAAGTGATAGGTTGTATACTTAGTGGCTCTCACTCTATTCAATGAAGGCCAGCATGGATTCAGGTGGTCTTGCTTAGCTAACTTGATGGAATCCTTTAAATATATTGCAGAATGAAAGAGGAGGGAAACTCAATGAGTGCACTGTTGTATACGTACGTTAAAGAACCCAAGGCTCTGCATCAAAGATTAATGGTAAGGTATCATACTGAGACATGGAATAGAGATAAAACAGGGTGATCTAAAGAATACACACAAGCTGAAAGAGAAAGACACAAAGGGGAGCCACAGATTGGAAAAAACTACATTGAAATGAGATTATTAGAGTGGTAACCAGAGGTCACTTGCTGGATCTTTGTTAGAAGTGATTTAGATTAAGGTATAACAAAGATCTCCCTGTCCCACCTCTTACAACAAATTTGAACTGATGGGGGGAGATAAAAGAGGGAAAGCAGAAATAATGCAGTCAAATGCAAAATGGGTTGGCTCATTTAAGTGAGAGGGCGAGAACACAGTAAATGTAGTGCAATAAGAGCTTTGAAATAAGTCACCTGCCTTCTAGGAACAAGGGTATGGAATTTGTGCGAAACAGAACAGTCTGTACACTGATCAGGAAAAAGTGTGGGTGTAATTGTGGACGAATTATGGGTTCCATCAAACCAGTGCACAGCAAGAGAGAAGGCAAACAAAATACTGAATTATATTAGCAGAAGGAAAATGCAAAGCAAGAGGTGATACTATTACTGCCAAGTCTCATATGGAGTATGTTGTGGACGCCCATGATTCCTTTAAAGACATTTGTCCTTGGATGTGCTTGCAGGTTTCCTGTTGAGATCAATGGGACCTATACTTGTGCATCTGAGAGCAGGATTTTGATACTGGAGATGATAACAGATCTCATGGAAAGATTAAGGCCCTGATTTTAGCAAAGCACAGGCGTATGCTTAACTTTGACCATGTGACTATATACAGGCTTAAAGTTAAGCATGTCCTTAGGTACTATGCTGGATTGGGATATAAGAGAAAGGGGTTTATTTTCAACAACAACAAAATAAAAAAAGAGAGGAGACTTTGAGATGACCCAATATTAGCGTTTACAATGTATGAAAGGGACTGACAGTGACAGTGATGTGTTTTTCAAAGAGGTACAGTATAATCAATATTAAGAGGCCTGAGTCTGAACATGAGAAAATAAGGAGTGAAGAGGGAGCTCCTGAACTCCGCCTCATACAATGGACAATAAAACCGGAACAGGTTACTAGGCAAGGCAAGTAGAGTAAAGAGTACTGTATCGATGGGCTCAGAAGGCAAAGATGTATTACTGGAAAAGGAGGGGATTAAGAGGAATTATAGTTCACGCTTCGCTGAGCAAAGCAAGGCCCAATGATTAACTCAAGGGCATTTCTCTGCCTGTAATGTGACAACCTTGATCAATTCCAAAATTTCAGAGTATTCTGGGCACCAATGGGCACAAGCCTATTGATTTTTGGTACAGATCAGAAACTGGAAAAGCCTAATGCAGAGGAAAATCAAGACTCCCAGACTGCTAGGTGCAGAAGGCAGAGGAAACTCCCTTTGCCCCTGCAGCTGCCTTCACAGATCAGAGGCAGCAGCTAAATGCGCTGCATGGGGAGACAGTCTGCAGCCTGGCAGAAACAAGACAGCCTTATAAGGAGAAAGGGGGACCCCAGGAGGGGAGAGCAGAATGTGAGGGGACATTCTTAGAATTGCACTGGAAGTTGTAAACACTGTTGCACAGTGGAACTTATTACAGTGAAAGGGGAAAATGTTATGTTTGGAAGGCTTTTGTTTTTACTAGAGGAGACATGAAAATATGGTCTTCATGTGCACTTTTGAATCTTGCAATGAGCTTGGCATGGACACAGCACTCTCATTGCAGGATCAGGGCTTGTAGTCGGTTAAAGGGCCTGTGCAACAAACAAACTGCAATCCTGTTGTTTTAGGCTATGATCAACATATGAGAGCTATAGCACAGACAGAAGGAATACACTGTGAGAATTATTCTTTTCATCTCATAATATTGATATGAACACATTCCACTCTCAGCTGATACAGAGAATGGACACGGGTAAGTTACTATACACTGGCGCACCCTACCCACTGACAAAGCAACATTTTCTCTCTCTCTACAGTGTTATTTTGTGTCAGTCAGTTAACTGCTTCTCCCTTTTCAGGGAATGATTGAGCAACAGAAAAGCATTGACAGTTAAGTTAAAAGTTTAAGAATATTGTATTTCCATGCTCATAAAATCTAATCCGACTGGGCCAGAATCTGACATTCTTGCTGAGAGGAATGATGTTATTCTGAGACTACTACTGATTTTAACAGAAGAAAGGATGGCAAAATGGACTATATAAGGACTTGATCCACACCCCTTTTAAATAAGAATCCAGTTGACTTCACTGCTTGTTGTCAGGCCCTATATGAGGGACATACCAGATTTCATTGAGCAGTTTATACGGGGCCATATTGCAATACCCTTCCTTGCACTGAATAGTAGCTTACAATCTATGCGACTGTTTGTGGAGTAAGGCACTACCAATGTGAGTCAGAGTATCACAGTCTGGTCCATACTTGTTTAAATGTTGAATGGATATGTATGACTCTATACATCTATGGGATTTTTGTGTGTATAAATGTATGTTTATTTAGTCATTCATATTTATAAAACAAACATTAAACAAGTATTTACATATTGATTGTGGTGTGTGTGTGTATGGGTGTATACACACACACACACACAATTTCATAAATAACTAGTGATTTTGACACACTTTGAAGGTGCCTGATTTTCAGAAAGTGCTGAACGTCCATCCCATAAAAATTAGGCCTCCTTCAGGTGTCCTCAGCCTCACAAGACACTTCTGAAAATTTAAGCCATAATATTATATAATTAAATTTACAAGACGTTCGTTTTTCTCTACTTTAAGTTTCAGAAATGTCTAATAGAAGTATCCAAATTGTACTGTAATAGTTGTGACAGATATGGCAATTTCCTGTGTATTCTTGGGAGACCTTACTGAATTAAGTTGAAGTGTCTTTGGGGTCCATTGTATTCAATGCAAATCTTATATATTTTGGATTGTATGTAGCCTCTCCAGGAGGCAGATGTGATGTGAGGCCCGGGAGTTCAAAGGTCTACATTGAAAATGTTCCAGACAAGAATGGACTTTGGGACATTAAATGTGAGGTATTCCCCAGGAAATCTACTTAGGGAGAGGTTAATGCAAATTCTCCACTTTCAGTTATGCAAAACCTCAGCCTTTTGAAACTATGCCCTAAGGAATGGGTAATTGTCTGCTGATTATCTGTTCCAGGAGACTGCAGATCACATGCCCAAGCTGTATAAAGAAATAGTTGTACTGCAGTTGGGATTCTGCTTCTGAATCTGAGACCATTATGAACTTATTACCACAGGGAAACCCCAGTTGTGGGTTTTGAAGGACTGACCAGGGATCAAGGTTGGAGTTGGGGTGAGCTCTGATAACCTTTTCAGCATGCATGTAGATTCTTTTATTGTTTGTAATGTTTTCCCTGTAATGCTTTTATCTTAAGAATACATGTGCTTGCTTAGAATGAGCTGTGTGATAATTTATAACTGACAGCAATACACAGGTGGCAGCCCCCGGGGAGAAAGAAAAGAACCAACAATGGCTTTTTTGGCAGTCTAGCTTGCTGGGGAGATCACAGTGTAGGCAGGGAACTGTATAACCTTAAAGAACCCCCAGTCAGGATGGAGTGACATGCGGGTCTCTGCCCAAGAGAGGTGACTGCTGGGACCCTAAAAAATACAGGTGCAATTGCCCTGAAACTGACAATAGTCACAGCAGTAACCAAGACCCTGGTCATCAACAGACTGAGGTCATTACTAAAATGGCTTGACTTCCGTTAGATAATTCTGTTAATTTATATCATGAAACAATAAAACAAGTTGTCCTAATATAGCTGAAGTCCAGATCTATAGGAAACCATCCCCTTTAGTTGGATTCCTTCATAATAATGTCAGAATGTTCTGCATAAAATTTGAAAGCTCTCAAAAGAGGAATACATATTTGTAGGAAATAAGTCTGAGCCAAGTTCTCAGCTGGTGTAAAAAGATGTAGTTCTATTGACTCTAATGGAGTAACACTGATATACACCACCTGAAGATCTGGTCATATATTTATACCATTGTGGATAATGGGAACATTTGATGGTTTATAGTGTAGACTGATTTATAGACAGCACTTCATAAACCCTGGATTTCTATTAAAATAATCTGATATTTTAAGCAAAACCACATTTTAGTTATGAAAATAGAACTACATTTACATATAAATTACATGATTTAAATGTAAGAAAAATATCAGAAACCTTTCTAATAAGGTTCTGAAATACATTAGAAGCCTGCTATATTAATATAACATGACTAAGTCATAGATCCCCATTTGTACTGAAACTCATTAAAATGATGAAAACTGAAACAAGTAAAATATGTGGCTTCGAGGAACAATGTTAAAACATGAAGCCACAGCTAATTTAAAAAACAAAGTTACATCTCAATTTGAATTTGAGACTTGAGGAAGAATTTTGAAATACACTGAGGTAGTGGAACTAAATAAATCTTAACACATTGTACTGGAAATAAAAGAGTTCTGTCTCGTAAGAAAAAGCTACAGCAAATCCATTCCTTTTTCTTGTTAAATGAATTTGTAGGACTGAAATTAGCATACAATCAACACTTAAATATATAACACTCTTCGACCTGACAGATATTTTTTATAATCACACACTGCATTTCATAATTTAGAGATCATATGTAAGCTTGGGTCACCTTATAGCTTCTGCAATCCTAGTGCTTTCTTTTCTTCTGTCATTGGATAACCTGCCAATTAAATATGAGTAATCTAGGCCACTACAGAATACACTTCCCACTGCGCTGAGAAGTAAGAGTTTACTGTCATCAGCTGATGCATTGCACAATGCTCTCCGAACTTCCTTCATGATCTGTGGATAAAGAAAAGTAAACAATTCGACATGCATGCCTTTGCAAGATAATTTATCTTGCTTTATAAAATTGTACTTGTTGTTAGAGATGTATATTTTGGCCATTGTAACTTAAGTACTTTGAATTATAATAGTGTTTACAAAGCTCTTACATCTTTGAAGTGCTTTGCGGACATGCAGTAATTCAGATCCATTTTTGACAAGGTGGCATTTCTTTGCTTATCCTATGGGGGAAATTCTGGTTACCTAAATTGTGTTATTCTATTGATATTTAACAGATTTCTTGTTTCTTGGCTCTTGTTTTGCTCCTATGACTTTTAAAAAAATAAACGGATGTACATCATTGTACCATCAAAGTTGTTACCACAGCAATAGCATGGTAAGTTCTGTGTTTGAGTGAAATATATAAACCCTGGTCTTCAGTTCTTCCACCAGTTCAGTTAGGGTAGTCTGTATCAGCCAGGTGGAACAATACAACTTTAAATGCACAGATTTATGGCTAATTTATTGTTTATAGTGCTATGGTCAGTGACATTTTTAAAGTCTACAAATGCTATCGTAATAAAAGCCACTAGAAAGATGACTAATTTACTGCTTGATTTACTATTAGATCAAATTATTCATAAACACTAGTCAAAATCTTTAAGACTTTGATGTACTGGTGTTGAAATAAGAGCCTATTATTATTGCAAGAACAATATTTTTCCCAATCATTTTAAGAAGGGGAATAATATTTCATAAATTTCTGCAGGTAGTTTTCATTCCGGCCCTGACTGAGCAAGGCATGTAAGCACATATATAACTTTAAGCATGTGAATTGCCCTGTTGCCTGACTACTCTTATTGACTTCTATGTGTGAAATCCTGCCCATTTAAATCAATGGGAGTTTTCTTATCGACTCCAGTGGGACTATGATTTCATTTAGCGAGACTATGCATTTGCTTAAACTTTTGTACATACAGGTATTTAAGTGCCTTATCGATTCAGGCCCCTAAGCGTGATGGGCCAAATTCTGCTCTCATTTATGCTGAAAGATTTGGATGTACAGGTAAATTTTTCAAAGATTGCAAAATTTGGCTTGATGAGTTACAGATGTAGAGAAATAAGACATTCAGGTGGCAACTACTACTTTTCACTATTTAATGCTTGAAAAGTGCTTTACATCTCCGAAGTGCTGTACAGACATGTTCTAATCCAAATCTATTTTAAAAAACGTCACTAAATGTACAGGTGCAATTTTATGCATGCCACTTTTTCTGGACAGGCTTTGCACACACAAATTCTATGATTTATGGCAGTGTTTCCCAAACTTGGGACGCCACTTGTGTAGGGAAAGCCCCTGGCGGGCCGAGCTGGTTTATCTGCCGCGTCCGCAGGTCTGGCTGATCGCAGTTCCCACTGGCTGCAGTTCGCTGCTCCAGGCCAATGGGAGCTGCTGGAAGCAGCGGCCAGTACGTCCCTCGGCCTGCGCCACTTCCAGCAGCTCCCATTGGCCTGGAGCAGCAAACCGTGGCCAGTGGGAGCCGCAATCAGCCGGACCTGCGGACGCGGCTGGTAAACAAATCGGCCCGGCCCGCCAGGGGCTTTCCCTACACAAGCAACGTCCCAAGTTTGGGAAACACTGATTTATGGGAACAAGCTTTCATTTGTTTGTGCGAATCATGTACCGTGCTGTCCACCTGATTTGCATGTGCAAACAGAAAGATCTGAATTCTAGTGTGTATAAAGCTTGGACATGAGAAATGGCAAGGTAAGTTTTCAGAAGGTAAAAACTCTTTTGTAGGTACACATTCGAGTGCTTACAATCCTGACTGTGTGTGAAAATCAGGTAGTTATAGGCAGAAGTTCTCTCAGCTCTGTAGCTAGAATTCATGTACAAAAATGGCAGCACCAATTTTGTGAGGGCAATTTACACCCAAATCATGGAGGCAGAGCCTCAGTCCTTTTGAGAATATTAACCCACAGTCATGCAAAAATGCAGCTGGGTAGAACAGCATATGCAAATTTTGTTATAGCTGTGAAGTGAGAACAATCTACTCATAAAGTTTTGCATGTGATTTTAGACCTGATCAGAGCTAAACATTTATTTCAGAAGATATAGAACTGTGTAAGGTAGAGCTCTATCGGATTGACTAGTCCAACTCCCTGCTATTATAAGATTGCTCTCGTCAGTCTATTTTCTAATGTTTTATGTGTCCCCAACACTGGGACTTCCACTGTTTCCTTGGCAGATTCTATAATGTAGTCAACATGTTTGGGCAATATTGTGTGGCCAAATTAGAAGCAAAACTTCCTGTTGATCGTAATGGGGAGTTTTGCTTCAAATGTGATGATAGGATATGACTCTCCTGACAGTTAATTCCTCCTGATATTCAACTGTAATGTTCCCATCCCCATATGTTTATATGCACATCTACAATTTCTCTCTTCCTTGATGTTATCATCCTTCAAATACTCGTTTCGCTCTTAGCCCATATGTATATCTGGATCTCTTCATTTTTCCACATAAATATTTCTAGACTTAGGTTTAAATGGATAGAATAATAGAAATGAAGGGCTTGAAGGGACTTTGAGAAGTCAAGTCCAGCCCCTGCGCTGTGGCAGGACCAGTTAAACGTAGACTATCCCTGACAGGTGTTTGTCCAAACTGTTTTAAAAACCTCCAGAGATGGGGATTCCAGAGCCTTCTTTGGAAGCTTAATTACCCTTATAGTTAGAAAATTTTCCCTAATATCTGAGCTAAATCACCCTTGCTACAGATTAAGCCCATTACTTCTTATCTGACCTTCAGTGAACAATTGATCGCAGTCTCCTTCATAGCAGCCCTTAACATCTGAAGACTGTTATCAGGTCCCCCCATCAGTCATCTTTTCTCAAGTCTAAACATGCTCAGTTTTTTTTAACCTTTCCTCATAGGTTAGGTTTTCTAGACCTTTAATCATTTTTGTTGCTCTCCTCTGGACTCTCTCCAAGTTGTTCACATCTCTCCTAAAGTGCAGTGCCCAGAATTGGACACAGTACTGCAGCTGAGGCCTCACCAGTGCCGAGCAGAGTAGGACAGTTACCTCCTGTTTATTACATTCGATTTTCCTCTTTCTACACTGTAGAATATTAGCTCTCTTTGCAGCTGCATCACATTGTTGACTCATTCAACTTGTGATCCATTATAACCCCCAGATCCTTTCCAGCAGTACTAGTGCCTAGCCAGTTTATTCCCCATTTTGTAGTTGTGCAGATCTTTCCTTCCTAAATGAAGTACTTTGCTCTTGGATTTAGTGAATTTCACATCTTGTTGTATTCAGACCAATTCTCCAGTTTGTCAAGGTCATTTTGAATTCTAATCCTGTCCTCCAAACTACTTGCAACCCTCCCCCCCCTGCATGGTGTCATCTGCAGATTTTATAAGCATACTCTCCACTCCATTATTCAAGTTGTTAATGAAAATACTGAATAGTACCAGCCCCAGGACTGACCCCTGGGTGACCCCACAATTTCCCCTGATAGTTTGACAGTGAATCATTGATAAGTTTTTGAGTAAGGTCTTTTACCCATTTGTTCAGCTGCCTTATAGTAATTTCATTTAGACCACGTTTCCCTAGTTTCATTATGCGAATGTCATGTGGGACTTTATGAAAAGCCTTACTAAAATCAGGGTATAACACATCTGCTGCTTTCCCTTATCCACTAGGTCAGGAACTCTGTCAAAGAAGGAAATTAGGTTGGTTTGGCATGATTTGTTCTTGATAAATCCATGCTGGCTATTTTTTTATAACCCTATTATCCTCCATGTGCTTGCCAATTGATTGTTTAATAATTTATTCCACTATCTTTTCAGGTGTTGAAATTCGGCTGACTGGTCTATAATTCCCTGGGAACTCTTTGTTCCCCCTTTCAAAGATACTATATTTGCCCTTCTTCAGTCTTTGGGGACCTCACCCGTCCTCCAGAAGTTCTCAAAGATAATTGCTAATGGTTCTGAGATTGCTTCAGCTAGTTCCTTAAGTATCCTATAATGAATTTCATCTGGTCCTGCCAAACTGAATACATCTAATTTACGTAAATATTCTTTAACCTGATCTTTCCCTGTTTTGGCTTGCATTCCTGCCCCCTTGTTGTTAATATTAAATGTGTTGAGTATCTGGTTACCATTTAACCTTCCTTGGTGAAGACTGAAGCAAAATAGGCATTAAACACCTCCGCTTTTTTGATGTCATCAGTTATTAGCTCTTTTCCCCCCGCTAAGCAGAGGATCCACACTTTCCTTAGTCTTTCTCTTGTTCCTACTGTGTTTAAAGTACCTCTTCTTATTGCCTTTTATGTCCCTTGCTAGGTGTACCTTATTTTGTGCCTTAGTCTTTCTTATTTTATTCCTACATGATTGTGCTATTCTTTTATACTCCTTCTAAGCAATTCATCTTCATTTCCACTTTTTGTAGGATTTCTTTTTGATTTTTCAGATCATTAAAAAGCTCCTGCTAGAGCCATATTGGCCTCTTACTACGCTTCCTATCTTTCCTTCACATTGGGATAGTTTGCAATTGTGCCTTTAATATTGTTTACTTGAGAAACTAACAGTTCTCCTGAACTCCTTTTTTCCTTAGATTTTCTTCCCATGGGACCTTACCTACCAGTTCTACGAGTTTGTTGAAGTCTATTATCTTTATTCTGTTGCTCTCATTCCTTCCTTCCCTTAAAACCATGAAATCATAATTTCATGCTCACTTTCACCCAAAATGCCTTCCACCTTCAGATTCACTTCCAATTCCACTGTGTTGATCAGAATCAAGTCTAAGATGGGTGGCCCCCCTGGTTACTTCCTCCACTTTCTGGGACAAAAAGTTGTCCCCTACACATTCCAAGAACTTAATGGAAATTTTGTGTTTTGCCAAATTACTTTTCCAACAGATGTCTGGATAGTTCAAGTCCCCCATTACTACCAGGTCTCGTGTTTTGGATATTTCAGTTATTTGTTCTAGAAATGCCTTATCCTCCACCTCTTCCTTATTTGGTGGTCTACAGTAGACCCCTACCATGATGTCACCCTATTTTTTACCCCTTTTATCTTTTTACCCAGAGACTCTCAACTGGTCTGCCTCCCACCTCCTTCTGGACCTCAGAACAAATATCTATGTTTTAATGTGTAAAACCACACAGAAGCAGCAATTTGAGAAAAGGTTTTATTAAATGTACACAACACTCCTCCCCCATCCCAATTCCCCCCCCCCCCCCCGTGCTGAAGATTGTTTGTTCGCGGAGGGAGCCGAAGGACTTTAAAGGTCAGTCCCTGGGATCAAGTTGAATCAGAGGAGGCCAAATTTCTGACATTTTAAAATGGAAAACATTTTAAAAATATAAATAAGAACTTATTTTCACCCCTACAAATGGGACATAATTCATATTAATATAAACACCCAAAATTAGAAAGAAAAAAAAAAACCTAGAAAGCCTATCGTGGGTTAGCCCTTCTAGTCTCCTGATAATTTTTGTTGCTCCTCTCTAAATTTGTCAATACTTCTTTAGTGAAGATGTGCTCAGAAGCTGAACAGAGTATACTTGGATTACCAGAATTCCCTGGTTCTGTGATATGATGCTTGTGCAGCCTAAAATTCTATTGGCCTTTCTACTATTCCATGGTGCACATTTGTCTCTAACTTGCAGTTCGCTATCAGACTCTTCTAAGTCTCCATTGGCATTATAGTTTTCTACACTTCTCATTGAATATCTGTCTTTTAGATTGTTTTCCTATAGATGTTTAAACATACATAAATAGACGTAGCATACTTATTGATAATCATACAGGATGAGCACAAAATCTACTTCTCGGCTACACAACCGAATGCTAGCAATATTCCAAAATGAATATCATTTTGGTCCAGTTTAAGCCATTGTTTTTTTAAGCAGAGCTCCCCACTGAATTCAGTATAATATATTCTTTCTGTCTGTTGCCAGACTCTCTGTAGGGTCCCATGTACAATTTCTCTGGCCTCTCTGGTATTTATTTTCACCTTCCTGCCACTTAATATAATTTGTGAAATTCATTAAAATGTAGTTTATTTTGTCTTCCAGACCAGATCCAGCACTGATTCCTGCAGTGGCCCAGTAGATATCTTCCCCAACTCAATACACTGCTGTTTATCATTTAACTTTTCTTTTATGGCCCTTCAACCAGTTTTCATTTGTCAGGAGATTATTCCTACCCAAGTCCTATTTGAATTAATGATTTAATGTTATGAGCAAAAATTCACAAGACCAGATCCTCAGCTGGTGTAAATCAGCCAAATCACCAATTTAGGCCAGCTGAGGCTCGGTCCTGCATCTACTGCTTTGCTGAAATCCAAATATATTAAAACTACTGCTTTCTCTAGATTGCTAATTTTGTAGTCCTATAAAAAAAGCAACCAGGTTTGTCTGTCTGGCAAGATTTCCCTTTTATAAACCGATATAAAATGCACTTAAACTGCTAAAATAAAATTAGACTACTATCTTTCTAAGAGCTTAGTTGAGTTATTTCTCCTCTCCCCTCCCCTTCTTACAAATGGGTGTTTTTAAAGACTTCTCTCTAAACTTTGCTTATATTCAGGAAGTCTCAGTGAATTGGGAATTTATCCCTAAACTCGCCTACACATAACCTGTATAAACCAATAGAAGTACCAGGTTTAAAAAATTAAATGTCATGTATTTATTTGAAACTGTAATGGTCCATTTGCTGATATATATAATTTTTAAAAGAGAAACATTCTCTAAAAATGTTACAATGAGCAAAACGTTCTAAACCCTTGGTAGCATTTTTATAACTATTATGCAGTGATTACTTTTGATAGCCTTGTTATTTATACATTTAATTCTATTATTTATTGATACATCAGCACTCCTGTAAGCACACTGAGTCCTTTCCAGTACAAGGATATCTGATAAATTATATGGGATGATAAATTCTACTGGAATGATAGGGCAATACTTGTGATTGAAGTCTGCCATAAGAAGCAATCTGTCTGCTAGGAGAATAATAATACAGATAGCTGTCAACTTGAACCTGACATATTTCATGAGAAGAAGAGTGCAAGTAAACCAGTGATGTGACATATATCCATAACACTACAAGCACTGCCTTTTTTCATGTCTAGAAGAATGAATGTTGGTATTTCATGTGTGTACCTCCACTTTCAGTTTTTGACTCATAATGCATATGGAGTAGTTTTGTCAATCTTTACTAAAGCGATCATCAATCTAGAATATATTTTCTCATCTACTCTTCTGCTTTTTAACTCAGTAAATTATTAATCCCCAGAAGTACTGTTACCCTAACTAGGAAGAATAAAAACAATGGATTAACCATGTTCCTGGGTCTGAAACAGATTTTGGATTACCAAAAGTTGTTGAGTTTAAAAAACAATAACAGAAGTTTTCTATATGTTTAGGTAATAAACTTTCAAAAAAGTTGGAATCAAATCTTCAAAATTAGCAAGTGACCTGAAAAGTTAAATAACCCATTGGTGGAATTTATGTTGAAAATTTGCATGACTCTCTTTAAAAAATGAAATAAAATACCAAAGCAAAATTATAATTTTTCAAAATGAGCAATGTCTAGTTAAAGATAAAAGGAAATAATCCCATTAGTAATCTGAATCTTTTTTTCAAAAACCACAATGGCACTGAGCCAATTACAATCAATGCAAATCCTAAAAGAAAGGAACATAGGCATGTTTTATGCTAAAATCAACTGCATGAACTTCAACTATGATGTAGTTACTAGCAATGAAGTATGATGTTCCATTTAGTGTTCATTTACCTCCCTTTACTCTTGATATCAACAAGCCTAGTGATAATAACTTGAATTGCATACCATAGTTGAGGTTAATCTTTTGTCAGGCAAATGTTTGCTTGGCGCTGCTTTGACATGTGCAGAGAACTCTATAATATATAACCTTTGGGTTTTTAGACATCTTTAATTAAGTGGGGATAAACAGCGTAAATCACTAGTTTAACAAAACAGCTAAAGCCCAAAGGAAGTCCAGCTGTGGCTGGGTCAGGAGGAATCACAATGGAAGAAGCTATGGAGAGAGTGGGCCTTTGTGTAATGTATAGTTTATAATGATTCTGGGCTGCACAAGCCTTGCTGCCTTGTCTACTTACTCTACTGGTGGCAGCAACCATGGCGGCTGCAGCTAGGGTGACCAGATGTCCCGATTTTATAGGAACAGTCCCAATTTTGGGGTCTTTTTCTTGTATAGGTTCCTATGTTCCCCCACCCCTGTCCCGATTTTTCACACTTGCTGTCTGGTCACCCTAGCTGCAGCTCAAGTTTTAACTTCCACATCAGCTAGACCTGCTCTGAGCAGATTTGAGCAAACATTTTTTCCTATGTTTCTAATAGAGTCTGAAATGAACATAGTAACTTTTAACAAAATCAAACCCCCTTCCCCATTCTCTATAAGTGTTCTGCACATGTGTGGTTAGTGCTGGTAAAAGGTGTCAAACTGACAGCCCTGGGGACTGAAGCTCTGTGTTCACCCGCAGAATATTGTCTCAACCCTGCCTAGGAGAAACCACACACTAGGGACCAGAGATTTGCTCCATACTGCATGGCCCTTGGTCTCGTTGCTGAAATTGTGGGTTTTAAACACGCAAGCTAGATGTGAAAAGCTAGATACCCTGTTACTAAGCCCTAGGGTGACCAGATGTCCTGTTTTTATAGGGATAGTCCTGGTTTTAGGGACTTTTTCTTATATAGGTGCTTATTACCCCCCACCCACTGTCCCGTTTTTTCACAGTTGCTGTCTGGTCACCCTACTAAGCCCTGACCATCCAGCCTTAGATATTAATGTAGCTTTAGAAATAAAAAGGCTATTTATTTCCATGTTTCCAGCTTCAGCAATGATATCAGCCCAGCACCGGGAATACTGTCAGTGCTGCAGATCTGAGAGAAGGAGCCCACCATATTTGTTTGTGTGGTTCATGCATAGAGGTGGGCTGCTGGGTTACAGAAAAGATTCAAAGGAGTAGGCCAGGTATGGCTTCTTTGGAGAATTTTGGGCTCTAGCCAACTGCTCAATGAACTTGAACTCCTCTTGGCGATCTGGGGATGAGCTCTCAGGGCCAGCAACACAAAGCGATGTCTGTTTAAAGTTAACATGGCAAATCTTTGGTTTGCCTCAGTCAGCAGTCATTTAGTTATAGTACAGCAGTCTCATACATATACGTAAAGTTATTTGCCTTATAATGAAGTGATGGATTCTATGAAGTGATGGATTCTATAGGAATGATGGATTTAATGTAATTTTTATATGTATGGTGAGTACCGTTAAAATGGATGTTTGGTGCTCGATAGGATTTACCTTTACTACAGTATTCCTTATAATTTGGGCCCTACCAAATTCATGGCCATGAGAAAGGCATCACGGACCGTAAAATCTGGTCTCCCCTGTGAAATCTGATCTTTTGTGTGCTTTTACGCTATACTATACAGATTTCACGGGTGAGACCAGCGTTTCTCAAATTGGGGGCCCTGACCCAAAAGGGAGTTGCAGGGAGGTCACAGGTTATTTTAGGGGGGTTGCAGTATTGCCACCCTTACTTCTGTGCTGACTTCAGAGCTTGGTGGCTGGAGAGTGGTGGCTGTTGGCCGGGTGCCCAGATCTGAAGGTAGTGCCCCGCCAGCAGCAAGGGTGGCAATACCATACCATGCCACCCTTTCTTCTGCGTTGCTGCCTTCAGAGCTGGGCAGCAGGATAGTGGCAGCTGCTGACTGAGGGCCCAGCTCTGCAAGCAGCAGTGCAGAAGTAAGGGTGGCAATAGCGTACCATACCATCCTTAGATCTGGCTGCTGCTGGCAGCAGCTCTGCCTTCAGAGCTGGGTTCCCGGCCTGCAGCCGCTGCTCTCCAGCGGCCCTCCTCTGAAGGCAGTGCTGCCAGCAGCAGCACAGGGTTAAGTATAGCAGTACTGCAACCCCCCAACTCCTTTTTAGGTCAGGACCCCTACAATTACAACACCATGAAATTTCAGATTAAAATAGCTGAAATAATGAAATTTACAATTTTTAAAATCCTATGACCATGAAATTGACCAAAATGGACCATGAATTTGGTAGGGCCCTACCTATAAATATTGCAAAAACTGTGGGTGGTAAGTGTCTAGTTTTGTATGGTACCAACAGCATTAACGTCTGTGTGTCCCCAATATGAAAGACAGAGTACATTCCCCACTGGATCTTAACTATTTGAGGGGGGAGGTAAAATTTAAGGCCTAATGTGCTTGGCAATGCTTTTAGCTGTGTTCAATTATTGGGAATTAATTTCAATATGACACATTTGTTACTTAATAGAAGTCTTGATAAACGAGACAAAACAATTCTAGATGTAGAATGACTGACTCAATGGAAATCAATAACATCACTTATACAGAGACACCCTGAATCCCTGTGCATTTGAGTGCAGGGTTGGGGCCTCAGTTTGTAAAGAATACAATGCATGAAAATGTCAAATGGACAATTAAATAAAAGCAGTGAAGGATTAAGATGACTTTTAATTTTTTGAATTTTTATCCTGAGATAAGATCCTGATTTGAGCTGTATATGTGTATAAATCCTTGCACTACTAATCAAACATATTATTAAGGGTAGTAATTTTTACATTTGAACAACTACTTCTTAAAACTGCAGGCAGGGATTAGTGATCACATCTTTCCTTTTCTTACTCTTCATCTTTTATTTGGGGAGAAAAAATAATTTCCATTGCATATAATAGTTAGATCCATCTGGATAAAACTCCAAGCATGGAAAGATGGAATATTTGAGCTCCATAAATTTTAAAAAGATATTTAATAGGGAACCCCACCCTCTAAAAATACAGATGAAGAGTTGCCTTAATTTTCAGGTTAACCACATTCCCATCTATTAAGATGGCTTTCTTTTGCTTTTATGACTACATGCTTACCTCTGGGGTCAGTGCATTGTTATCTGAAGTCTGGCTGGAGAGCAGAATGTGTGTGAAACCATCTTCTTTCCGGACCACAATGTCCCTGAACCGACAGTTACTTTCATTTTGACGCACGCTGTACCTTAGTCTCTTATCAAAGACATAATCTTTCTCCCCATCCAGTTTCCTTTTCACAGTGCTGTGCAGATTCAGGCCTCCATTGGCCAGAGAGGAACCTTTCAAATGCAAACAACCAAAATGGATACATGTGATCATGTCTATACCTCCAAAGAAAACAGTGTAGTGTATTATTAACTTGAATTTCACTTGATGTCTAGATCATCCTATTCCAAGGGTGGGCAAAAATGTGTCCAGCAACCAAATGTGGCCCACGAATTCTAGTGTGTCCCCTGACTGCTCATTTTTACTACAGCAGTTCAGCCTGCGTATCCTAGCATGAAATGCTCTATCATGATCTGAGCAAAAGACCACTCTGATCTAGATCAATCATTGCATTTTGGTAGTCTCAACAGAGGTGCCTGTAGTGGAAAATGAGAGCAGCTGTACCCTGCTCTTTTATGTGAATTTGGGGTGACCCTCAAGTCCATGGGAAAATTCTAATTCAGTTTTCTTTGGCAAAGCTGGGCATTATTGACTTAGTCCATATCATCTCTTCCTAAGATACATATTGTTCCTTGTATACAGAGCTAAAGCCATTACCAACTCCATTTGGCAACTTTAATGTAGGAACAGGGTCCCCAATTGTACATCTCTACAGGGACTCAGAGCAAGATAGAGCAGTTCATATCAAACATTTACAGCTAAGCTGACTCCACTATCACACTCCTCTTCCTAATAATTCCAGCGGTCACCATTAAAGGTAGTATTTTACCCAGTGTTATCCCACTGTGGTATCTGAGATTATGCTCAAATTACGATACAACTTGATACAAGGTGCTCCATTGGAGAGGCTGCAGGGAAAGGCAAACCTATTTGCACATGTGAAGTTTATGTCCAAGAATAAAACAGTTTTGGGAGGAAACTAAAAGTCATCTCATGACAAAATGCTGGCTTCCTCGAGGTTCCCTGACCTGATTACCGAATGCTCCAGTAAAGGATCTACATTTTAAACAGGATGACAAATTTAATTTTTTTTTTATTTTTTTTTTACTGTTAGCAGCAAGACCTTGTATTGCACATTATTGGGAAAATATTACTTCTCCTTCAATGGAATCGTGGAATAGTAAAATACATACTGTCCTCATATTAGAAAAGCTTTTACACCAAGTATATACGCAAGAGAAGTGCCAAAAAGAGGATAGCCATTTAAAAAATTTGGTCACCCTTTTTAGCATACTCAGAGAATGAGGGCTCTCCAACTACGAAGCCAGAATCTTTAGCCAGGTTCTTTGAATATTAAGCTGATCCTTAATAAGTAATAATATATAATGAAGTATGTTAATGTCTTATTGTAACTTTACATTAATAAAAAGTCCCCTCCCCACAAAAGGGAGACTAGGACACAACTGTGGTATCTCATATACCACTGTGTAGTAACAGTAGGTAAATACTGACTTTTTAATCACCTGTACTTATAACATTAAACTGCAAAAAAATGTATTAATGCTGGTGCCATTATGCAGAACACATATTGATAGGAAAACACTAAATCAATGACAAGAAATACATGCTTCCTCTTTTAAAAACAAAACCACCACAACGAAACAGCATCTTACTGAGAAACATTCAGCTTATCCTGAGTTCTGCTTGCAACAAATTGTAACTCCTGCTTTGTTCATATTTATAATTCCTATGGGATATTCAGGAAATATGTTGTCATTAGTAACAATACACAAGTAGGCCAAAGGCTGTGTTATGGAGTCATAAAAATATCCTAAACACATGCTTTCTGTAAGTCTCCTCCTTTTTGCAGTTATAGATATTTTAAATGTCATTACCATTAAAATGATGGGTGAATAAAATAATTAGATAAGTTCATCAATGGTTAATAGTCAAGATGGTCAGAGTGTCTCTAAACCTCTGACTGCTAGAAATTGAGACTGGATGACGGGGTAGATGACTTGATACATTTCACTGTTCTGTTCACTCCCTTTGAAGCATCTGGCACTGGTCACTGTCGGAAGACAGGATACTGAGCTAGGTGGACCATTGGACATACTGGGTCAGACCATTCTTATGTTCTTATATAGACTATGCAAAAGCAGAAGTTAAAGTTGCTCAATTTACTTGATTTATTGGCCATTTTTTAAAAAAAAGAGAGAGATGGTCCCAAAATACTCCAAACATGCAGGAAGGAAAAAGAGGAGTACAGTCTGCATCCAAACCTGAATCTGTATTTAATTGTTTGTTCTTACCTCTAGAGCGGAGTAAACCAACCTCCTGGTTTTGGTATTAAAAAGCTAAGATGGTTTTTTTGAGGAGGAGGGATGGAAATTAGGACATGGATTTAAATTTTGTAGCTTAGTTCATCTTTGTCCAATTAAAAACACATTGTTACTGATGACTGTAATGATGAATTTATAGTGAAAGATTCCCTAACAGGAGCCAGCCATCTTCCTTCGATAGTCTTAATATTTCCATTACTCGATGTCTGAGTAGCTAATTCAACGACATGACTAGCCGTCACTAAACCCTGGACTCTGCAAATGTTCACATCCTGTAAAATATCCGTTTATACCCTGCAATTATTATATTTAGTACTAAACTATATTAAATGTCTAATAGTATTCAGCTGATAGAGTCTGGCCTGATTTAATATATACATATTTGTTAATTCTATTTTTTCTGGGATTTAATAAAACTCTTTTTAGAGTTAAATTATAGACACTCTCTAGTAGAGCTCTAGCAGATATATTCAATTAAATAATGGTTTATTAATTGAAACATTAAATTTAAAGTAGTTCCTTAGTTTAGAAAGAATATTTGAAGCCTTTAGGGGGGTTTTGTTTGTTTTTTTGACAAGAATTATTTTCAAATGTAAAAATCCCAGACCAACACCACATTTTAAAATGCTTGAAATTTTAAAAATTATAACTTGTACATTTTTGGCTTCTTCCTTGTTTTAGTGACTCATTACTAGAGCACAATGACTTGTCTGGTAGTTTATTCCTTTTTTTTCTGTTCATGAATTATTTGCAAACTGAGGTCTCAATCTTGCAAACACATATGTGCTTAACTTTAAACTCAGGAGGAGTTCCATGGAAGTCAGCGGGAGTATTCATGTGCTTAACGATAAGCAGTGTAGAAGCATCTGCAGCCCTGGTGACTGACTCACTTGTACAGATTTGTTCGGCATTCAGAATTATTCAGCAAATACTTTGTGAAAGCATTTCAGCCTGTCATTGTTTGCAACCAACTTCCTTTATCTAGGTCTTCATCTATTTTCTGTTCACTAAGTATATGTCATCTAGGATGCATGGTACTGTTTCTTGTGCCTGACTGGAGGACTGTAGCTTTTTTACAAACAGTAGATGGGAAATACAGTTCACAGGTGTCCGGTTTTTTGACTGGAATGCCTGGTGAAAATGAGTGAGTGAAGGTGGGGAGAGTGAGCGAGAGAGGGAGGAGGGATGGAGTGAGCAGGGATGGGGCCTTGGAGAAGGGGCGGGGCAGGGGGTGGGGCAAGGGTGTTCGGTTTTGTGCGAGTAGAAAGTTTTCCTAATGGGAAAGCAAAGAAATTTCAAGATGGCTACTTGAATAGGTAGCCTTGTTAGGAAAGAAGTCAGACATGACAATCATAGTTGTTCCTTCTGGCCTTTAAATCTGTGAACAACTTCTGGTATGAATCTTTAAGCAAACTTCTACTTAGGTTTTCATCAATTTCATTTTTCACAAACATTCTTATAAATAAACAAAAGTTCTTGCATAAACTTTCATGGGAAATGAATAATTGGGGTTGTGAATAATTCATCTTTGTTTTTGGGGACCAAAGATTCCAATACCACTTTTGTGCACTATTTGCTCTGCTTTCTGCTCACTATGTTGTTTGGTCCATCTGCAAGCCTGCTGAAGAGGGAGATTTTGCAATAAAGTCTAAAGAACTTAGGAAATTAGATGCAAGAATGGACATGAGATGGAAGCAGCCTCGGGCTAACTGCATTGGTAATCTGCATACTATTAAGGAATAAGCAACAGCTGTTCTAAGTACAGATGGTAAGGGAAGGGTGGGGGCTTAATTCTTAAGGGAAATCCATCAAAACAAAAAGCCTCTCGTCAATCAGTTTATCATCATTATTTGTTGCATCTCATTTTGTTCAAATAGTGCGCCAAGTGGGGAAGTTAAAGATATGACAAAAGAAGCTGTTAACCTCACAGCAATTATTATAAGCAAAGTATGTGTCAGCTGACAGGATTTTAACCAACAGAAGGTCTACATGCAATCTACAATGGCACCTATGTTTTCTAATTTATGCTTTCCTCAAATGACACTGTAGATTGCATGTAGACCTTCTGTTGGTTAAAATCCTGTCTGCTGACACCCACTTTGCCTATAATTGTTTTAGGTTTCATGCAAAGATTTACACCGATGCAACTAAAATAGGTCTGGTCGTTTTTGCATGAAACCTAAAACTGATACAAATACCAATAACTATCCATGGATTATCTATGGGAGGAATGTCTGATAGTCCCATGATAGTGCAATTCTGTATCAAAATTCTGAACAATGTTGCCTGTCTGTCAATATCAGTATTCCAGCATGGAACTCAGACGCTCATCTCTAGTTGTTGGAACCTACACATAATTTAGTTATCTACTTTTGAGATGGGCCAAGAGAGTGAATATTAACCTCTGCAGCTATAATTAAATAATGTGTCTTCCTACTGAATATTCAGCCTAAAACAAAATGCTGCCTAACTTTTATCACCTGGTTAGTACATGGTAGGGTAACAGTTAACACCTTAATATGTCAAGATGAAAAATGACTGTGGCATGGAGTAAAGCTAGCCATCCCCCCAAAATGAATAATGTATGTGAAATAAATTAGAGATGTCACAAAAAAACACAGGAAGCTTTAGCTACCTTTGAGCTTGATTTCCCAGCCTAAGCACAAAGATGAAAATTTTAGTTCAGCTTTTTGGTGCTCTCAGTTTATATGTGAAAGAGAGCACGAGACAATGTTTCCTTAATTTAGCTAGGTCTATTTATTACCCGGTATTTAATTTATAATCTGCAGTAAAACTTATGAAGGTGTGTAGAAAGAGCCATGTAAAGATTGGGAAGAAGAGTTGGTAAAAGTCACCAAGGGAACAAAATTTATATTGGTGTCTAGAGATCCCAGCTGACTTCAGGGCCACATCATGCTAGGTGCTGTACAGAACTCATCCCGATAGACGTACTGTCTAAAAAGATGAAACAAAAGGGTGGGAAAGGAAATAGAGAAGTGACATGCTTAAGGTCATACAGCAGTTCAGTGCTGAGCCAGGAACAGAACCCAGTCAAGTGTCCTATGCACTAGACCACACTGTCTCTCTAGCTACCATGTTAGCTAAGAATTGATGAGTAGGGCCCTACCAAATTCATGAAAAACGTGTCACGGACTGTGAAATCTGTTCTCCTCCTGTGAAATCTGATCTTTTGTGTGCTTTTACCCTATACTATACAGATTTCATGGGGGAGACCAGCATTCCCCAAATTGGAGGTCCTGACCCAAAAGGGAGCTGCAGGGGGGTCACAATGTTATTTTAGGGGGGGGTCACAATTTGCCACCCTTACTTCTAAGCTGGGCAACCGGAGAGCAGTGGCTGTTGGCCAGGTGCCCAGCTCCGAAGGCAGCGCCCCACCAGCAGCAGCACAGAAGTAAGGGTGGCAATACCATCCCATGCCACCCTTACTTCTGTGCTGCTGCTGGTGGCGGCTCTGCCTTCAGAGCTGGGTTCCCGGCCAGCAGCCACCGCTCTCCAGCTGCCCAGTTGTGAAGGCAGCACCACCGCCAGCAGCAGGGCAGAAGTAAGGGTAGCAGTACGGCAACCCCCAAACCCCTACAATAACCTTGTGAACTCCCCACAACTCCTTTGGGTCAGGACCCCTACAATTACAACACTGAAATTTCAGATTTAAATAGCTGAAATCATGACATTTACGATTTTTAAAATCCGATGACCGTGAAATTGACCAAAATGGGCCTTGAATTTGGTAGGGCCCTAATGATGAGTCTCTCACACTTTAACCAAGTTTGTTACTCACTTGTTGCAAGGATGTTCCAGAAGAGCAAATGAAAATAAGAATGTTCCAGAGACAGTTCTGTTGCATTAAACTCTCAGGTGTGTGTTTTGGGAATAGTTTTAGAGCCATGTAATCAATTACGCATCTGCAAGGTTCCTTAAATCAACACATTTCTATCCAGACTGACCTGAGAAAGTGAGACAAGGTGGGTGAGGTAATATCTCTTATTGGACCAGAGTATCACAGCTAAGGTGGAACAGATTGTTTAGCATAAGCAGTTAACACAAAAATGAATGGCAAATAAATGGCAAATGAAATTTAATGTGGATAAATGTAAAGTAATGCACATCGGAAAAAATAACCCCAACTATACATACAATATGATGGGGGCTAATTTAGCTACAGCTAATCAGGAAAGAGATCTTGGAGTCTTCGTGGATAGTTCTCTGAAGACGTCCACGCAGTGTGCAGCGACAGTCAAAAAAGCAAACAGATGTTGGGAATCATTCAAAAAGGGATAGAGAATAAGACAGAGAATATCTTATTGCCCTTATATAAATCCATGGTACGCCCACATCTTGAATAGTGCATACAGATGTGGTTTCCTCATCTCAAAAAAGATATACTGGCATTAGAAAAAGTTCAGAGAAGGGCAACTAAAATGATTAGGGGTTTGGAACGGGTCCCATATGAGGAGAAATTAAAGAGGCTAGGACTTTTCGGCTTGGAAAAGAGGAGACTAAGGAGGGATATGATAGAGGTATATAAAATCCTGAGTGGTGTGGAGAAAGTGAATAAGGAAAAGTTATTTACTTGTTCCCATAATATAAGAACTAGGGGCCACCAAATGAAATTAATGGGCAGCAGGTTTAAAACAAATAAAAGGAAGTTCTTCTTCACACAGCCAACCTGTGGAACTCCTTGCCTGAGGAGGTTATGAAGGTTAGGACTATAAGAGGGTTTAAATTCATGGAGGTTAAGTCCATTAATGGCTATTAGCCAGGATGGGTAAGGAATGGTGTCCCTAGCCTCTGTTTGTCAGAGGGTGGAGATGGATGGCAGGAGAGAGATCACTTGATCATTACCTGTTAGGTTCATTCCCTCTGGGACACCTGGCATTGGTCACTGTCGTTAGACAGGATACTGGGCTGGACGGACCTTTGGTCTGACCCAGTATGGCCATTCTTATGTTCTTATGTTATGTTCTTATTTCAAAGGGCCATTCCAGGTGAAGTGGCGTGTTAACACCCCTCCAGTTATAGGTGGGTGAAGGAAAGAGGAAAAAGGCAGCAGGGGCAAGGGGTTTGGGATTATTATTGGATTTATGGTTTATTACTGCAATGTGTCTATTCAGTCCATTGTAAAGTGTTGTTGTGCATCTTTCCTTTGAGGATGAGGACTGATAGGTCAGATCACTTTGTAAAAAGTGCTCACCCACAGGTGATGTGTTTTTGTTGTTATAATTTTTCCTGTGTGAGTTCATTCGAGAGCATACTGATTTGTCTGGTTTCACCCACATAACCCCCCACCCCCAGCTGCCTCCCTCACCTTCCTTCCTCCCCCCCCTCCCCGCCCCCATGATGGCCACTTTACCTTGAATGGTCCCTTAAAATGTGTTAACTACTTATGCTAAACAATCTGTTCCACCTTGTGTTTAGCTGTGACACTTTGGGTACGTCTATACTTACTTCCTGGTCCGGATGTAAGCGATCGATCTTCTGGGATCGATTTATCGCGTCTTGTCTAGACGCGATAAATCAATCCCGATCGATCCCGGAAGTGCTCGCCATCGACGCCGGTACTCCAGCTCAGCGAGAGGAGTACGCGGCATCGACGGGGGAGCCTGCCTGCCGCGTCTGGACCCGCGGTAAGTTTGGACTAAGGTACTTCGAATTCAGCTACGTTATTAACGTAGCTGAATTTGCGTACCTTAGTCCGAAGTGGGGGGTTAGTGTGGACCAGGCCTTTGAGTATGTTTCCCAGACCTGAAAAAGAGCTCTGTAAGCTCCAAAGCTTGTCTTTCTCACCAACAGAAGTTGGTCCAATAAAAGATATTACCTCCCCCACCTTTTCTCTCTAATATCCTGGGATCAACTTGGCTACAACAACACTTAGAAAGTGAGTATTTTTGGTTGCATTTTACTGTTTCCTATAATTAACAGAACAAGGGGAATAAAAGGAAGCAGGAAACTGGGTTGAATATTTAGATTAAGGACACCATGACACTATGAAGGTTTTCATAATGGAAAGATACAGAGGTTAGTGATACATAACAAGCAGGAATTCTTCAGCAGACGGTGTGCAGAACTAGAGTAGGGCAGGAAGAAGACTATTTAAAGGGAAAAATTTGATGCTGTCAAAGAATTTGACACAACAATCACTCTCAATTGCAGTATCATGAAAGAAGCAGATAGCAATGGGATAACAGAAGACAACAAACAACAGAGGGTCCTGTGGCACCTTTAGACAACAAATGTCATCAGAATACTGCTTCAAGCTATAGAAAGTTTTTTCAACAGATGTTCCAGAGTTTACCTAGTGTTTGTTTTCCTCATGGCCTGGCCTATTATAGTCATTCACAATGCAAGAGTCCAGACCTCCAAGGCTAACAGCACGCATCTCCTTAGCAACATCAAAACAATAGGTGTTCCTAGTTTATGGCAAGATGCAAAGGAAACAAGAGAGCAGTGTACATTAACCTACAGCACACCCTTACACTTACTGACAGGGAAGAGCTGAGAGGATGTGGCTATTTCATGGGAATTACAATGCTGTGTGTTGAAATGGACTAGCTAGTGTAGATGGCAAGTCCAGCCCCCTAGTGGACAGAACCAGTGCGGCTCAGGGCATTTTTGATTTATGTTGTCCTCTAATGTCCACCAGGCAAAAAACTTTTACCCTAATGGAGGCAGATATAAGTATTCATATAGTCATTTGTTACATGGTTCTGTTCTGCCATTCTAGGTAACAGAACTAATAAAATACAGTAATCTTGTGATTAAGGAAAATTAAGAGTAAGTGGAGGAATGCAGAATGGAGATTTCTTTTTATGTTGGTAAATGTATTACAAGGTGGGGTTGAACGTTAGAATTTTAAAGATACAGATATTAATGTACATTGTGAGGTGCTTGAAGCTTTTATCACCAGCTGTTGATTCCCTTAAAAGATAATAGGAGAAGATGGTAAGCACTACTTGATCTGGGCTTTCAAGGTTGGGGCTGGATTCTTCCCTTCGGCAGAGAAGTCTATGGAAGAGCAGTATTTTTCCAGGCAATTATCTCCTCAGGAGGGAGGGTGCAGATTGTGGGCAAAAGGTGTAGTCTCCCAATCCAGCAGATCCTGGGAAGAAAGCAAGTCCATGGGATGCAGAGGCAAAAGCCGTGTCTGTGGCTATCCCAGCTGCTCTGCTGAGTCTGACATAGCTGCACAGTGGTCCAAACCTCCAGTAATGTGCATGCAGGCATGTGCGTGCATGCGCGTGCACACACATCTACAAGTACCCCATGGGTCTGTTGGTGAAAATTGTATCCGTGGGGTGTGCAGGTGATAGCCCATACAAGTATATGTGTATACAAAGCAGGGCATGCATTAGTGGAGGCCACTTTAGGGAGCCACTGAACCTCAGTCCCCGAACATATATTATTTTATTTCTACAGCACCATTAGTATGTGTGGTATTTTATAGACAAAATACAGGTTATTTAATTATAGGGTTACTCAGCTTATGGCATAAATTTAATTATCAGGTTAATTCAATTATTCATTATTGCTATAGTATGAAAGGCACTTTTGGTTCAGGGTGATGGGATATGGGGCCTTTCACTTCTAGGCTATGGGTTGGACTATAGCCAAGATTGGGGATGACTGAAGACTTAGTTGCTGTCCTACGTAAAAGGAGTTGGTGATGTCAGTCCAGTACTAAGTGGACATATGCCCTCATCACAACTGGCATCTGTATTAATGCTAATAAGCCTTCCCGTAAGTGTGCAAACTGAGGAGAGAACATATTCATCTCAGCCGGAAATGAATAGCAGTGCAGATTTCTTTGATTTACCTTTGGTTTCTGTCACACTCTAATTTCTTCCTGACAGGGAATGGAAGAAATTTCAAAAGCCTATGGCAAAAATTTTTTAAAAGCATTACTTTTAGCCTGTCTTGCCTGCTCCTCCTTGCCCGTTTTCTATCCCTTCCCCTCTTATTTTGGTTGCATAGTTTGTCCCCTTTTTCTCTTCTCCATTGTGCATGTTGGCCACTGCAAAGTGAGACTGGATGGAATCGTCAACTCAGGAGTGCTGCTAGATATAGAACTTTTGGAGGATATGCATCTAAACTCAAGATGTAGAGATCAAAATTCAGCTTCACTTTGCTTCTGGCTGCAGAAAGAACAGAATGGAGTGAAGGGAGCAAGACGAGTGTAAAGCACAAGAATAGAAGTGAAGGAGTGGGGGAGATACAATGTAAAAATCATTATAAAGAAATGTTCTCAGATAGTTTGGGCCATCTGCTGTTATGCCATAAGGCATATCCATAAGTGTCTGCACACCTGGGAGCTCAGGGCAACGAAGGGTTTTTTTTCCAGACAGACCTGTCAAGGGTATTATTCAAGGATACCGTTTTTCCCCCCCTAGGGACAAATGGAAGTTTATTTGCCCCTCGAATTCTTGTTTTATTTTCCCCTTTTAACAAAATGATCTTAAAATATAAAAGGAAGGTATGTGTAAAAACCATTGCATTGTGAATAAATACATTGTGTACTGGAAAATGAATTAAGAGTAATAGGCATTAAAAACTTTCATTCATTAATATCTATAACTACAAAAAAAATAACTTAAATGTTATACACATGTAAGCAGAGTCAGGATGAGCTCTATCCTGACATCTGGTGGTGAATTATGGCGAGTGTGGAAAAGAACACCAGGGGGTGATCTTGTTTGCATAGGCACACCCACCCGCCTGGCATGAGACAACAGCAACTGATAGTGGTTACTTTGGATGGGGTGGGATCCCCAGTTTCTCTGTTATTGGGGCAGGAGGAATAAAGTGTTGTTACCCTGATTATGTGAATCAAGGACAATGAAACTGTTTTATGACAGAGGATCTCACCATCACCTAAGTGGCACTCGCTAGACAAGGGACATGGGTTCCACAACCCAGTGAATTGAGAGAGGGTGGGGACAGGTATTTGTACCTGATGGTATGGGCCCCCCTTTGAGGGCCTGAAACACTAATTGCACCACCTCCTCTCTCCACTGTTGAATGTAAGAGCTAACTTTGATTCTATTAGGAGTCTAGTTACAGGTGGCTGCTGAGCTGAATTCATTTTGGGCCAATGGGTGCACCAGCACTGGCTCTCCCCTACTATGAGCTGAAATCACTAAGAGCTGAAATCACAAAAGAGCTAAAGTTGCTAAGAGCTGAGATCACTGAGTGCTGTGTTAACTAGTGGGGGAGCCTGAAGCTATATTGCTAAGCGGCTGGTGGAGCAGTTTGCGGAGACGGCTGGAGGAGCAGCGAGCAGCGCGGAGTCTTGTGGGGATAGTTGGAGTGGCCCAATGAATGGTAAGCGGAGCTGTTTGCTGGGCTGGCTGGAGCGGCTCACAGGTCGGTGAGTGGAGTGGAGCGGCTCAGAGCAGAGCAGTTTGTGGGACGGCAGGAAGTGGACTGGCTCGTGGTGAAGGCTGTGGCAGAACCCCACGGAGAGACAGCCGGTTGGGCTCGGATCACGTAAGGTGCCCCTTAACACCCTACATGCCCCCCTTTTACTCTGGGGCTGCACTGACCAGGGACAGAGACTTTGGGGGTGTTGGACTTTGGGGACTCTGGGTGATTTTTGGGTTGCTGGATTCAAGAACCAAAGGGAAAGAACATGGCCCAATTTGCTGGGGTGGGTCTTTTGATCATGGTTTGTGTTAGGAATCCTGTTTGTGGTGCTTTTTCCAATTTAATGCTGATGTCGTTTACCTCATGTTATTGAACATTTTCTGCTACACTCAGACTCCGTGCTTGCGAGAGGAGAAGTATTGCCTCTTAAAGGTGCCCAGTGGGTGGAATGTAATTGTCCCAGGTCACTGGGTTGGGGCTCGAGCCGGTTTTGCATTATGTTATTGAAACGGAACCTCTAGATACAGAACCCGGCCCTGGTTGCTGCCAACTTAGATGGGCAGAAGGGTTACACACACAACACAGCTGAAGCTCAATTTTCAAACAGACTCCTTCACCCAAACCCAGCAAAGCACAGAAGCCCAGACTCTCAGCTTTAAGCATGAGAGTTGCCTCACTGAAGCCTTTGGGATTACTCATATGCTTAAAGATGAGCTTTCTCTGGACAGGACATTTGGATGCTCAGATTGGAACACAAGTGCCTTATTTTCAGCCTGGCTACCATGAACATTGGTGCATTAATGCCTGTGTGTGCACTTGAAAGGGTTCAAGTTAATGGGCATTTCGGTGCATCTCACTTGCAAGGCTTTAATTTCACAAAATGCAGGTGTGAACTTCTTATGCAATACCCAAATAACAGCAATGGTTGTGTAGTGTGGCAACTGCTGGGGTAACTATAATAATCAAGGTTATGGGATTAGCAAAGAAATAAACTGCACACTTATCTCACTGAAACAATACCAAAACAGTAATTAAGGAATTAAAAACACCTTGATGGCCATGTTGGGGCAACCTAGTATGGCTCCTGTCAAAGAATACTGCACCTCTCTAACCTACTAGAGTTCTTTGAATGTCTGTCCACAATGTAGTGGATAATGGAAAACTGGATGATATGATATGATTTATGTGGAATTTCAGAAAACCTTTGACAGTCATTCACAAGAGGCTATTAAGGAAACTAATACTATCATGGATTAGAAATTGGCTAACAAAAATAAAGAGTGGAAAGGAAACCATTTGTTCCATCATGGCAACTGATTAACAGTGGGCTGCCCTACGGACCTGTAGTAAGACTGGTTTGTTTGATATACATATAAATGATCTGAAAAGGAAGTGAAGTGCTAGAAACATCTGTAGTGAACAAAATTTGACGACTAGAAGAAATTGTGAGGAACTAGAGAGAGAGAGAGAGAGAGAGTCCTGAATTGGCAACATCACAGCAGATGAAATGGAAGGAATTTGAACTACTCATACACATTGCTGGCTTCTAAATTAACTGTAATCACTCAGGAAAAAAGATTGGTGGGTCATTGTGAACACCTCAATGAAAACCTCTGCTTGCTGTGCAGCAGCAGTAAAAAACCCAAACAAAATGTTAGGCAGTATAAGGAAAGGAATAGAAAACAATACTGAAAACAGTGTAGTGCTATTATATCAGTCAGCAGTACACCCTCACCTGGAATACTGAGTTCAGTTCTGCTCACACTGTCTCCAAAAATATACAGCAGAAACAGAAGGGGCCAGAGAAGGGCAATGAAAATCATTAGAAACATGGCAAGACTGCTATATGGGGAGAGATTGAAAAGACCTGGCACTCCTTGGCTTATTGAGGCGATGCATGATAAATTGGTTGCTCCTATTTACCTTTTCACAGACTATAGGAACAAGTGGATATTCAATGAAATTGAAAGGGAGAAACTGATAAAATGAAATACACAACACATAATTAACCCACAGAAATTATACAAGGTATCATTGATGTCAAGTGCTTGGTATGATTTAAAAAGGATTTGACAATTCTGTGGGCAATGAGAAACTCCACAATTATTTTAAACAGGATGATTTTTTTAAAGGGGTATAAACTCCATTCTCCAGGACATAAGCCAATCACTAACTACTGGGCTAAGGAATAAACAACCCCTCTGGGCAGGTTATTATAAATTGTCTACTACAGGATTCCTTGTACCTTCCAATGAAGTCTTTGTCTTGCACCTTCCTATGAATCAAGTCACTGTCAAGAGATACTGACTTCTGGGCTCATCTGGAATGGCAATCCTGAATAATTACCTCCTAAAAGTTACTAGTGGCAGTAATAAGTACCGTAAAATTATCCAGGCACATTTATCACAAAGTTTAGGCAACAAATTAATACTAAGATAGTTTCCAAGATCCTGCCTTTTCTGGAGTACTGGGCTGGTACTTGTGGAACTGAGAAGCAAATAGTGAGTTGGTAAGAGGTATAGCCAGAATTTCAGTGTTGTACATACCTCAACTGTCGCCCCCACACCATTCCTTGGCATCCCTCCCCCACAAATACCTGTAAATAAAACACACCAGAGAGGTGTGTGACACAGTCCACATTGCCTCACATGACTCAGCGGGAAAAGGGAGGGAGGTGAAGAAGTGGATCGATGGAAAATTGTGTGCAGAGTCTGGACCTTTTTCATGTGATTATTACTCATGCAGTATGACAATAACTTTTCCATGAATTGGGCTCTTTTATCAATTGCCATAATTAAAACCCAACAGAAAGGACTGTTGCTGTTTAAATCACATACCGATTCCATTCACAACAGGCACATCATTATTAACTTCCAACATGCTGGGCAAATCATGTTCTCCTTCATGGCCATTTAAATCCATATTTTGCTGTTGTGAGCCATTCCCAAAATGTCTAGATTCTTTCTCGTGACCAGCATCTCCGTTCTGTAGGCCATTGTGAGGCTTTTTCAATGGCATGATCTGTAAACCACTGGGCGTAGTTCGGTAAGTCACAGTTTTAGCGGCCCTGTCACCAGCAGGTGCCGGCTTTGCTGTGTACCCTCTTTTCTGTTTTTGAAGAGATGGGTTAATTCGCTTTCTTTTATGTGTTGACCCTTTGGCCTTCCCAGATTCAGAAGGTCTGTGTGATATTTTCTCAACAGATGACCCTCGGCTTTCTCGTAAAAATTTTGGCGCACTGGTCTGTTTCCCATGTTTTGCTCGCTTTTCTCTAGTGACACGTAGTCCGTTGAACTCATCAATAAATTCCTCACAATGCAATAGGTGATGCTCAGGTTCCCACGTGTCCTCATTGCTTCCATAGCCTTTCCATCTGATAAGATATTCCCATTTGCCCTTTTTGTTCTTCCTTTTGTCAACAATCCTCTCAACCTAATAGAAAAAGAGGAGATACCATTAGGTGTTAGAAAGAAAAACAAATTCAGTCATGATAAACATTTAGGGCCTGATCCTCAGTTACACTAAGGTGCCTTTACACTGCCAGAGGCTGTTTACCGGGACCTTTGTGTAAATGAGAATCAGGTCCCTATTGTGAATATAAACTGATATTGCATTCTGGCACTGAACGCTGGGGACTGTCTAAGCAGGCTAAACAGAAATTTTGCCAAACAGATCAAACATATTCTCATTTTTTAGAAACCTCTCAGATCCCCTCCCCCACACCTGTAGTCCCATCAGATCCTCAATAGACCCTGGCTGACTGTTGATGTGGCCTACTTGGCTCCTGCATATACTGCTTGATATTCCATTTATGTATCATAGCTAAATGTCCTCATTTATCAAAGAATGCTCACAAGCAGATCTGGCTGTATATATGGAGGAACTTTGCTGGCCCATTTGGTACGTTAATAGCAATCCCATTTGCAGGCACTCACCTGTTTTCCCTGTGAAGGAATCTTAACTGTAATAATGTACAACCGTGTTTTCTGAGTATGGCTAACTCTGGGAATATATGAGGCTTACGATCAGTAAAGAATGTGTGTTACCATTGAAACTGCATTTCTAAAATGAGACCATATTGTCATCCTCCTCAGCTGTCTCCCATTGAAAAAAGCTAAAGTATCTTTTGCTGCCCTCTTTATACATTGAACACTCTATTCTGTGTATACGTATGCTCTGATAGTGACAGTTCTCTTATTACCTGAACGATAGGAACCCCTGCTACTTCATCTCTGAAACTATCTCGCAAAGAAATCGTACTAAATTGTGTGGTCATCCTGTATATTGAGGGCCACATTTGCAACCTTGTATGTTAACTTTTATATTTGCCAGCTCTCCCAAAGTCCGATTTCTCTATGGATGCAGTGTTTGCACTGAAATTTGTGCACACACATCAGTGTATGTGAACTTAGCACATTTATTTTTGAAAATCTGGCCTCTGATGACTGACACTAAACTGAAACTAACTGATTTGCATCTGACACCAAACTTAATTCAGGTCTCCAGATGTATAGAGCAAAAGTTAACAGTACTGGTACAGACAAAGAAAAAATTAAATGGGTTAGTGCAACAACTTTTATTGGTCCCCTGAGGTGAAAAGTCGGCATGTTTACATGCACTGTGCCACTTCCCTCAGCTTATTTTCACTTCTCCCCACCAAAACTAAATACCTGTTTAACTGTTATCTCCTATTCCTTTCTGGACATATCTACTATTAGCTCCTTAACTATCCTTTAAACTACAAAAATGTCCAACTGAATTCATTTTGCACATGCATATGTTGATTTGTTTGCACAATTACATTTTTTCCCATGCATAAAATTGATGCCCTCAAATTCTGAAGGCATGATTAAAAAAAGCATGCTGAAAAACTGCTGACCAGAATACTTGTCAGTAATAAATTCCAAGAAACCTTTGTCCATTCTTGGGCAGCGACTGTCTTCATTTATGTTTGTGCCACCCTGAGCACACTTGTGGCCGTCAATGAATAATAAAAGAATATAAGCAGCCTGCTACTTCTACCTGCGTCTTTCAGTGATGCTTCAGTTTAATATTTTAGGCATCACAATTACTTATATGATAGGGTGTATGAAATCATTGAAGAAACTGAGCATCAAAAGGAGATGGTGATTAGAAAGGGGAAAGCTGGTATTTACACATTTTAATGGGCAACTATGGGAAAGAGAATATAGATTAAATGCAGGACTATCCAAGAAATTTGAGTCTGTGTGTTTATCTTTGAATGTTCATAGTTTTAAATCAATCTATTTAGTGCAGCATCAATAGAATCCTGAAGGAAAAAGATCCATTTGGAAATAGAAAATAATTCATTAGAGTTAAAATGATTACAACTACAGTGCAACACCCATTATCAGCAACTGAGGTCTGTTTCTTAAAAGATATAAAACAAAAGTGTCCAATGCTTTTCCAGATTAGATATAAAACCAATCCCACATATTTTTATCCATTCACAGCTCAAAATTATGTTGAGATGTAGTAAAGGCCAAGAGTACGTATTAGTAATTTATGTAAAATACAGTACATGGTTATTGTAGGTTTCCCCAAATTAAGCATTATAAACTCACACAATTCAGATTTAAGGTTAAACTGGGGGCGAGGAGGAATCTAAACATCTTAAGTTATGGAAATGTACAGTTAGAATACAGAAACAACCTTACACTGCATTATACCAAGCAATAAACATATGGTTAAGATTAAGAAATTTTACTGTTTGAGGTCCAGGTTTAAATTGATTTTTAAAAGACACATTCGATTCTTTTCTTTTTTTCCTCCACATGATGTCACAGCACTAGCAAAAACACAATCTCCAGTGCCACCTGTCAGCTGCCAGTATCCCTCCTCCATTGGCTTCAGGCCAGAGAATAGTAGAGGTAGATGACTTTTGCCTGGCTATAGACTGGGGCAGTACATCCATAGTCATCCTGTTGGACCTCACAATGGCATCTAGTAGTACTGATCCCCAAACACTACAGTCCCACCTCCAAGAGGCAGTAGGATTGTGGGCGGCACCTTGTGATAGCTTGAGGCTGAGAGGGCTGTGATGGGAAATTGTTCCTCCATCTCCACTGCACTCACCCGTGGAATCCATCACGGCTCATTCCAATCTTCTATCTTATTTAACAGCTTCAGAAAGCCACTGGGGAAACAGATGAATCAACATCTCCTCCACACTGAATATAACAGCACCCTCTCCCAGCTTTCTCATGCTGATATAAGTACAATGATGAAGAGCCGCTGCCTAAAGCGGGATCTAGGCAAGGTGGAGGTGACTTGTAGGGAAAGAAAAAGCACTTAGAAGAACTAGCCTCTTCCATAAAGTCCAATCTTAAGGACATCTTCCCTCAGATTGTTAAATTGCTTTGAAGCATTGTGATCCTGTTGCATTTAATGTTACCAGATGTCCACATGACACTAGCTGCAAAAAAACCCTACCCATTTCTGTCTGTGGCTGGGTAGAAAATGTTGTATCAAATTATGGAACACAGTCCTGGCCATAGTCATCCACACATTCATGACCTTGATTATTGCAGCACACTGTATCAAGGAAAGAAGTCATGTGTCCTGGACAAGCTCCAATTGGTACAAAATTGAGAAGCCCATTTGCTAAGTAACAAGGTTGCTGTGAAAACATCACATCACACTGGTAATCTTCCCATTGTGTACAAAGTCCAATTCAAGATCTCTGTCTTGATACACAAAAATATTTATCAGGCTGACTCTGCTGACCTGGGAGATCACCTCTCCCTTTGCTACCAGGACCTCTGCAACAGCTATGTTCCACCAGAACAATGGAACTGTTAACCATTAGAGAAGGTTGATTACAAAAGACAGATTGTTAACAGGAGCTAACTGTGGACCTCACTCTCACAGGAGACATAGATGACAAAGGACCTCAAAATTTTCACAATTACATACAAAATATCTTTTCAACCTAGCTTTCCCATAATAAACTCACAAACAAAATTTCTACTAACCACTCAAGTGTAACCCTACCTCTGAGAAGGAAAGAGGTCATTTTGTGTTTCTTCTTTTTAACATTTGGGAAGTATTCAGATACTTCAGCAACAGAGCACTGTAAATATTTACATAGACAAGAAGGGCGAATAGGAGGACTCTATTCCTAAGGAATAGCACACTAGCAATGGAGAATATGAGAAGTGGGCCACACAACACACAATTGCTTCCAGTACAACATAGGAGCAGAGAGACAGACAGACAAGAGTATCATGAATATACATGTGCAACAAGAGAGCGAAAAAAGGCACCAAATGATGCACAAGACATATGACTAGATACCTGCCTACCCCTCACTGCTGTCCTTTTGTGCACGGTTGAATATTGTTATAGCATCAAGCACAATTACTGGGCCTTTCAACCTGGCCCCCTTTTCCCTGTGGCTTCATGTCCTTCATTTATGCCAACCCCCTTTGGAGTGCTGCTCTGCCCTCTAAGTGTATTCAGCAGAAGCACAACAGTGCTTCAGTTTGGACATGAATTTCATATTTGTTCCCCATCACGTGGTACAACTTCCACCATTTCCCTTCAATGTGCAGTGAACACCAACAGCAGGATTGGCCATATATTTTTTCCAAAATGATTGGTTTTAATTTCTACTATATCAGTTGAAAATGCTCTGTAATAATCTTCTTGCCTTTAGTGTAAGCTTTCAGAAATTCATAGGAATTGTTCTTAAGAAATTATTCTGACAACTAGTAAGTAATGGAAATGATATTTTAGTTTTTCTCTCAGAATTCAGAATTTCTGTTTAAGTAGAAAGATCTCTGTTACTTCCACTTCTTATTTTCCGTATTTCCCATCAGTTCACTCTTCAATGAACAATGTAAAAAATGCAAAAAAGCAGTCTTGGTAGTCTTGTATTTGACACCTTGAATTTATTACATTTGGTTTGGAAAACTAGATATTTAATCTAATAAAAACAACATTACCTAATTACGTTGCTGTCCTATCTTTTATAAGCACAAGTACATTGTAGAAGTATCATAGTTAAGAGTGTCAGAATTTTACATGTGTCATTACTTCCTTTGACTATACGATAGGCATACAAGCTAATTCTGGGTGAATTGAAATGTTACTAAATATGTTTTAAGAGAAGAAATGGAATGAAACCATGACATCTGTGGAAATGCATTTTTAACACTACTTTTCAACTTTCAAGCGTGGATGATTCATAATCTTAGCAGTATTCTCACCTATATAGGTTAAGAGGAATGACATAAATGAAATAACATCCTTTTTGATTAAATACATATATGGGGATACAGTATTAGTATTAGATCAGGAAACAATGGTACAGATCTGTAGAACTTTGTAAGCTAAAATATGAATGCAGAATTTGTGCATGCAATTAGTGATTGCATGAGCAAATAACCACTTAAACCTAATTAGTGAAATTGCACAAGTCATGTCTATGCATGTTCTTGAATTAGCACTTGAACTTCTATATCAGTGGTTTCTAAAATTTGTATAACATGGACTGCTGAACAGAGATGATACATACCGCATACACAGCATGCACATTTTGCTCATTCATAAAAAATACAACATGCAAATCATTTGTGTATAGAAGTAGTAGATCAAATCTCATTGGAGGGTGGGCACAGGAGGGGTCAGCCATTTTAATAATTGCATCAGGACTAGAGGTTGACACATAGGGGCCAGAAGGAGTTTTCATAAGCAAAGATTTTTTTAGAGGCAGTCTACACTCTTATGGTGTACCTGGACCTCTGGTTCTGACAAGGAGTGTAAGCATGAGAGCAATGTACTGTACAGTACGCACACACACACCCCTATATTATCAGGGCCTCATATTTTTCCTACTTTAGGTACACTCTATTCTCTTTCCTACATGAGCGTAGTGTCCAACTCCATTGAAGAAAATGAAGCATAAACCTGTCACTGTGTGAAACTAGGCAATACAGTTCTCTCCCTTTCTTTGTGTCCGGAATCTTCTGGTTTTCTGAGGCTGAAACCTGGGAATAGAGCTGGCCAGCTCCTCTTTATACCAGTTTACACCAAAGGAGGCTACGGCCCACACCCTGCTGTGTTTGAAAAAAAACCAAACAGACCACAACTATGGTTCTTCCATCCATGCTCACATCTCTAGCTGCCTCCTGGCATGTTTTCTTAGAAGTCCAACCACTATCTGAAATTCAATCTCTTTCAAATTGAACTTCTCATCTTGCCTTCCAATTTTTGCTCTCCTCTGCCTCTTTTCACTATTTCTTTTTGACAACTGCCATTATGTTTCCTGTCTTCATTCCCATAGTCTCAGTGTAATCTTCTCTCTCTCTCCCCCTTTCTCTCCTTTTCCAGCCATTTCCAGTCTCTTACAAGGTCCAATGCTTCTTCCTCTTTAATATCTTTTCCTTGCTGTCTCTGCTACCAAAACCTATTTTCATTCCCATGTCTTCTCTCACCTTGATTACTGCAACTTTCTCCTGGTCTGATCTAATTGCCTTTCCCTTCTACCTATTCCAATTTATCAAAATAATGCCTGTGTTCAAACTACATTCCTCTCCCACCCTAATCTCAAGGGGATTTTCTAAACCACTTGACTGCATTAGTACATACAAAATACATTAGCATCCTTCTGAAAAGTCCACAGTGCTATGGGGCCTTTCCCATTGGGCAAGGTCTATTTAATTTCAAATGCAGATAAAATGCCATATCCCCCCCCCCCTTCCTAGCTTTTGTGGATTTTAATTTTGTCATCAACTTGTAGCTTTTAAGGGTGTCTTGCTAGCTGGACTCTTGTCTAAAAGCCTATATAGAAGGTTCCAACGTACATTCAAATGAAAGGCAGATTCTTAATGCAATGTGTGGATTTTGAAATTCCATCTGCCATTGTATTGTAAGTATTAATATTTAAATTAGTAAAGGAACACTGCCAAGGCTGCAGGCAGGAAAAAAAGAGACCTACCAAGCTTTTACTTGTGGATGTACATACTGTAACATGACCAATGGTGAAAATGCTGTGTTTGCTGACTATTCATGTGAGCAGTCAGGGTCATGAAATATACAAGAATCCTACTCTGGAAGAAGGGAATTTTTGTATAATTCAATACTGTGACCACCCTCAAGAACAGAGCCAGAAAAGGGGAGTAGAGGGATGACAGGACATGCACATGTTTGTGTTACACACATACAGACTGTGCCCTGGGAGTTTTCTTGCTAGGTCGCTTAGCAGAACAATTGGTAACTCTTACATTTAATTATTTTTAAACAACACTGACACTCTCATTTTGGAAAACTGATTCGTTTTTCAGGATTAAGAGCCGTGTTATTAGGAAAATTTCTTGGTTTTGGATAGATTTAATTTACATAGACAACATTTCTTGTACCTAAAAAGATTAAAACGTAGACCATACCCTTGCACCATTACATCAAAAGGACTAGGATGCATAACAGTGAATGAGGCTTCTTTAGGTTAATCAAAGAGTAGTTGATTAGAATTTTCAAAGTAGTTGCTAACTAGTTCTGTGAACTAATCTAGTCTGTTCAAAAATAATATTGAATGCAATAAATACCCATCAAAATAGTCACATTCCCTTCTCTCATAACAAAAATGCCTGTCTAAATAGTTCAAAACTCACCTACAAAGTGTCAAAGCACAGAGCACAACATGTAGAAAGATAATGAAGATGGGTTTCCCACTTATTTTAAAGAATAATGATGCAATTACATTGCCAAATCACCATTTTCTAAGGCAGGGGTAAACTGTTCCCTTGTACAAGAAGTAAGCCAATGAATGTTCTTCAGTGTTTATTTTTTTTTTTTTACAAAAAGCACAAAATAAGAAGCCAGGCTTCCCAGTGTCTCAGCTTCTGTTGGATAAAAAAATTAGAATTTGGCTATGATTGCACACTCGACAATCCTGCTAGTATAACTTATTTCAAAATGAAGCTGGCATTTGAGTTTGATGACGAATACTTATTTTTATTTCACTACTAAGCTACAGCTGGTAGTTTTTACTATGCAACTAAATTTGTTTTGTAATGGTGTAGTGCATACTTTAAATATAGAAACAATAGATGTGTTTTCAGTTTGCATGCTAACAAAGGAAAAAATACGTACAGGGTCCTATTTACTGCTAAAAGTGAGATTTAAAAACAAAGCCTGTACATTGTGTTAATGCAAAAGATTTGAGAAGTGGATAAACTTTGTTTTAAGTACAGCTATGTTTGTAGAGCTATGTTTGTATGGTCTATTTTTGTGACTAACATTGATGAATACAGGGGAAATGAGGCATCAACATTTTTGTAAAGCACTACAATGCTTGCCTACCGTAGGAGATGCAAGTTCGGCTTTCAGCTTGTGTGGGCCAGATCCTCAAGTGGTGTAAATTGGCATCGCTCCCTTTGAGTTCAGCATCGCTATGGAGTGTTGGGCCAGTTGATAATCTGGCCCAGCTGAGCTTAGTCATATGTACTGAGGGAGTGAAACATGAAACAGGATGCAGGTGCACGAGGATGCAAGAGTTAATTACAACTCTGATAAGCATTAAGAAGTAAGGGCCTGATTCTGAATACACTTACTCTGGCTTTCCAATGCCATAACTCCATTAGTGTCAATGGAGTTGCTGCTAATTTACACAGGTGCGAGATCGGAATTATTTTTATTTCTCTTGATTTTAAAGTTAGGGAACTTGAGTGGTGGTGATTGGTTTTTTTTTTTTAAACTTCACAGCTGAAGGTCTTGTGCAAAACACTTACTGGTTGTCTGCTGAGATACCATAACAGTAAGAACATACACTATTATTACTGGAGTATTTCACTGAAAATGTACAAATCTTTCTTTAATTGAGAACATTTGTTTAATTTAAAAAGTTGACAAAGTCTGCAAAAAATTAAATATCTATAGATTCTACCACTTTACTGCCTAGCTCTACCCATTACTCTATCCTCCTCATTGCACTCCTATTGACCAGGAAAGCATGAAGGGACAGACCCTTGGCTGGTGTACATTGGCATAGATCTATTGCAATCAATGAGGCTATATTGAGGCCAATCAACTGAGGCTCTGGCCCATTGTATTTTGTTTGAGAATCTTAGTTTTATCTGCTAAGGCCAATTTACCTGAAAAGAAAATCTGTATCAACCGAAGAATCTGAATTTTAAAGAGGTAATTTCAAACTCAGCATCACATAAAAATACCACTGTACTTGATTGATTATACTAACTGCTTTTATAGGATTTGGCTATATTTTCTTTCTGCTAAGGGCCCGATCCTGCTTCTTTGGAAATCAATGATAAAATTCCCATTGCCTCCACAGAAGTAGGATTTGGCCCAACTTCAGCAGTACTGCTCATGGCAACGATAATAATTCAAGTAAGAAGAGGTGAGTAGGATGCAGGCTGGATGTGAAGACCCTAAGAGGGCTGGTATTTCTGTGACAGCAGCACAGCTCTAACAATGGAATATGCTGGAAAGATGTTAACATTAGTCATGTTTTTAAACAGGTACAGGAACATATTAGAAGCAGTTATATTTTTAACTTGAGTGTCATTATAGATGCTTTTCACTAGCATCAAACTAAATGCTAGTGGGCTATTTTACAATGTCCAGAAATGCAGGAAGCAATTACTAGTTTACATAAATGCTGTACCTGAAACCATTAGCATTAATGAGCTCTGCCTGTTGTCTTTCATGTGCTTCTATTTCCCCATTCAGTTGCAGGTTATTTAGGTCTCCTGTTCTTGTAAATTTCTTCCACTCTTTTCCTTCTCCCTATGGACCTGATTAATGCCCACTGAACCCAGTAGAAAATGTTTTCACCCCTCAGCTCATAGAGTACTACTAGCCACTTCAGTTGGACCCTGTTGCCTCTACCCCATAGATCATCCAAAAGTGGTGATTCAGTGAACAAAGATAATAATGAAGGTGCACTTTTAATGCTATATTAATAATAGTTTGAACTTCTGTGCTGAGGTGCCCCTCTTTCAGCATCAGTAATAAAATAAGCCTCCTCACTGGTGTGTGGCAGGTAAGTATTTGTATAGCTGTCTTGCACAACAGAGTGGTAAATGCAAGCAAAAAGAGGGTAGGGCCCAACTTTTGAGAAGTGTCTGCTCACAGTGGATGAGCCCATGGATCTAATATTCAGAGGTACTGAGCACCCACAACTCCAAAGAAGTCAATAGGAACTTTATCTATTCAGGGATGCTCTTTTCTTCCAGCTTCTTGCAGTGGGACGTATAAGTAGGTATTCTTCTGGGGCAGTTTCTTGGCTGTGCAGAACTTATGCTCTAGGTATAAGACAAGAGACAACAGGTGGATACAACAGATAGGTGAGGGGAAGTGCAAGATAACAAGATGATACTGATCAGCATAAGAATAACTACCAAGAAGGAAGAATGATAGACTACTATCCTCTCAAAAACAGCATTCAGGTGAGCAGTGTCACTGGGCAAGATTTGGACCTCAGTTATCTAGGGTTACCATATTTTAACACAACAAAAAGAGGACACTCCACGGGGCCCCGGCCCCGCCCCAACTCCGCCCCTTCCCCGCCCCGACTCTGCCCCGCCCCATCCCAACTCCGCCCCTTCCCCAAATTCCCTGCCCCAACTCCGCCCCCTCCCCTGAATGCTCTGCCCCCTGCTCCTCCCCCTCCCGTGCTTCCTGCAAATCAAATGTTCGCGGGAAGCCTGAAACAGGCAGGGAGGCAGGCAGCAGGTAAGCTGGAACGGGACGGGGGGTGGGGTGCGAGGAGGCGCAGCCCAGTCCAGCCCCCCCGGCCGAGCGGCTCCCTCCGGTGGCCGGCCCCGGCCAAGAGGCTCTGGTCTGGCTCGGCTTGGGCCCTGGGGCGCCAGCCCCGGTTCCGGACGAGCGCGCCGGCCCCGGCCGAGCGGCTCCAGCCCGCCCCAGCCCCGGCGGTTCCAGCCCCGGCCCTGGCTGAGTGGCGCCAGCCGGCAGCTGAGCACCCCCAGTCCCAGCGGCTCCGGCCCGGCTCGGCTTGAGCCCCGGTTCCGGCCAAGCGGCTCCGGCCCGGCACCAGCCCCGGCCCTGGCTGAGCGGCGCAGGCCGATGGCCGAGCACCGCCGGCCCCAGCGGCTCCGGCTCCAGCCCCAGCGGCTCCGGCCTGGACCCAAGCCTCATGACCCCTCCCTATTTTCCCAGACATGTCCGGCTTTTCGGAATTTCCTCCCGGACGGGGATTTGAGGACCAAAAAGCCGGACATGTCCGGGAAAATCCGGACGTATGGTAACCCTAAGTTATCACACTGGTTTCTGTGGAGTCACTCGAGATTTACACTGGTGTAGTTAAGATCAGAATCTATCCCAATGTAAAATCAATATATTATGGGTGCCTGGAAGGAACAAACTACTACCTTACCGATAGTGCTAAAGGCAGTTATGAAAGTTGTCAGCAGATATCAGGCTGATGTGTTTCCAAGAATCCACAGAACAGCTGATTAGAAGGCTACACTAAGAAACTGGCAGTCTGCAAAGGCCAGGAAGCAATGGAGCAGGAGCATATTTAACTGCTTTGATGTAAGTACATGTTCTGGGGTCATCAGAGGCAATGTGTGTGTGAAAGACCGTTTCCTCACAATGTGAATGAAAGACCACTTGCTATGGAGAAGCCTTAACGTACTGTGCTTGTACCAGTGGGATGTGTGTGAAATGAGCCATGTTCTGACTCTACACCATACTGCATGGCACACTACAGAGCTTATGTCATCATGCAGAAAGTAACACTTTGTAAATTCAGACTAGAGTCCTTCGCATTAATCAGTCTGAACTCTCTGCTATTTTGTAAGACCAAAACCAGGCAGTGAAGTCAGTTCTTCCCATCACCCCCCATTAACCATAGCTAGAGTGTTGAATAAAGAAGTTATTATGTAGTCACATAACTCTGATGGCAATAGAAAGTGAAGTACAAACACCACAGGGAGGATTGAGTGAGATTGGTATGCAGAAGAGTCAGACAATCACATGTTCCCTTCTGCTCTCCTCAGGGACAGCTAAACAGACCCTGTTGTGAGGCCACTTTGGCAATATCCAGAATCTTCAGCTTTCCTTGACCCCACTCAATCTGGTTTCAGTCTCGGTATTGTACACAAGCCAAGCACCATTAGCTGTTGCTTGCTGGTTCTTTTAGACCTGCCAGTCTCCTTCATTATTCTTGATCATGAGGTTTCAGTGACATATCTGCAGACCTCCCACGTATAGACGGGGTTGCTATGGAATGTATCCATTCTTTCTTTCTGAGACAGGGTGGCATTAAGAATTGCTCATCTGTCCCGAGGGCTCTCCCATGCAGAGTACTACAGGGTTCTGAGGTGTTGTCCATCCTGCTTAACATGCATATGAGGCTACTAGGCAGGTTAATGAGGAGGCCTGGGCTACAATATCTTTATGCTAATGACACCCACCTCTGTGTCTCCTGACCCTTTTGGTGAACAGAGACTTATCCAGCATCAGGGTGAAACTGGAGCTCAGATGAAGCTCTGGCTCCATCCATGGATGGCTGTGGTATGATTGTACTGCTGGGAAAGCAACCAGAAGAAATGGTGATTTATATCAGTCCCCTTAACGGAGGGAGTTTTTCTGCCATTTGTTAGCCGGATGAGGATTGATTTAGATCCTCCTCTGCTCAGGAATGGACATACAGAAGTAGTAGCCCAGAAACAGGACTTTCTGATATGGGACTTTTTACAATTCTCCCTGCCTTCGTCAGATTGGGATTAGGCTGCTGCAGTGCTCTCTATGGCACTATACCATTCACTAACTTAAGTTGGTAAAGGTTTCAGCTGCTTCCTTATTAAGTGAAGGTTTATGCAGAAAACACTTATATCGGTGCTCTGAGATCTACGTTGCCTTCCAGTTAGTTTCTGGGTGGAATGTCAGATGTTGGTTTTGACTTATAAAGTTTTGGGTCACACTTTGCATTAAGGTTCCATTTATAAATGATTTATTATTAAAAGGTGTTTTAATAAATGACTAATTATTAGGGACCGTCAGAGTCTAGCAGCTAATTAGGTTACTGATAAACATGGCTTATAACCATGATCTATCTTTCTACTGATGTGCTTATAATCCTCTATAAGATATATTACTCATGTTCATAACATTTTTATAATATCTATTAATCATTTACTAATTCTGTATAAACTATTTATAAATGGAACTTTAATATAAAGTTTGGCCAAATTTTCTGTGGTATTTGTAATTAGTCAATGTGATTGAGCTAACAGATGCCAGGCTTAGGAAGTTGCTGGCAGGGGATTTCCCATGAGCAACTCTGGAACTTCTTCCTTCCTTGATCCTTGAGCCAGGATTTGTTGACTTTCAGGTCACACTGCGAGAATCATCTGTTCCCTCAGACATTTTACGGCAAGATAGGACTGAGCCGGTTTGTTGCAGGGTCTCATATAGGGTGCATTCTTAATCACTAAATGGGCAATTTGTGATATTAAATGGCTATACCGTGAAGTAGCTATTGGTGTTAAAGTCCCCTCTTTAAAGGATACAGAAGGAGTAGTCTATTTTTAGTGTTTGCTTGGATGTTTAGCCTAGAAGCAGTTTTGTCCAGTAGACGGACCACTGGATTGGAGCTTAGAAGACTGAGGTTCTATTCCCAGCTCTGCCACTGACCTACTGGGTGACCTTGGACAAGTCACTTCACCTATCCGTGCCTCAGTTTCCTCATTTGTAAAATGATACTTGCCTTCTTTGTAAAGTGATTTGAGATCTAGCGATGAAAATTACTATGATAGCTCGGTGGTATTATCAGAGGTTGGAAAGGTACTATTAAATGTCTAAATCTGTTTGCAAGTTGAAAATTATGATGAAGAGAATGTGTGAAGCTATTTCTTTGGAAGCCTAGGAAACAGCATAAAATGGAAGAAAAGAAAGATAATTAATTTATATTGTCTCTGTATTTAGCATTTATGCCAGCTGATACCTGCATTTAGCATTTATGTGAGTACATTATGCAATGCAGTGTCCTGAAAAGACCAGGAGGATCCAAGGATGCTAGGAGGGAACAGCAGGTTCATATGATGAATGCAAGTTTTTCTTTGCTGAGAGCAAAAATGTACCATCCAGGATTAGATGACTATGCAATTATGTACAGAATTTGTGATCCTATACCAGCTTGTCCTCTCCTCCAAAGAGTATATGAGTTACAAAGGCACATATAGGAAAAATAATGCCGAAATAAGTGGTAATGTACAAGGTGAAGGGATATCATATGCTTATTACTGCAACAGAGCTACTACAGTAAGCAAGGTAAATATTGGGGAAAGCATTACCCATATTATGGTTGTCAGGTGCAGACTAATATGAAGAACTTAAATCTCAATCAAGTTGGAATCTTTAGAGGAATATTAGCTAGCCTTTCAGATAAGAATAAGGCAAAATATATTTTACATGGATTTACTAAGGATTTTAGGAGCTGTGCACATGTTTCTGTGCTGTTTGAAGAGGAATCAAGAATCCACTTTACATTTGTAGATCATGAGAAAATGATCTGTAGTGAAGTTGACCATTTGAACAACTATCTTTTAATAGAGAACTTCACCACAAAGCTGAGCATTCCCAAATTATTGATCTTTGACACTTAATTTTTATTGCTTGTAAAGCACTATACACAACTATGGTACTCTATGAATAATAGCTATTAATAATAGCAGAGATGTAACTTGGGTCAATGAGCACTTCATGATGTAATATATCGTGTGCCACAATGATCCAACATGTATATTTGGTTAAACAGTCAGGACACACGGATGACAAAATACAATAGTGAACTGGCTTTTGGATTATAAATACTGGTGAGCAGGAAAGATGTCAGATTCTCTGTTGCTCTGACAAAGACCTTCCCCTGGGCTGTTGAATGTCATATGGAGTGTTCAAAATATACAATATGCAGTGCAGGGGCAAATACAAGGCATACAGTTCAGTGTGCTACATTATCTCAATATTTCCTGTCTTGCTGATTCTGCTAATACAATCAATTGCAAATAATCAGTACAGATTTTAAAAGAGTAGTACTTGGGAGCTGAGAGTTACTTTTAAAGGGAAGTTTGAGATTCTTTAAACAAAAGTAATTAGTTTTTCAAAGATACATAGTAGTTAACTGATAGCCACAGGAAACATTGGGAAGTGTATCTCTTTATTTATGGAAAGAATGCTCTAAAGATGATGATGCTAAGGAATATGTGGTATATAAAGTCATCAAACAAAATTTAAGAGGTTTATTGAAGAGTTGTCTCAATGAGTAGAGCATTCTCAGTTGTGAAATAACCTATACTATTGATCATATGGCATCATTTCATTTTTAATTCAACATAACAATCTGAATGGCTTACATTATTCAACTGTCTTCTGATGTATACTCTGTTTCAGGAGTGTTTTACACCCACTTTGCACTCATATCAATGACTGAATGAGTGTACGACCGTGGAGAGTCAGGTACAAGTTAATCAATAAGCCATTTAAATTTTGCTGGAGGAGCATCATTTCAGTTTTTCTTCAACTGGACAATCTGGCTTTGACCATTCCATTTACTATTGTTTTCTGCTGTACGTGATAGTAGGTGTTTGGAGGCCAACAACTAGCAAGAAAAATAATTTTAGAATACTTTCCTGTCTCTGCTCCAACCACAAGTTTTGCATTTTGGAATCTGGGAATGTCCTTTACCAATATAATAACCAGGTACTTGTGGAATTAATAAGTCAACAATATTAAATCCAATTATATAACCAATTGTGAGATCTCAGTGTCAGTGTTCAGTGAGTAACATACTCTAATAACTTCACTATGTTGCAGGTGAAGCAAACAATATTAGCTGATGCTTTGTTTTGTTTTCAATTCTAAAGATTTTTTTATAAACCACTAGAGTTGGATATGAAACCTATGCTTATTTCTACTAAGCTGTGAATGTTTGTAAACTAAGACATTAGATATGTGTAAATAGTAGCTGCAAAAACAGGTATTATATGTATTTTAAATTAGTTTATTATTTCTGACTGTAGAATTTTGGGGTTTCCATTACCTAAGAGTGATACTCAGTATGTTATTCATAAAATAAAATAAAATTTGACTTATTCTGCACTCATAACTCAGTTGGTGGACATTCTTCTTTAATAAATTGCAGGTTTCCTCCACAATGCTTAAAATGCAGGGCCACTACCTTGTTTACTAGCTGATCCTAGAAGGATGGTGAAAGAGAGAGGCACTATATGCACCTTGGTCCTATTTCTCTCTTAAGTAAACTGTTTTGAGTATTGCTGTGGCTGTGCACATATTTGTATAACGATATTCAAATATAAGCTTTGCATATTAAAGTTTGAAAATTAAAATACAAAAACTGTAAGAGTTTATATATGGTAATAACCATCCAGAACATTTCAAAAAATAATGTAAAAATTTCTTTCTTCAGCAAATTGGTTTTTGCCAAATAATTGACCCTCAACCATCAAACGTTTGGGGATGCAGTGACCGAGTAAAATTTTGGTAAGCAAAAAGGCCAAGAATTATCCATCAATAAATTGCATGTGAGATGGCATGATAAGAATGATAGGGCCCACCACAGATAATGTTGTTGATTTAAGCCTGTTGAAGAGTGATACATTGTGCTCTTTAGGTATAATTGCCCAGCCTCAATTGTTTATCTGGGATGGATGTCCATGAAATGCACGGCAGTATTTATAGATTCACTTACTCCTAGACGTAAAGGCCAGAAGGGACCATTATGGCCATCTAATCTGATGTCCTGCATTACACAGGAATGAATTTCACCCAGTAATTCTTGCATCAAACCCAGAAGTTCTAGTTTAGCTGGTGCATATCTTTCAGAAAAACATCTTACCTTTATTTGAAGATTTCAAGTAATGGACAATCCACCACTACCCTTAGTAAATTGTTTTAATGGCTAATTACCCTCATTTCTAAAATATGGACCTAATATTTAATCTGAATTTGTCTAACTTGTCTTCCAGTCATATGATCTTATTATGTCTTTGCCTCCTAGAGCAAAGAACCCTCTACTATCAGAAGTATTCTTCCTATGCAGGTTCTTGTAGATGATCATCAAGTAACCTCTAGTAAATTTAACTTCATAAGTCTGTCCTGGTAAAGCAAGATTTCCAAATCTTGAATCCTTCTTATAGATCTTTTTTGAATCCTCTCAAATTTTTCAATATATTTTTAAAAACTGTAGACACCAGAACTAGACACAGTGTTCCAGTGATGGATCGCTGCTCATCTGGAACCTCACTTCGACCTTCCCACCTTGGGCGACTCTGCCGGGAGTGTGAACTCCACACAGCATCGCTTTCAGGATCATGGGAACGATTAAGTTGCTCCACCATATCAAGGTCGCGATCCACTGGGGCTTTGTGGAGAATTCTCCTTAAATTTGGATGCCTGCCAAAATTTGTTGCCATTGTCATCCTCTGATTCTTCCATGACAACATGTCTATGTTGGTTGTCAGCAATGGATCTGAAACGGATCCCTTTCTAGTAAAGACAGGAGTTAAGCACGGCAGTGTCGTCATGCCAATCCTTTTCTCCATCTTCCTTGCTGTCATCCTCATCATCACTGACAAGCTCTTCTCCTGACTTGACATCCAATTCAGAATGGATGGCACTTCAACCTCATTCAGCTCTGATCCCAGACAAAGACTACTACTAAATCAATCATTGAGCTCCAATATGCAGATGACTGTGCCCTGTGTGCCCACTTGGAAGAAGATCTTCAAAAAATAGTCGACACGTTCTCTGAGGCCTACAACCAACTCCGCCTCACATTCAACATCAAGAAAACTAAAGAAGTCCATCAACATACTCCAGATCACCAGGATCCTGCTCTTGTAATTCAGATCAATAAAGAGACACTGGCAAATATTGAGCACTTCCTTTACTTCAGCAGTCATCTGTTGCAGAAAGCTGACACCGATGAAGAAATTCAACACCGCCTTCAATGCGCCAGTGAAGCTTTTGGACATTTGAGAAAAACATGTCTGAAGATTGTGACATCAAGAATTAAACCATGCTTCTCATGTACCAAGCCATTGCTATCCCTGCTCTCTTGTATGGTGCTGAAACCTAGGTCATGTACAATAGACACCTGAAGGTTTTTGAACAATACCATCAGTGGTGCCTCTGCAAGATCATCCGAATCAAGTGGGATGACCGACATACCAACATCAGTGTTCTGTCCCAAGCCAAAACCTCCAGCACTGAAGCTATTATCATCCACCACCAACTCCGTTGGGCAGGTCATATTCTTCAAATGCCAGAAAATCGACTCCTGAACAGGTCATGTTCTCACAATTGAGCCATGGCACACGGACAAGGAGGGGGTAAAAAAAAGCACTTCAAAGACACCCTCAAAGCCAACATGAAAAAGTGCAGTGTTGACAAACTAATGGGAAATCCAAGCCTTCGACTGACAAAAATGAAAAAGAACCATGTGTCAAAGATCCCAGTATTTCAGGAAACAACAGGAAATGGAGAAATGGGAAAGGACTCAGTCCGACCCAACAATCCAGATCTGCCCCTTCCATTGGGAAATGTCTGCCCCAATTGTGACAAGATCTATGGATCCCAGATCAGTCTCATTAGCCACCCGCAGATCCACCAGCAATAACTGGCTACCATTTTACAAAAGACAACCATCCTCGAATTCTGAGGGATCGCTGACATGCAGTGATGGTCTCATTGATGCCATAAAGAGAATACCACTTTCTTACTCTTACTCGATATTCCCCTATATATCCAACAATTGTGTTATCTGTCTCAGCTGCAGCATCTTATCCCTCTATCAATCTTTGTGTCATCAGTCTTTGTGTCAAAGTTTACAAGCAATTATTTTATACTTATTATTGAAGAAACCTTTCAGCAACATTTTTCAGGAAATGATTCTTCAAAGACCTTGCATAAACAAACAAAAATTCTTTTGCTCCCCTCCTTGATAAAGGTATTGACTTTTTAATAGATATTTTGAAAGATATTGTTATGAGGCCAAGAACAGATCCCTACAGGATGCCTCTATAACCCCCACATTTGATGAAAATTCTCCTATAATGATGATCCAGGCAGTTTAAAGTAAGTTAAATAGATGGTCTCCATATTTCTGTAAATGCTTTAGAATCTCAGAGCTAATATGATGGTGTAGTCTAATATATTGTATCTTCTGTAATGAAGCTGTATCAGCCAGCTTCCAAAACACTATCTCCCAGGTTTGAGGGGTCAATGCACATTTTAAAAAGATTAGGTATTTTTATACCATTTTAGGAGAAAGAGCTGTTTCCAATAAATGTACTGCCTGCAACATTTTCTTTAAAAGGTTAGTTCAATTCAAGTTACTTATTTTGTCTGTCTTCTATTATTTTTTAAAAATGTTACATTCTTTTTAGAAAGTGATGAATTCCAATTACAGACAAAAGAAAGTTTTGAGTATAAGGAAGCAGGGTGGATTGATTTAAATTGAAGCAATTTAAATCACTGATTTTAATCATGATTTAAATCAACAATCAGGAAACCTTGATTTAAATAATTGATTTTAATCTTGTTTTGCATTTGTACTTTTTAGTAATTTTTCTAAAGGTTGATTCTCATTGGCTGGTAGCCATTAAAACGTATTGATTTGCAACTAAATGTAACCTTTACATTAAAATTAGTACTTCTGTTTACTAACCAGGATGATACACTATATTGTACACATTTATTTAAGCAATTATATAGCTTAATTTACATTTATTCAGAGTCTAAATTTTTATTTTTTTATTATGTGAGAAAATGGTGAATGATGCATTTCTTAGCTACTAAATAATTAAATTTTTACTTGTGAATTGTGTCAAACTCTATTTGGATGGAAATTCAAATTCAATAAATAATGCATAAACAGCATTTTAAAATGTGTTTTTATTAGTTAAATAACACTATTTTCAGTATGCTGGATACATAAGAAAAAGGTTTATCAGGAAGTATACCGAAACATACTTTGCATTTAAAATGAACTGATTTGTTAAATAAAGGAAGCATTAGCTGTAGTTAGTGCATGTAACATTGTTTCTGGTCACTGTACTTCAAGATTTTGGAAAAGGTCAACAAGCTTTCCTGCTTTTTCAACTACTACTGGTTTCTTAACTTTGAATGAACTAGTCACTGAACTCCACTAATTGAATACACTGAAACTAAGAAAATATTCTCTCTGCACCTGCCAAAGAGGCTATTGCTGTTGAAAGCTGGTTTAGCACTTCACCTGGCTCCAGGAGCTTGGTCAGCGACTTCCCCTAGTGCGGTGGTTTGACTTTCTTTAAAACTTGGCAGCAAATGTACCACTTAATATTATTTAATGTAATTTAAATCATTTTAATAGATTATAGTGAGTTTAGGCCTTAACATAGGTTGTCATTTTCAGATTTAATTTTAATTTTTTTTAAAAAAATTAAAAAAACCCCACACAGTTATATTTAAATTAAAAAAATAATTTTAAAAATTTTAAATTAAAAAATTGATTTTTTTTTAAATCACTGATTTTCATCCATCCTGCAAGGAAGATGTTTAATACTAATTTCTCTGCCACCATTGTGTTGCAGCTGTGAAAACACAGTTTTCAGCTGGTAGCTGTCTAAATTGCATCTGGAACCATGTGTTCAGTCCTACTGGCTAAAGGAATAGTTTCCCCATTTTGTCCCATATTGCAATGGTTCTCAACCAGAGGTCCAGGGCCCCCTGGGAGGCTGTGAGCAGGTTTCAGGGGGTCTGCCAAGCATGGCTGGCATAAGACTTGCTAGGGCCCAGAGCAGAAAGCTGAGGCCCTGCCAAGCAGGAATGCAGGCGGGGGCCCCAAGCTCCACCACCCAGGGCTGAAGCTGAAGCAACTTAGCTTTGTGGTGTACCCTGTAGCATGGGGCCCCAGGCAGTTGTCCTGCTTGCTACCCCCTAACGCTGGCCCTGGTTTTATATGCAGAAAAACAGTTGTTGTGGCACAGCTGGGCCATGAAGTTTTTACAGCATGTTGGGGGGCCTCAGAAAGAAAAAGGTTGAGAACCCCTGCATATTGGATCACTGCACATACCTATAGACTTGCCCACATTCTGTTTTATATTTGCATAAATCTTTAACCTTTCTTTCTAAAGTGGGATGACAATACACACCTTCCTCATTTGCATTTCAAAATCCAAGTGCTTATTGTTTCTTTGAATGTATTTAAACTTACTGCATTATGCATGTCTGAGTCACTAAAAAAAGTGTCATGTATCTGAGTAACATAAATCCTATAGAGTTTAATAATCTGCCTTTTTAAAAATCAACAGTCTTCTATGTGTTGAATTTTTGTAAAACACATATGGTGTATTCGAGAATCTGTTCAGAACATAGGTGGTTGTAAAGAATATTTCGACATGCACTAGTTTTAAAAGGATACACCTAATGTGATGATCAACATGTAGGGAAGGAGATCAAATGTATTTTGTATTCTAGATGTCTGTTTTATTCAAATTTCCACAGTGTGGTGCAGAACTCATTGGAAGAGCTTGAGCTGAGTTGGTTTTTACACAGCACTATCAAGATCGATATCCCTCCAATATACCTTAAAATAGGAGAGGCATGGTTAAGGCTGACCCCTGAAAAGTTTTCACAAGGCACAAATAATTTCCCTCATAGAGTTTTACGCTGAATGAAGGAAGCTTTTCTTCTGGAATGAGAAAGGTTTATCATGGTCACTTTTAGAAGACAGCTTGGTGAGACTGTACCACTTGGATATACAGAAAGACACCCTTGGAAATATTGTTGTTTAACTCCTAGAGAGCAGACTGTGAATTAAGAAACAAAAATTTAGTAATTGTTTTCTACTGAAATTCACCACTAGTGAGTTTCCACTGAAACAAGCCAGGTCTCTGCATTTCAGAGCTCAGAGAACACCACAGGGCAAAATAGCTCAAGTAGCCTTGCCTTGTTGGTACATGAGTTCACTGGTCCTGGCTGGCTTTATATGACTGATAAAATACTTTAGTTCACTACTTAAAACACTCCCTCAGAAGTGTAGTTGTCAAAGTGAGTGCCAAGAAGGGACTTGAAATGGCTATCTGAGAAACTCTGTTTTCTAATACTTTTAAAAGTTTTCTAACATTTTCTAGGAATTTTATAGTTTCTGGAAGCTGCAAGTAATGTAGCCAGTTTTACTGATACCATTATAATGTCCTTAAAAGCATGTCCTAGGTTATTACACATTAATTGTTTGAATGAATACTTAGAGACTTCATGTCTTCAAGCCAAGTTTAAAATTAAGGCTTGACGGGAATGTTCACAGTGGTAATCTACAAAGAAAAATATGCATATATCCGTATTTACGAAAACTAATGGTCTGTAAACATTACAGAGGGTATATAATTTTTCATCTGTTAGCTATACTTACAACATGGGTCGATACCAAACCTTTCCAATTTCTAGTCATTTTCTCTGAGTCACTATTGTGAGAAAATATGTCTGTTTGTAGTATGTATTTTTGTCTAATTGGTTAAAATATCAGTATTTTTTGTCAAATACACTCTAAAAGCAAAGAGCATGTCCTGCCATTGATCTGCATACAAAACTCCCGTGAAGTCCAATTGAAATTCCAAAGACAGGATGATACAGGATACAGCATAAGATGAAGGAATACAACTTTGGTACTTTCACTAAAGTAAAAGGGAACAACATTTGTTGGTCATGGATCTAACAGAGCTGGACCAGCACTTGTTGGCATTCTGGAGGTCATCTGAACACCTATTTAAGAGACAGTAGGCTACCTACCTATAAAAGCTTCCCTGCTTGACTGTAAAAGGTTTCTCTGGGTCTACAGCCACAAAAACATGTCCTTATTATCAATGCCTCAATCTTCATACAGTAGCCTATTATTATCCCCGTCTCATGGGCAAAGAGTGTGACTCTTCCCCAGCTAATTGCAAAATATGGCAACTGTGCTCAAAGGGATGATGATGCAGGTGGGTGTGGAGTAGCAGCATTTTCAGTGTGACCCACAATGAGGTACAAGTTGCCTTCTGACATTCAGTCAGCCAGGGAAGAATTTTAGTAAAGTTGGGCCTGTGGAAGTGTCCTGAGCTGACACATCTATTTTAGAACTCACTAAAGGCGAAGACACTGGGTTGAAGATTCTCTCCCCCAACTCTTGGCAAAAGGGAAAAGGAAGGGATTTTGATAACTTGGAAGGAGTCCCTCCTCATGTCAGCTCTGGTGATCAGGAAAAGGAAGCCCTAAATTACCTGTTCCTGCTGGTCAGGAAGGTGGCTAGGATCCACCTATCTCCCACCCTTGTGCTGCACTGGAGAGTTACTAATTCCTCGGGTTGTGAACACTAAGGTGAAGGGAAAAGCAGCGGCCCAGCTCAGGCACAAGGAACTGTGTAGTGGAAGGGAAATGGGAGCCCATTAACATGAACACTTTTCCTCTTCTTCACTCCCCCAAAGTAATTCTCCAATTCCCTGCTATAGAACTGTTTTTTTCACTGTGTTCTATTGCAAGTAGCCCTCCTTTTCCTTGACTAGATCAGGCTGCCATTCAGCTAGCATCCACATGCTTGCACAGGTTGGGAAGTTCTCTCTTGGTTGGGCCCTGAGGTAGTACTGTCTTGTTTTCGCTGTCTGTTTGAAAACCCCTCTAAAGGGGCTTCATAAAGAGGAAGAAAGGAAAGATCAGACTATAGCATTAGCAGTTTATGTTTTAAAATATGTAAATGACATATTCCCCTAAGAAACACTAGAATCTTTTATATCAGATATTTCCCTAATCATCTGTGCCGAAGGCTGTCGATGATGCCTTAGCAGAAGTCAAAAAGCATTGACATTACACCATTATTAGCTTTTGATGCATCATTTAAACTGTGCTAAGTTCATAACTATGCAGAACCAAATCCCTCTAGCACCTTGAAATGTAAGGTCAACCATGTTCAGCTGAAGGGTTTTTTTATGGAATTTTTACTATACTTCGCTATAAGGCTTTTTATTTGTTATATTTACCATGCTTTTCAGCTTTTGGTATTAGTAGACATGAGTGTGTGATGAGCAGGGAAACTACCAGCTAGCACAGCAGGGGTTAAAGAGAGCCTTTGGACCCAGCTAGCCCCGCCCGGCTATACCTGCAGCCAATGCCAGCCTGGAGGTGGGGAGAAAAGAAGAGAGACAGGCTCAGTTTGGGGCTGACTGGTGAAGAGGCGGGAGCTAACTGCCCCCCTACTTGAGGGGAAGGAGTGCTAGCCGGTCAAGGCAGCCAACAGGGAAGAAGCACTGTCTCCCCAGCCAAGGGAAACTGCAAAGGGGACCTAGGAGCCTTCAGCACCTGAGCTAACTGAGTGAATGAACCCCACAGACATTGTGGAGCTCACCCTCACCAACTTGCAGCAGACCTGCCTGACAAAGCCTGGACCATGTTAGGGTGCTGCCCAAGACCCAAGAGGGAACCCTATAGGAAGCAAGCCACCCAATAAATTGGACTAGAGGGGTCATACCCCAAACTGAAAAGACTGGTAGGAATTATCCTAGGGCAGTGGATTTTGCCTCTCTGCTAGGAGGGACCTGCCCCCTACCCCCATTCAGGGGTGGACATACACAGGTCCCTGGACTGGGACCCAGTGGACTGGGAGGGCCTGGGTCCATCTATGCCTTAAAGACTGAGGTTCCTCAACCAAGCAGGGGACTGAGAGCCACATGCTCTAACCATTAGGCTGCTTGGCCCTCCAAGCTACCTGTTATAGTATTATTATTACTATTCTAGTAAAGAAGAATCAGTTGGAGAAGAAATGAAAAGTTAGGCCTTACTATTACTATTAACAGACGTGAGTCTTAGCAATCAAATAAGTACCTAGTCCTGGGAAGGTGATACACCAAATATTACAAATCTGGTGGGACACCTCCTTAATCAAATGCCATTGCATTTAGAGGTGCATGTGTTCAAATACACATTCAACACATCCCTACAGTTCTGGCTTTAGGTCTTAAACAACCCTAGGTCTTAAACAAACTTTCAGGTATGATATTCTGGTACACATGCAAATTAAGATCTCATCAGATAACTACCATCATATTTCAGCCCATGAATAGCAGAGATGTTGCAAGATTTTGGAATGGCCATCTGCTGAGGCCAGCAGGAGCACCAGCAAGTGGAAAAGCACACTTGGGGGGAGAATGGGGTTGTATGTGGATAGACGCTGTCAGATAATGACTGAGATACACAAGAAATCAGTTTAATTTGGGAATCTAGAATTTCACTAGAAAATGTAACGCTGAGCCAAAAGTGGTAGCTGTTACCGAAGGAATTCTGGTTGTAGCCTGAGAATGGAAGCAGCTACCGAGAATTTTCTCCTTAGCCTGTAGACTGTGATTTAGTCACAAATCCTGAAATGGACTGTGAAGAATTGGGGTGTGAACATTCTAACATTGAAGGACGGGGCAGTAGTCCAAAAGCAGTTGGGTAGCACAAGTATTTTTATTGTTCATTATGCAATGTCCCCTCTTCTCTGTGCACTATACAGGCTACCAGAACAGTTGTTGACAACCCTGGAGAAAATTTGCACAGTTAAGTGTGCAAATAGCAAGTCCAGTTCACAAGCAAAAGAAGCCTTTGTTTTCTAAACAGGGCAGGTTGTCAGTGACATTTGATTAGAACAGATGCAGCAGAGAAAATAACAGTGGCACAGTTGTGGAAGAATTTAAAACACAGCCCACACTGGATTGTCAACAACGGGTAACTACACACGTACTGTGATATTTGATACCACATCTAATAGTGAGAGCTGTACTAGCGTTGACAATCACTGCAAATACTTATCTTTGGTGTCAGAAAGCGAGTTTGTTGTTGCAGGGTCAGAGAATATTGATGGGGAAAAGGATCCTGCTTGTGACAAAGCTGGGAAAGGGCAGACAAATTACTCATCCAGGAGAGATTGTCTTACTCCATTTCTGCTAACAATTCCTTGAAGGGGCAGCAAAATCCATAGTTCATACAAACTGTGAACCAGGTCTGACCCAATCCATATGGTGAGCAGTGATGTTTATTGACGGAAGTGTGTCCTATTGATGTTCAAGCAAAAGGTTGACAGGAACAATTCACATCTGTTACATGTGAAAGAAGAAAACCACGTTGCCTCCTTATTAACTTGTAATTTCGACAGTGACCCACTTGATAAATGTGGTGCAACATGCTGTTTGTAAAGCCTTAGTCAGCAGGGAGAGATGGCAAGGCCACGTTGGCACCCCTGCTTTAATCTGTCATCTGATGCAAGTGCATGCCAGTGCACGGGAAAGGCACCAGAAGTCATTTATTGCTGGAGAGGACGCGTCAGGAGAAGAACATGCAGGGAGGAGACTGAGTCTTCTTGCTGTGACATCAGAACATTCTTTACTAACTGAGGACATGGGAGGGGCAGATTGTTCTACTGTCCCTTCTCCTACTGTCAGGTCACAAACAGTATCCCTGGTACTAAATCTGAGGGCATTATTTATTCCCTTAGTGCCCCCCAAATTACTAACAGACCACTAATGGGTTCAGCAAGGTCTGAAATAAGTAAGAGTAAATTCTGAAAAACTGATAAAGGGAGAAACCTGGTGCAAAGCACCTGTTTACTAAGCATGTTACTGAGGTCTTTGCTGCTATGAGAAACAGGCCCTGGTTCTCATGGGGGGACTTCAATCATCCTGACATCTGCTGGGAGAGCAATACAACGGTGAACAGACAATCCAGGAAGTTTTTGGAGAGTGTTGGGGACAACTTCCTGGTGCAAGTGCTGGAGGAACCAAGTAGGGGCTGTGCTCCTTTTGATCTGCTGCTCACAAACAGGGAAGAATTGGTAGGGGAAGTAGAAGTGGGTGGCAACCTTGGCAGCAGTGACCATGAGATGGTCGAGTTCAGGATCCTGACAAAAGGAAGAAAGGAGAGCAGCAGAACACAGACCCTGGACTTCAGAAAAGCAGACTTTGACTCCGTCAGGGAACTGAGGGGCAAGATCCCTGGGAAAGCTAATATAAGGGGGAAAGGAATGCAGGAGAGCTGGCTGTATTTTAAAGAAGCCTTATTGAGGGCGCAGGAACAAACCATCCCAATGTGCAGAAAGAATAGCAAATATGGCAGGCAACCAGCTTGGCTTAACAGAGAAATCTTCGGTGAGCTTAAACACAAAAAGGAAACTTACAAGAAATGGAGACTTGGACAGATGACTAGGGAGGAGTATAAAAATATTGCTCAAGCATGCAGGGGTGTTTTCAGGAAGGCCAAAGCACAATTGGAGTTGCAACTAGCAAGGAATGCAAAGGGTAACAAGAAGGGTTTCTACGGGTATGTTAGCAACAAGAAGGTGGCCAGGGAAAGTGTGGAACCCTTACTCAATGGGGAAGGCAATCTAGTGACAGATGATGTGGAAAAAGCTGAAGTACTCAATGCTTTTTTTGCCTCAGCCTTCATAGACAAGGTCAGCTCCCAGACTGCTGCACTGGGCAGCAAGGTATGGGGAGGAGGTGAGCAGCCCTCAGTGGTAGGGTGACCAGATGTCCCAATTTTATAGGAACAGTCCCGATTTTTGGGTCTTTTACTTATATAGGCTCCTATTACACATCACCCCCTGTCCCAATTTTTCACATTTGCTGTCTGGTCATCCTACTCAGTGGTGAAAGAACAGGTTAAGGACTATTTAGAAAAGCTGGACATGCACAAGTCCATGGGTCCAGATCTAATGCATCCGAGGGTGCTAAGGGAGTTGGCTGATGTGACTGCAGAGCCATTGGCCATTACCTCTGAAAACTTGTGGCGATCGGGGGAGGTCCCAGATGACTGGAAAAAGGCAAATATAGTGCCCATCTTTAAAAAAGGGAAGAAGGAGAATCCAGAGAACTACAGACCAGTCAGCCTCACCTCAGGCCCTGGAAAAATCATGGAGCATTTTGGAATCCATTTTGAAGCACTTGGAGGACAGGAAGGTGATCAGGAACAGTCAACATGGATTGACCAAGGGCAAGTCATGCCTGACCAACCTGATTGCCTTCTATGATGAGATAACTGGCTCTGTGGATATGGGGAAAGTGGTGGACGTGATATATCTTGACTTTAGCAAAGCTGTTAATACGATCTCCCACAGTATTCTTGCCAGCAAGTTAAAAAAGTATGGATTGGATGAATGGACTATAAGATGAATATGGATGGATAGAAATGGATGGATAGAAAGCTGGCTAGATTGTCGGGCTCAACAGGTAGTGATCAACAGCTTGATGTCTAGTTGGCAGCCGGTATCAAGTGGAGTGTCCCAGGAGTCAGTCCTGGGGCTGGTTTCGTTCAACATCTTCATTAATGATCTGGATGATGGGATGGATTTCACCCTCACCAAGTTCGCGGATGACACTTAGATGGGGGGAGGGGTAGATACGCTGGCGAGTAGGGACAGGGTCCAGAGTGACCTAGACAAATTGGAGGATTGGGCGAAAAGAAATCTGATGAGGTTCAACAAGGACAAGTGCAGAGTCCTGCACTTAGGACAGAAGAATCCCATGCACTGCTACAGGCTGGGGACCGACTGGCAAAACGGTAGTTCTGCAGAAAAGGACCTGGGGATTACAATGGACAAGACACTGGATATGAGTCAACAGTGTGCCCTTGTGGAGGAGGGATTTGACAGCAGCCTTCAACTACCCTGAAGGGGGGTTCCAAAGAGGATGGAGCTAGACTGTTCTCAATGGTGGCAGATGACAGAACAAGAAGCAATGGTCTCAAGTTGCAGCGGGGGAGGTCTAGGTTGGATATTAGAAAAAACTATTTCACTAGGGAGAGTGATGAAGCATTGGAATGGGTTACCTAGGGAGTTGGTGGAATCTCCGTCCTTAGAGGTTTTTAAGGCCCCGCTTGACAAAGCCCTGGCTGGGATGATTTAGTTGGGGTTGGTCCTGCTTTGAGCAGGAGGTTGGACTAGATGACCTCCTGAGGTCTGTTCCAACCCTAATCTTCTATGATTCTATTGTTCTAACCCTGTGACCCTTTCTGTGAGAGACCCATGACTCCACAATATACTGCAGACGACCATGCCCTGATATGAAATGCCAAACAGTATTTAAAAAAAAACTGTGCCAGAACCATTCCTTTGTTACTTTGATGGGAATAAAGTGTGTCTCTGTGTGTAATATAGGAGAAAATCCTTCCAGTGTAACATTATAAGTTAGTGATCATTAACACTCTGCACCAGCCTGGAGCCCCCTCCTGCACCCAACCCCCCCTCAGCCACAGCCCACACCTCTCACCCTCTCCTGCACCCCAATCCCCTCCACCAGCCCAGAGCCTCCTCCTGCAGCAATCTCCCTCCCAGAGGCCGCACCTCTCACCCTCTCCTGCACCCCAATCCCCTCCACCAGCCAGGAGACCTCTCCTGCACCCAAACACCCTCCCACAGCCTACACCTCTCACCCTCTCCTGCACCCCAATCCCCTCCACCAGCCTGGAGACCCCTCCTGCACCCACACACCCTCCCAAAGCTTGCACTTCTCACCCTCTCCTGCACCCCAACACTCTGCACCATCCTGGAGACCTCCCCCCAATAGCTAATTTTTTTCAAGCTTTTCTTTCCCTCCTAGTTGCCTCAATCTTTTTTCTTTAGTTTTCCTTTTACAGATAGATTTAAACAAAACCATTTTGTATTTTAGCCATCATCCCCCTCCTCATTCATTAATAGGCCTCCTTTCTTCCTCATATTCCCCAATCTCTGATATTTATGAAAAGGATTTTAATCCACTGAATCCTAACATTAACAAATTCTATTTTCTGCTGCCCTTAACTTTTTCCTGCAAGCCTTAATGGACTTTGTGTGCTGTTGTTTGGTTATCTCCCTTTTTCATTTCCTGAACAAAGCTGTTATCCTCACATTTGTGAGTTGTCTCTTATGACGTTACACTGATCACTTCTTGTTCCTTGCATTCTTCTTTTTTCATAGGATTTTTTTCCTCTGGTGTCTCTTAGGATTCTCGAGTCTTTTTCTACACTCAGGGATTTTCATACTTTTCCCCATTGCACACTAAATTTCTCAGTTCTCCCAAATTTGCTGCTTTGAATTCTAATTCTCTAGTTCTGTTGCATTTTGTGAAGCATTCCTTACTATGCTGCATTCAAGTAGCTTGTAATCAATAGCTCCAAGAACTTCCTTGTTATCCTTGTGTTCTCAAAAAGTTCCTTTTCTTTTGTTCTCACCAGCAAGATGTCGATCCAGGATGGTTTTTCACAGGGTTGGAATCTCCGCTTCTTGACTCCTTGGATCACAGTGCTGTCTTCTACGTAAGCTGGGAGTAAGAGCCTTTTGAACGTTGATGCACATTTAGCCATATTGGCTAACCAATAGCTATCTGGGTAACTAACTTGTTTCTTGTGAAAGGTATTCTGCAGTTCGGAGTTCACTGAAATTTGTGCCAAGAAGTTTTCATTCTTGCTCTTCTCCAATCCTGAGGATTGTCTTTCTCTTCCTGTATCTCTAAGTATTTCTCTACCATTTTTGCCACTGAAGTGTAATTCACTGACTTGGTAAATATTGTACTTCCTACTCCCCATTGCCACTTCCTTTTCTACACAGAGTTCATCTGACATTCCAAAATGGGAGTAAATGATCATGCCCCAACTGAGATTGTTATGCTCCAGTTTTTCGTTATTAGACTCAACCCACAAAGTTTCAGTTATGTTCTCTTTGTCATAATCTCCATCATTTAGTATTACTTCAGGAACTTCTGCGTTATTTCCCATTCTCCTTGTATTTTTGTGGAGACACTAGTACATGAATGCACCTTTTTCTATAATTCCTGTCATTCTGATTACAGTACTTAACTTGTGATGCAGACTGTATTCCTCATCTGTCCTCATCCGCATGAAAGTACATATTTGATTATTGGATCCATTCTCACATGTGACTACTTCATTTAGAGCTGCCATAACAAAACCTGCCATTTTTGAAAGTGGGAATTCGTTACATCCTTGCTTAAGTGGAAACCATCAAATACAGTCTCTTCTCATCACAGAAGGCATTCTGATGATCCATGAACACCAACTCTCCTCCATCCATGCTTCTATCCGTTAACCTCCAATATTTTCTCTCTACTCATACTTGTCATCAGAAAATTTTCTGAGACGATCACCTGCCTTGACTCCCTCTTCAAAAGTTCCAGAAGTCATTCTTGATTCTAGCAAAACTCCATTTGTGCACTTTGGTCCTACACGCACTACACTCAGCATGAACTCCCCAGCAGTATTCAGGATATGCTCCACCTTTCTTGTCACATTTCCGACACTGAAACACCTGCTATCCTGTCACAAGGAGGTTTCTGAAAGAGGAATTCATCCAGTATAGTCATTTGTTAAATGTAATGATTTTTATACTACATCTTGTTAATCAATCCTATAAATTAATGAGGTTTTAATAATTTAAGACATTCTGTTATTAGTTTGAGGAAACTCCAAACGCACAACATTTTAGGGGAAGATCCATCTCCCAACATTAAACATTAAAAAAAGGTAATCTTCAATAGATACAGTATAGAATTCAGTTGTCTGTAGTTATCAGTTATAATTTAAACAGCATTAAACATTAAAAAAGGTAATCCTTTTACCAAACCTTATCAGACAGTCGTGTTCTTTTTGTCCTCCTTCCCCTATCATGGATGACTAATAAGCTACGTGAACAGAAGCTATCTCCTTTACAATCAGCCTGTTATACTCACTGATGTCAGAGCATAGCTTATAACATCACCGTTCATCACAGTGAATGAGAATGTGATGCTGTAAAAAATGAATTTTGGCCTCACTGAAATGGAGCAGATTTGCTGGACAAGAGGTAACTGTTTACAATAAAATATATTGATAATCAGCATTTATAAGAAGGGTAATAAGGAAAAAGTATATAGCCATTTAATAAGGTTTCTGTGAAATGTTACTAAAATAAAAGTTTGAATAAACTACCACTTGCACACAACAGTAAACTAGATCTTTTCAGATTAATGGGAAGAAAACATAAAATTGTATAGAGTGTGATACTTCTGAAGATGCACCCCAAAATCTAAATTAATGGAAAGCCCTGGAATAAATCCTCCCAGCACAGATCTTGAAATGATTTCTCTGGTCAAAGCAAAATTATAAAAGAGGAGAAAGCTATTTTAGGCCATTAGAAACACCTTCTTTTATTAATATATATTTACAACAACATTGATTTTACAGGTTAACTCATTCTACACGTATCACTAAAATGCCTTTTAATTTATTGTAATTTCTTTTGCAAGGATTTTCAACCAGAATGGAGGTGGTCAGTTACGTTTATTACTACTGTCTATTAAGCATAACATATTTGCACATGCCACAGCATGTGGAGATTCTGGGTGACACTGCCATCCATCGGCAGCTGAGGATGGACTACCTAAGTTGTGCCAGGGGTTGCACCAGCCTCTGGAACAACCCAGCATCAGGGGCATACAAAGGTGGCTTAAAGCCAGTTTAGTCCCCACTCCCTCTGGGCTGCAGGTTTTGTGCTGGACCTCCAAGAGGCATAGCAAAAATCACATCCCAAGTGATATAACAGCAGTTTGCAAAGAAAAGGGTATTTTTGGCAGACATTTTTTCAGCACTATTTTCATTGTCATTGTCTATCACTAAGTAACCCCATGCTATTCAGATATCAGGATGTACTCTAATGGGTGATCTATTTCCCATGCTTCGCTAAGTTACAACAAGAATCACTGGCTCCTACACTGTCCATCTGTATCAACCTAAACAATGTCAAGAAAGATATGAGAAACCTTAAATATACCCTGCAATATACAGGTCACTGTTTAAATTATAAATAATAACTACAGAAGACTGAATTCTACACTGTATCTAACAATGACAACATTACAGTTGATGTGTGATAAAAGAAAGTAGACACACCATATTTCCCCCACAGCCTTACAACACTAGCCATCTATAGGATAAGGGCTTTGAAATAAACATAGCTATTGTGGCACTGTTGTTAAACAAATCAAAAGACCAGTTTTCTTTCTCTAGGAAATAGAAGAATAATCTTATTTTTATTTATGTAAAACATGTTGGGGCTCATACAGTTCGATCATCATTTCTACCACTGTAAATATTACAGGTTTAAATGGTTTGATACGAACTTTACATAATTCCATGCACTTAAATAAAAACAATAGTTAAGTCTTTCATCCAGCTTGTTGACAATACCTATATGATTATGGCATAAAATATATTATAAAATTATTTCCCAAAATATATGGGTAAGAGGTGACAACAAATAATCTACACTGATGAAAATATACAAAGCCAAGAAAATGCAACAGTGCTAAAAGTCAAATGAATGGACAAAGAAACATTATTCACTGAGTAGTTAGCCATTACAATTCCGCCTTTGATGGAAAAAAAATCAGCTAATTTTCCTCAGTATCAGATCACATTTGAATTTCACAATTATTTGTATTAGGTTTGTTCTAAATATATTTTAACTTACAAAACACAAACAATTACATCAGTGGTCGGCAACGTTCGGCACACGGCTCACCAGGGTAAGCACCCTAGCGGGCTGGGCCGGTTTATTTACCTGCTGACGCGGCAGGTTCAGCCGATCGCGGCCCTCAATCGCCACGGTTTGCCGTCCCGGGCCAATGGGGGCGGCAGGAAGCGGCGCAGGCCATGGGATGCGCTGGCCGTGGCTTCCTGCCGCCCCCATTGGCCCGGGATGGCAAACCGCGGCCAGTGGGGGCCGCGATCGGCCGAACCTGCCGCGTCAGCAGGTAAATAAACTGGCCCGGCCCGCTAGGGTGCTTACCCTGGTGAGCGCGTGCCGAGTGTTGCCGACCCCTGAATTACATAATTACATGACAATTTTGAATAAAACACCAATCTAAGTGCAATACATTTTGTATTTTTACATTTTTGTAGTTGACCAAATGCTATCAGAAAAGTTATGATGTGATTATATATGTACCTAGACAGCGAAGGGAAATATACTCAGTTTAATTTTTTTTGAGAAATTTACTTCATCTTGTATATTTAATGGTGATTTAACTATAATAGAAAGTATATTTCCAATAGTTTATCCAATCAGGAACATGGTCATCTCATGTACATTCCAGAGTTAACCTATATTTGGAGGAAATATATCATGCTCTGGATGAAAGAACTTCATCAAGATGTCATAAAACACTAACGCGATAGAAAATCATTTGGTTTACAATAGGTCTTTTCATACTCAAAATGTCCCAAGCAATTTCCAATGCAATGAGGAAGTTGGATACTGGTAACACAGTGACAATGTAGGTAAACATGACAGTCGTTGTGTGCACAGTAATGTTTTACATAGCTTTTGACACCAGAGTCTGTTACTAAGCCTGTACTACACTTAAACATTAGATTGATCCAACTACATCGCTCAGGGCTGTGAAAAATTTTGTGCCCTGAGTACAGGGTGACCAGACAGCAAATGTGAAAAATCAGATGGGGTGGGGGGTAATAGGAGCCTATATAAGAAAAAGACCCAAAAATCGGGACTGTCCCTATAAAATCAGGACATCTGGTCACCCTACCTGAGTACTGTACTATAGTTAGGTTGGCCTAACCCCTGGGGTAGATCTAGCTTGGTCAACAGAAGAATTCTGTTGACATAGCTACCCCCTCTTGGAGAGATGGATTAACTACATTGATGTAGGAAGCATCTACACTACAGCACTATAGTGGCATAGCTGCAGTGCCACTGTAGCAGCAATTATGTAGACATGTCTTGAGAGGGAATATTGGCAGAGTTATCCCCTATTCTTTTCTTAGAGTATTATGAAACTTTTTCTTTAATATGCAGAACTACAAGATGTGAGTAGAAGAAACCTCAATTTAACTTCTTACTGAAAGGTTGACACCTAAATTTAACTTCTCATCCAGCAGATTACCCAATCTAGAACTACATAACACTTTCACCACTGGGTACAAGATCAAATTTAACGCGGATTTGTATCCAGAAAGCTTCACTCCACTGTGAGACTTCTAACTGAACTAGAGTAGTATTTGTACAAGTTACCTTAATTTAAGTAAAATTAAGTCTCCCAAATACTATTGGTTGTGATAATCCTTCAGTGACACAATGATACAGAAGTAAGTTTATGATCAGTTCAATTGCTGATTCTTCCTAAAGAGACTTGATAAAGCATTCTCTTTAGCAGCCGTTTTGCTTAAATGTAATAAGGCCAGATCAGCAGCCAGTGTAAATAGGCTTATTTCAATTGCAATCAGCATTACAGTCAATAGAGGTATACCAATTTACACCAGCTGAGAATCTGTCTCGATATACTATATTTTTCTGCCCTCACTCCAATAGAATTTTCATTATTTATAAAATCATGTGCTCCTGAAGTCATCATTCTCTGCTTGTGACATCACACATATTCCCACAACAAACAATTGTTATGTCAATAAAGAGGTTGACTTCGGTTTGGAAATAAGTGTATTTACTTCTTAAACAAACATTCTGTTTTCAAGTAAGTCGCCTCTGTAATGAAAGAGGAGGGCGTGAACTTGTTTTAAAATAAATTTCCCCTTCCCAAATGTTTTCCATAAGATAACAGCAGTTTAAAGTGTGGCTCTATACTGAAAAGTGACTCCATGAAAAGAGCATTGTGTGCTTCCATCTTTATTACGGACTGGTAATCACATTAGCTCGGTTTACAAGCCAAAAGTCAATTTCTAAACCCTAGTTCTGTAAACTCAAACGGGAATGTGAAATTCAAGTTGTAGTCTTTCTGATTCACACATCAAGACAGGTTACAAATATTCTGTGGACCATATTCTGCCCTCATTTACATCTGTGGAGCACCACTCTTTTCAGATTCTGTCCTCACTGATAGCTGTGCAGAGAGCACAGGTATAATTGAGAGAAGAATTTGACACTGCAACTCAGTTGGAGCTTAATTAACAATCCTGTTGATGATGTGAGCGGGAATAGACTGCAGCCCACTCTCACATAGCCGTATTAACAGGAGTAAAATGTAGTTAAATCTTATTTTTGTCACTGATGTAGGTAGACATGAATACACTTAGGCATTGTATCTCTTGATTAAGACAGTTTCATTTTTAAGAAGTCACTTTTCCAAGTAAAATAGCACTTTAGTGGCTAATAGTTTTAAATAATGATGAAATTACTGTGGTCCAGAGATATCTACCTGCCACATTCCTCTCGAGAGACTTAGCTGCTAATTCATTAGATCGCTGAATTAAGATACTGATTAATAAACTACCATAATTGGGATTTCCAATAGTTTTAAAGAACTATGAGAAAATATTTAAGTTTTAATCTCATTGTTCCAAAAGCTCTGATTACGTTGGTTTACTATAAACAATGAGAAAATATAGACAATTTTAGCTCAAAATAAAAACTACACTTCAAAACAAAATGCCCATGATCTTCAAAAGCTTCTGCATGTTATTGATAAATGATATCAGCTATTCATCATCATAAACCAGAGCTTATGTTTTATTGCACTAAATTGCATTCTCTTTGCTAGAAAAAACTTGTGTGCAGTGGTCTGAAGTAAAAGTTTTGTTTTTTATACTGTCATCTCATATTTAATACCAGTGCAATAGCCTTCTTAAGAGACCTAATTCTGTTAAGAGAGGGTCTTAAGTGAACTCAAAATGGAGAAAACAAAAGGATATACCAAGGCAATGACAGCAAAACTCATAGCACCAATGAGAAATGTTGAAATTTACCCTTGATTATTTTACCTGTTCTCTGTTACTGAGATTAATAAAGACATTATATCAATACATTCAACAAGTTGTCTAAACTAGAAAGCTCAAGAGTGCTATGCTACTGAAGGTCACTGTGGATATGCTGTTGCCAAAGTTTGTATTTAAATTTTTATTGGTCTAAATACTGTGCTATATATTTCTTAAATATTTAAAAAGATTACATCGCCTGAGCAAATATCGACGTAATAAAGAACCTCCTCACCCACCGGGAGAAGCTCAGAGTCATAATTACGTCAAAACAAGAAAACCAGAACTGGCCTTTTGTTCAACCTGTGAATACATAGCTGTGCTTAAGATTCTATTCTATTCTATTCTGGTTCTTACACTGTGCTCATCATCATAATGTCTGAGTGCCTCTCCACACTTCAATTTAATCTAAAATTTATTAAAGGGAAAATCTTAAGTGAATTTCTACACAAAAAAGAATATTTGTTTCTGTCTTAGCACCTACTTTCTAATAATATTTGATGCAAGATATTATCCTCAAGTGTAACACATCTTGATTCTAAGATACACAAACCTAGAACCCTATTATCAGTAAGCATAGAAATCTCTAGGGATGCTCTTCATTTTGTAGAATAAATAAAAACTAATTTGTAATCCTAGAGAAATAGAACATATTTCAAGCAGAGATGACTAGAAGCCATTTGATATTGAAAAGTGTAGCAGGACAACATAAAATATTATTGTTGTTTTGACTGTAATCTTACATTTCCTTTAACCTCGACACATGCACTAAATTTATCTTCAAGTCAACACTGTGTTGAAAAAAAATCTGTTTTTAAAATAACTGAACAATACAAAATGGATGAATTGTTATATATATAATCACATATCTAGATTTCAAAATTTAAGGGTTTGCACTGAATTATATTTCTCATATGTTACATAATGTAGATACAACCAAGTAAAAATTTTAACATGGGTTAGATGGGTAATAATGCAGTGTACTCTTTTTAGTCATAACTACTGTAACCGTAATCAGCTGTAGTAAAATCATTTTTAGCCAATACCATTTGCTTACTATTACAGAGGTAACTGCTCTTGCATGATTCATTGAACTTCAGTAAAAATCTTTGAAGGACTGAGATATTGTTAAGGCAGTTCTACACATACTTAGTAGATTCATAAGGTGTATTTACAATTAAAAATGTTATGCAGGGTGCTTTAAGCCCCAGATCATTCAGAAGAGCAACCTGTTAAAGGTCAAGTATCAGAGGGGTAGCCGTGTTAGTCTGAATCTGTAAAAAGCAACAGAGGGTCCTGTGGCACCTTTAAGACTAAAAGAAGACTAACCTGTTAAAGGTGACAATCATAAGCTATTTAATATGCATCTTGATATCAGAACATTTTATCTGTCCAAAAAAGCAACAAAACAATGCCGCATACAACCAAAAAATAAGGTATGGACTCCAAACACACGACATGTTCATGGTGATAACATCATCTCTCATGCTACCTAACTGATATTTGACATCACTACCTACACAACTGTTAGAAGCCTCTTTCTAAAGACTCCAGAAAACCCAAAGAGATCTTTAGACGTGGGGGTTGTATGTGCGTGTGTGGGAAAGTTTAGCAGTCATTTAACCAGAGCCTAACAACTGCCAACTTGCAGCATATCAGAATATAAACTATTCATCTTTCCAGTGGTTCTCTCTGGCCCCAGTCACAAGTACCTTCACAGTAGAAAGGGTTTTACACTGCATAGATTGAATTGCTAATTTAGCACTGCACATACTTTTCCCAGCAGCTTGACATAAATGCAATGATGTAACACCATGTACCATCTCAGAAGGTCATGTTCTAGACATATCAACAAAGTAGAGGTGGAGATCCATTCTTTCACTCACCTGTCCTGATGGAGACAACTCTCCTCTATTATATATTGATAAGCAAAAACAGCCCAAAGGGAATGATCAAGAATAATCCACAGGCTGAAAACTACAGCATTCAGCATTGCCTAAGTTAAGTTCATGGTACAGTCAAAGATGGCTTCACCACCTAGACTAGAGCCTTTAAAATGATCATGCTTCGATGTGCTTCCTAGGTTGCAAGTCTGGATTTCACATAGCATTTTCATGGCACAATACACAATATTAAATGCAAAGCCCATCTCCCATTTCTATAGGTCATCTGCTCATTCAGAGTAACGCAGGGCTCATAAAAGAGCATAGATTTTAATTAATGAATAGGAGCTATAATAACATAGCCAGTGTCAATGTTAGCGGTATGTGTTTGTTACCTTCCAGAACTAATCTAAACATGTACTGAAATGTCTCTGGGGTGCAAGATTATCTAAAACTTCTCCATGCTTCACAGAAGTTACAAATAGGCAGTAAAAGAAGGGCCCAACCAAACCTTTACTTCACTGAAAGTTATGGGCCAAAGTCATCCTTGAGAGATCTTCTATAGACTACAATGGAGTCAGAGCACAGATAAAGTTGACACAATGCCGTTAATAACTAATTACAAACTGACACTACAAAATCTATGACGAACCAGCGAAAACAAGTTGACAATATTAATTTAGATCAGTACACGTCTCTGAGCATTTAATCTCACCTATGAGAGTCCAATTTCTACTTACTTCAAGGAAACTTAAAGTCCAGTTCAGCACAAGAAAGACGCAACTGATCAATATCGTACATTAATTACGCCCTTTGTTAGGGGATTTCAAAGGCAATAGCCATGGTAAAAGGGAAACGCTGATCACAGATCCTGTGAGTTTTGGATGCAAGACCCCAAATTCTACAATCAAAATAGAGAACACGCCTAGCTACTCTTACTGCACCAGACCCAGGCGCATCCTGGTATATGAGCGCTGCAGAAACCTTGACACTTGGATGGAACTGGAACATGACAATTTTTGGTTGCAAGTCTCATAGTGTACAGTTTAAACAAAGAAGTCTAGCCATTCCAATTTCACTTGAAAAAAGGTGGACCTTGATGCATCCTGATTCAGTAGCAGTTATAGGACCAGATATGATTTTTTTTTATTATTTCAGTGATGGACTTTGGGGCTTGGACCACATTTTGACAAGATTCAGCTGGATCCATTCGCTGGAGCCAGGTATTGGCAGTGCCTGGGTCCAAATTCTCTTGTGGACCAGCAGGAGGGACTAGACTTGCTCTTGCTTTGGACATTTAAAATTGGGTGCTCGGGGTCAAAATTTGGCTGGATCCAGCAAGACCCTACGGCCAGATTTGGTTTTTTAGTCGGAGGTCCACCTTTTTTTTTTTTTTTTTTTTTTTTTTTTGGCGCAGTAGGAGCAGCCAGACTTGTGCAATGGTACAAATGGGGAGCTTGGAACCAAAGACGGGCAGGATGCAACGAGCTCCAGCTTTTCCCTCCCTCCCTTGGCCGCTGTGGTCCAACCAGCCACCAGGGAGCTGCCCAAACTTTGACAGCCACCCCCTGCTTCCCCGATCCCCTCCCCGCAAAGCCCCCGATCTCCTCCCCAGCCGCCCCCCAGGCGCAAGGTGAAGCAGCCGGGCGTCTGCTCCTGCACTTTGCACGGCCAGGCGCGGAGCCGCCGCCTCCATCCCTGCGCCTTCCTCCCCAGCAGCGCCGCGGCGCATTTCCCCCTCTCCTCCGCACTAATCTGCAGATTCAGCACGTCCAGCGCCGCCGCTGACTTTACCTGGACTTTCTCCACTCTCCGGGCGGCTGACACCTCCCATCCTACCGCTAACTCCGGCTCGCGCTCACTCCTTCCTCCTTCTCCCTCCTGCAAGGCCTGCTGCACTCCAGCCCCACGGAAAGTAGGGAGCGCGAGAGAAAGAGGGAGCCAGGCAGGGGGAGGGAGGGGAGCGCTCCATCCCGGTCCCCCCTCTCCCCGCCGCCCCAGCGCACACGCCGGCCCGGCTCCCCCCACCCCCGCCTGGGCGATTTCCTCCCCTCTTCAGGAACTAACCAGGCTCCGCTAAGCGTTTCCGAAACAAACCCCCCGCTGCTGCCGCTGCCGCTGCTGCCTCCCCTCCCCGCCCGGCCGCCCTTGCCCGCTGCCCGCCGGCTGCGGCGTGCAGCTGGCCCGGGGCTGCCCCCCGGTCCCCGTACCTCGTAAAGGTCCCCCGAAGCCATGCTGGGCTGCGGGACTTGGCTGCTCGGCTGCCTCCTCGCCACCTCTCCCTCTGTCTCCCCCGCTCGCCGTGGAGTAAACTGTGTTTTGCAGAATGACAGGCGCTGGGGCCGGCTGTGCGCAGAATCAGAGGCGAGGAGAGACGGCGAGAGAGGGAGGCAGCAGGCGGGCGGGCGGCGGGGCTGGCTGGCGTAACCAGCTCTGGAGCAGGGCGCTGCGCTCTGTGGCTTCTCTCGCGCTGGCTTCAGCCACCCCCCGCCCCCGTCCCCCCTCCAGCCTAGGGGCGGGCTGCGCCCGACACACGCCGCAGGGAAAGTCCCCGGGCCCTCCGACGTGCCGCCTCCCCGGGCAGCCGGGTGCGCTTCAAACTCTTTCCACGGCCCGAAAGGAAAGAGCGAGGGGGAGCCCGGACCTGCGGTGACACCACACCGGCACAGCCAGGGCAGGGCAGCTAGGCGGGAGATACACCGGCCTCCAGCCCAAGGTCAAGGCAGGCTGTGGGGCTTGCAGGGTGGTAGTGGAGTGGTAGGGATTTCTGGGAGCATGGGGGAGCTGGTGCCTGCCATCTCCCTCAGGGACAGGATGACCACCATGAAGGAACCCAAGGTGGCCAGGGCTTACTTCAAGCCCCATCCACCCAAGGACTGCTATCAAGGACATGGAGGTCTGATAACCCTCAATGGCCACCTGTAGGGAACGATGAGGAGATAATGGCACCCTTCAAACCCCTCTCCCCTTTCCTTCTGCTCCACTGGTCACTGACTTCCTCCATGTCCCACCCCATCAACGGCCACCACCAGGAAAATGGAGGTTTTCTCATGGCTTCATTCAACTATCCTACACTTGGAGTGGCCACCATCAATGGAGCTGCCCATGAGTGGCTTCAAGACCCTCCTCCAGTAGATACAGACAGGTAGTCAACGTCATGAAACAGTGTCTTTATGGAGAGTGAAATATGGAACAGATTCTCCGTTCCACTTTGCTCCTTTCTTGGAGCATGGAAGGCTCACCGACTTGCTCTGAAAGGCATTTACCCCCTTCTCAGCTCACACCCCCTTTATTTGCAACAGAGGTGTCAGAGGTGAGGAGTTCAGAGAAATTTCTCAGAAGAGGAAACTTGCTAGGTACCTTGTGTTCCACCTCTCCTTTGCCTCTAATCTGAAATGTTTGGGAAACTCATTAGGGTTTGGAAAACGGGCAGAGGATGAGGAGAGTCCACTGGATGAAGGAGTCTTAGGTACATGTGTAATGTCAGCCTGATACCATATTATTAGAACAGAAAGGTGCTAGCAGACTAGGGTGGATCAGCTTTGCCCTTGGGCAAGGTTGTCCAGGAAAAAAGCAACCAGGGATTCCAGCTGAATGGATTCTGCTGGGACATACTCCAGAATGCCCAGACCAGGAGTCTTTCCCTAGATCTGTTTAGCCACCATGCCCCAGGAATGTGCTGAACACCCATGGAGCCTCTGCTTTGCATAGGATGGGATGGGAGCTGCATTTTTTGTGTGCAAAGAAACTATCTGGAAATGGGCTACATTTTGGAGAAACTGATTAAAATGTTCGAGGAGACAAAAGACTCTTTTGCAATGGGGGTGCCATTACAGTAATATAAATGATTCTCCTAAGACTTCACAACCCCAGATCTACCCAACCAGAGAGACTTATCCCCCCAGCTAAAAAGTGATCATCTTCTCAATAACAGCTTTCTTGACAATGGAGAAGAAAGCAAGTAGATTCTGGTTTGCTAGAACCATTGCATCTTGACTTCATAGAGACCCTGTTGTCAGCAGCACAGTGTTACTTGGTTTCAGATTTGATGTTTTCACCTCTCTGCAAGGCACCACTGTAAATAGCATGGTCCTTGTCACAGTGCCTTGACAGATGACATGGATGCTGTCAAGTGTGTCTATGTTTTGGCCCTGTTTTCTATTTGCCCTCACTTGATTGGTATTTGTAATTTTGGTTGTACGATCTCATCCTTTTGAATGTTTCTATAATACACATGAATGTGAGATATGTTAAGAGAGACAGATTTGAATACAAGGTGGAAGCCAGTGATAAAATATTATATAGTAATTCTACTTTGTTACTAGTAAATATGGTTATTTTTGGCATTGCATTGTCTTCTGAATTTTCATTTACAAGGAAGGATTCAAATAGAATAAATACTAAATACTCTTGTAAGTAACAGAAATTTACCAATGCTCAGTACTTACAATTGATTTTTTTTCAATTTTGTATTCTCTTTTACCATGACAATAGGAAATATTTATATATATCTTGACTGACTATTCAACCTACCAGTATCCTGAATTGTGAATATTACATCTGGTGATTATGAACATGCCAGCTAACCAGATTAATATTGACATATGGGTCAATAAAAACTATATAGTTTTTTATTTTGGAGCTTAAAGCCATTTATGGTTCATGTGGTCTACTTGATGATATGATCAATTTTAAATTCCTAAGAAGAAAGCTAGATTGTTTACCAAAAAGCTAATAGTTTTGTACAAGGGAATAATCGGAGTTCTGTATTAGGCTTATCAATTTGCCGGCAATATTTGAATTTTTTGAGATCTGATATTTAAGTAGTAACATGTTGAAAGGAGTAAGAAGTATCATAAACTACCCATGACTGGAGCATAATTAGTAATTGGCACAGTAGAAATGCCTTTATGCCCAATAAATGTATTACTTGATAATCACACCCAGTGATTTTACCTTGATATTATTGTAGAACTCCTTTGTCAGAAAACAAATACATTATTTTGTGCTAAAGTAAACTGAGATTGGTAGTTTACGATAGCAACTCAGCCCTTTAGAATGCTCACTGAGCAGAATGCTCTTTAGATATAGATATATTTTAATTAATTGCCCTTAAGAATCTAGTTTGCAGGACACATGCCTGCCATTGTGCTCCTTTCCACAGCAAAAAACCCAAAATGGCAGTCAAAACAAGTGAGTCACTTCTCAAGTGAGTCCTACGACTTCCTTTTCATAATTTTTTCTAAGAATTAATTTCAAAGATGTCTTAAAAATGTCCCTTCTCTAGTTGTTGAAGAACATGCATTGATACCTTATGGTACATCTCAATAATCTAAAAGATATCTCTAGTTTTCCATGTCATCTTGTTATTAAACCAATGAGAATTAGAACAACACCCTCTAGTCACACTTGGAGAAACTTCTAGGAGGTGGTTTATATTTTAAATGTGTTTGCAAGAATATGACACCATGTTTAGGTTAAGTGAACATTGTCGATAAAATTGCTATAGAAGATGTTATAGTACAAGTTGGATCACAAGCCAGGCAAGCATTATGTGTTGGATACTTTAAAAAGAGGAATGCTTTAGTGAATACTTTGAAGAAGGGAAACATCTTTTTCCTGATTACTCATTCCTTGTTTTTAGAATATGTAGTCCCTTGGGTATGCAGTAAAGTGTGAGTCAATAGTAAGGAGTAGGAAGAGGACTTATATGAATATTTAATCCATGAAAAGTTGATTATGGTCTCAGTGGTTTTTTTCCCTGTTAAGTTTGGCAAAAAAACAAATGTAAGAGATGTTTATCTGTTTAGTGAAACACACACTTGTTTTTAACGCATCAGTTTGTATGAGTAATATCCATTTGAGTCTTTCTGAATAAACCAGAAAGAACATCTGACAACAATGGAAATTTATTATTAAACTGTGTTTCAGTTTCTGCAGACAGTTTTTACAGGGAGTATTTTTTAAAAAAATCTTAACAATTGTTTTTAAATTTAAGAATATATTTTTATTCTGAAGTCAAGTTACTGCAAAATTACAGTTGTGTTGTAAAAATCACATATTTTTGGACACTATTACAAACATTAGCCTGAACATTCATTGCAAAATATGCACTTTTCATCCTCTTAATTGTTTGCACTCCCTTCCATTTCCACTCCCTTCCACTGTGGAAGGAAGGCAGAGAGATTCTGAGGGTGATGCAAAGTGATCACACAGTGTTTCTGGTTTGATTAGATATTTTGGGTTCCAGCAGTACTTTCCATTTTAAATACATTCAATATCTCTCAAACTGGCAGAATCTTTCAAAATGGAAGAAACTTGTTAAGTGAAACCATTGTACTATTTTTAGTTTAAAAATAAAGATAGTAGCATGTCTGTGATATTGATTTATTGATTGGTCATAGTACGCTCAATGCTGTGTAAATACCATATAGCCAACAATATAGTTCCTGCCCCAAGGACGTTACAGTCTAAGCCCCAATCTTGCAATGAACTCTGTGTGGGTGGGCCAGTCTCCTCCTATGGAACCCAGTGCAGGATCAAGGCATAAGGACCTAAACCATACATTTAATCACTATTGAGCAAAATGCTTTCTACTGTGATTAGTCCTATAGACTTCAGTGTGTCTGCAACTGGCGGTAAATAGTAAGTTTAGTAGGATCAGGCCTTAAATTAGAGACAGGTAATACGGTCTTAACATATAGGATATATAGGGTGGATGGTGGGGCATTTGTCAGGTTATCATAAATGACTGAATTGTATTTTAAAGAGCAATGAGAATGAAAAGAGGAAAGACATTAGGTGAAGAAGGAGAGGGAGGGAGGAGTTATAATCTGGGCCAGGAAGGAAAAAAGGCATGAAGATGAGATGGGAGAATGATACAGAAGAGGGCATTCAGGAAGGAGGGTTGGGATGAGCAGAAGTAATGGGAATGGGACTAGGGGGACAAGAGACCAAAGATGTAGGCAAGGACAGAGCTGTGCTAAACCTTGATGATGAGAAATGTGATGATGCAAAAAGGAGGAGGGAAGCCCTTGAAAGGATCTGAAGAAGGGAGTGACATGATCCAAGTGGAACATGAGTGTTTTAGCAGCAGCAGTTGTTTGGAAATACAGTAGAGGAATGAGGTGAGGAAAAGGAGTCCATAAACGTGTAGATTTCAGGGCGAAAAGTTAGAGGTGACCAAAGCATGGACAGGTGTCTTAGCAGTGGGGGTGAAGAGGAAGGAATGGGTTTTAGAGATCTTGTAAAGGAAGAATTGACAGGATATGGCAATTGTCTAGAGTAGGAGAGAGGAATGTTTATTGTGACACCACTGTTTTGCACTTGGTGATGAGCAGGAAAATGGAAGTTTTGACACAGCTGGAGAAATGCAGTTGGTGTTCACATGTTGATTTTGAACTGGTGAGGAAAGATGCCAGAAACACTGTCAAAGGCATGAGACCAAACGGAGGCTGGACAGCAAAATACGGGAATCATCAACTTAGAGATGGTAGCTAAAAGTGCATGAGTAGGTGAGTATAAAGGAAAAATAGGAGGGGATCAAGTTTTGGGTCACTAATTTGTACATTTTGTAGAGGGAGAAAATGGATTTGAAAAAAGGAGTATTCCTTGTACTCATGAAAATGCTGAACAGTCTTCATTTCAAAGGTTGTGATCATTTGGTTCTGATTCTAAATTCAAAAGATGTCCACTAAATTGTATACAATGCAAATCTTTATAAATTAAAGAAATATTTAAAAAGGCTACCCAACATATGACAGTGTATTTAAAGCAAATATAAGGTAAGAATAAGTAATACAAATATCATTTGAGAAAATGGACAGGATTCCATCTATCTTTTTGGGCATTAATACTTTAACAACTTTGTATAGAATTTAAGGACAGAGTGAATCCAATGATTTTCATATGCAACTGAATGGAGTTCTTCCAGCATTGAAAGTATACTTTAATTGCAATTATTGTTAAGAGCCACTCTAATTTGTACAACCACGTTCCATTAGAGTTTGCTTGCTGCTTTTCACAAAAATTATGATATGGCTTAATACTATTTTGTCTTTCTGTTTTGTGGGAATAATTCAACACTTTGACCTAGGATGTGCGAGGAAATGGATGCTAAGAAAAATATCTCGTAAACCACCCTAAGATGTCTGCCATAACAAGCCATACCCGGAATCCGAATCTAATAAGCCAATGTTATGTATTCTTATTGCCATCCATATAGCCTTAGGAATTAAAGAGGCAGAGGCTTGACTACCAGAGACTGGAAATCCATTTGTATACAAGGAAATAGGTGGAATTTTTTTTCTAATACTTTCACTTATTTTGGGATTAGTTTGAGGGGTTAAAGACAGAAATGAAAGACAAAAGGAATCATAGAGGAAGATAGACCCTATTGGACAGGTATCTACTTTGGAAAATGTGTCAGGTCAGAGACAGCCCATAGCCCTGATATTGCAAGTTAATCCATTTGATCTATTGATTTTAATGGATCCCTGTCAAGCAAAAGGACCTATCAGTTGTTATCCCCAAAACAGAATTTGCATACCCCCAGAACTGATAACCTGTTTACTTATTTTAACCAATATGTTTTCATTAGGTATGGGACTCTAAGGTGGTTAAGGAAATACTTGGAGGCTGCGGATACAGCCTTCTGATAAATGATTGACACACGCAGTATTCTTTCGAAAACAAGATGCCTTTTATTGATACAAATAACCTTCCTTGACAAAATAACAATCTAAATACGAATCCCTTATAACAAGTTAAAGTAATTCAAACCACATTGCCTTATAGTTTGAAATGATACAAAGTGGCTGGTCCCTGCTTACGGTGATCAGTCATTCATGGGTAGCTAAGAGCAATTTTTAGATGTTCATTAGGTTTTACATATATAAATCCCTTTCACAACCAACACACATACATACATCTTTATTAACCATCCCCCCCAAACTTATATACATTAACATACTATACTTTGCTATAACTATAACTATTACTTTGACAGACTTACTCAGCTGACTGCACAATATCTTCTCCTGTTATTTCTCTCTCACACTCCTCTGATGCATCCTTCCCTTGTCATTCTGCTTGCTGCTTCTTCTCCTTCATCTCATCTTCACCACCTTCACACCTTTCTCTGTCTTCTTAGCTCTCTGCTCAGCTGCTTTCTCAACCTCTTCTCAAGCCTGTCAACTCTCAACTGTCAGCAGTCAACTGACACACTGACCTTTATACTATTTCAATTCTATTTTTAGACATGACATCGTACCATTTGACTATTATTTGTATCTGTCAATCATTGTTTACCACCTTCTTTTTCCCACCAGTTCTACTATGTGACCTTTAGCCTATATTCTAAATTAGCTCACAGTGTTATGATCTGTTTATCACCTTTTCTCGCCAATTTGGTTTTTAGTGCTATGTGACCTTTAGCCTCCATTTAATGGTGGAGTGATGCTTGCTTATTTAAAATGGAAGCCAGGGACACAAAATGGAAGACAGGGACACAAAATAGAGTTTCTCTGGTATTACTATATGGATCAGTTTGATGGACTGGAACTGTATAGGAGAAATCAGGAAAAGACTCAGAGAAGGCTGCAGTGATTTTAAAAAATAGGGCATGGAGTGATGGACCATAAGAAAATAAAGCAGAGATACTATATGCCATTGCTATGCCATATAGAAAAAGAAAGGACAGAAATTACCCTAGAGACATCACTAGAGAAAGAGACATCACTGTCAAAACAGTGTTTTCCGGAACAAATGAAAGTACCATTCTGTAACAGCAGTCACTGAAAAGAATAAGAAGAAAACATGGTAGTGGGTAGAACTTGTCGCCAGGACAGATAACTCATGATTAGTTTCTGATGTGAGTCAGTGGAAAGTACATTGCTGATTCATTATCATCACAACCACATTACAGCCACTGCAGAAGATGCATTACCAGCAGGTATCCCTGTTCTAGGACAAGTATGATCATGAAGGACCTATCCAAACCCCATTGAAACTAATGGGATTTTTTCCTCTGAGTTTTATGGGCTTTGGATCGGAGCATGGCTTCTACCCAGGTTACTAGTTAATCTCTCCCTCTTTTTTTTTTTAAATTCCCTTAGCTGTATTTACCATTCATTGTACCACCTACAACCTTATTTTAGAAGTGTAGGCCACCTTCTTGCACTAATGCCAGAAAATAATTACTTTAGTTTCTTCTCTACTATTGAGATATCTCTTACCTAGCTTTCCACCTGAACACACATGTTCTTTTTCAGGTTTCTCCCTGTGACACCAAGAATACATCTTCTCAGATTCTGCTCCATCTTGTTTGCAAGTGCAGTTGTATTTACTCACATGTCAGGATAGATAATAGACCGATACCAAAACATTTTTGTTTAAGCAGACAGGAGGCTTGCTCCATAGACAAAATACCTAATAAAGAGGGAAAATAGTAGAACATGTAGATCAGGTGGATGTCAATGTCATATGGAAAATTACTGTACTATACTACAAAAAGCTTTTTAAAATGACAGTTCAATGGCTGAATTTTTGCAAGAGTAAGGAAATGCTCAGATGACACAAAGAAGGGGCAGATGAGAAGCATTCTTTTTTAAGGTTTCAGGGGGTAGCCGTGTTAGTCTGTATCAGCAAAAGCAACAAGGAGTCCTCGTGGCACCTTAGAGACTAACAAATTTATTTTGGCATAAGCTTTCGTGGGCTAGAATCCACTTCATCAGATGCATGGAGTGGAAAATACAGTAGCAGGTATATATACATAGTACATGAAAAGATGGAAGTTGCCTTACCAAGTTGGGGATCAGTCTAATGAGACAATTCAATTAATTCTCCAGTATGTCCTAAACATAAAATGAGAGAACATGGTCAGAGACATCAGTTAACTGTCTAACTTTTATAAGAGTAGAAATTTGCAAGTCTGAAATGGATGGCTATGGTGGTCTATTCTATCAAGCAGAGGCGACACGTATTGGAGGGGCATGGGGAGTCACGTTCCCCCCACCACCACCGATTTGCTGCTTGTCTTGTACTGAGCATGCTCACATGGACGGAGCATGCTCAGTAACACTGCTGAAGCTGACTGCCCTCCCTCTGCACCCCCACTCTCGGCAAGAACGGGTTGTGTCTGCTATCAAGCGGTGCATGAAATAATATAAACAGCTTAGAATTGCAGAAGTTATAATGGAATAAGGAAATTGAAACTTATGCCATGCCAAATAGAGAAAATGTTAAGAGTGAACATGCTGTCTGGACATAACAGCCATACTGGGTCAGACCAATGGTTCATTTAGCACTGCATCCTGTCTTCCAACAGTGATCAGTGCCAGATGCTTCAGAGGGAATGAACAGAACAGAGCAAGTTACTGAGTGATCCATCCATCCCCTGTAGTCCAGACCCAGCTTCTGGCAGTCAGAGATTTAGGGTCACCCACAGCAAGACATTAGTATCATTAAGAAGGAGCCATCTGTAGACAGACCAGTTGGAAAACACCAGTAGAACTATCTGAACTAAATAAGAGTCACTTCCTGAGAAAACACCTGCCATCTTCACCCTATGTACCAATAGGTCTTGATATAATAAAGCACAGAAACAGGTTGATAGCTTGTCCCCCCTGACATTTGGTGTTAAAACAATATAATACCAACAAGCTTCCAATTACTACTATGTAGATCGGGGTCGGCAACGTTTGGCACGCGGCTTGCTGGGGTAAGCACCCTGGCGGACCAGGCCAGTTTATGTACCTGCCGACGCAGCAGGTTTGGCCGATCGTGGCCCCCATCGCTGCGGTTTGCCGTCCTGGGCCAATGGGGGCGGTGGGAAGCCGCGGCCAGTGCATCCCTCGCCGGCGGTGCAAAGTGGCGCGGGCGAGGGATGTGCTGGCCGCGGCTTCCCGCCGCCTCCATTGCCCCGGGACGGTGAACCGCGGCCAGTGGGGGCCGCGATCGGCCGAACCTGCCGCGTCAGCAGGTAAATAAACTGGCCCGGCCCGCTAGGGTGCTTACCCTGGCGAGCCGCGTGCCAAACGTTGCCAAACCCTGATGTAGATATTTCAAATAATTTTCATATTTCAGGGAAAGTAACATTTTATATATTAACCCAGAGTATGTTTCTTCTTTGTTCATTTTTCAGTCATGGATTCAAATTAGGGCTCTGTGTTTTTAATTGCAACCCACAAAAATTCCATTGCACACATAGTATTTGTTTCCGTGGCACAATAGTGTGTTTAAATATGCCAGTGGCTCTGAAGCCAGGCCAGGACACATGTCATTTCAGAAAAAAGAACCGCTAAAGACATATTGATGCAATTTCTTTACTAATGGGCAGTACACACAGAATAATGCAAAAATCATAATTTTGTTGTATTTATTACTATGTTTAATATTAACTATTTGCACATGTGCAGTTTCTTTCATCTGAGAATCTCAAAGTACTTTCCATATGTATGGCTGTTTTATTATCCCTAACTTACTGATGGGAAAGTTCAAACACAGCAAAGCTAAATGATTTTCCCAAGCTCATGAAGAGTTGCAAAGACAGAGATGGATCCCAGGTCTCCTAAGTCTGAATTAATTGTGCTTCCTGCATATTTAAGATGATTATTTTATTTTATTTTGAAGAAACCTCTTTTTCAGTTAAAGAGGTCCTGGACATTGGAGAATTACCATGGATTTCACTTTGATTGCTTTTAGGAAAAACACATGCATTGGATCCTCAAAATAAATGGGAAAAAAGTGTGGTTGGTAAGGATTGCAATAGTGGCTCAAAATATTACTTATTACTTGTGAACTGGACAGGAATAATCTACTCTTGTCTAGGAGCTTGAAGCAAAGGTCTGTTGGATGTTGCCAAACAGGAAAAAGATTCTTTAGGCTAGGCAAGAGGAAATGGAAAGCCTTGAATTTATATGAAGTCTATTCTGAGATTTATTCTGTGATTAGTTATGTAGATGGAGGCTCCAGCTATCTTGTTGGCCTTGTGGGTATTTATGAGAAGTTTGTTTGGGAGACTGGAGATTAAAAAAGGCAGAAATAAGTGCTTGTCCCTTTTGATTTATTTTATTGAATATATTGTCTGCTTTTAGACAGTAGACTGTATATGGTGCTTTATATTTTAGTCAGACCCATATTGTTCTTTAAAAATAGTAATTTATTACATATATTTGTTAATCACTTATTATTAGAATGGGTGCACTAAAATATTATCAGCTAGAACTCTCCATTTATGTATAGGGAATATTGCTGGAATTGATAGTAGCTATACAACAGGAATTATGTTTTTAAGTGTGACCACTGTAAGTGACTATTCAATGTTATGGTGCATACTTAAGTATGCTTATTCATGGGACCAATCCTCAGGACTACTATTGAGAGTAAGGATTACAAGACTGGGCATTGAAAATGGAGTATAATAGCCTAAAAACCATTCTCATGCAGTTTGTATTAAAGAGAATCTGCAAAAAAGCAGATATCCTGTTGGTCATGTTCTCAGATATTAGGTAGATACTGCTTTATTTATATACTGGGATTCTTAGTCTGTAAAATTAAATTAATCTGTAAACTTCAAAATGTTGAGAATTTCAGGTGGGCTCCACAAAGGTACTTAGACACGTAAGTCCCATTGTTATGCACCACCGCGAAGCACAATACTCTTGCTTGGCTGCCATCTAACCCTGCAGTTGCCTAAATTCACTCAGTGCCGAAGCTTTTGTAATAAAAGCTCCCTATGTTTCTGACTCTGAGCATATGCACTGCTGCCTCCCTCTAGGTGCCCGGGCACCTATCTCCCATCTAAGCCCCAGAGCAAGTCAGAAACTGGGGAAGATAGGCATTCAGTGTCCTTAATTGCTTGTGCAGGCCCAATCCAATAGCTGTGCTTAGAGGCTGTGTAACACCGCACAAAATGTAGGGAGGAAGAGGCGGAGCTCCCTTATTGCCTTGAGCCTGGTGTATAGGGTACTCATCCAGATGTGGGAAACCCCTGGTTCAAAGTGGGAGACAGGATTTGAACAGAGATCCGTGATCTCTCAGGTGAGTCCTCTAACTGCTAGGTTATAGTTATTCAATGCTTTCTAAGGCCCAGTTAATATTTAAGCATTCAATTATTTAATTAAAGCAGAACAACGTAAATGGCAGAGGTTGAGGGAAAGCCACATTGGAATTTTTCATAGTCTAGTGATTAGTGCATTCACCTGAGGTGTTTGATCGCTGTCCAGGCCCTTTTCCCATTCAGGAGAAGCAGGGACTTGAATTGGGGTCTCCCACATCCTGGGTGAGCATCTGTGACAGAGTGCTGGGAATTAGCAGGTGAGTGTGCACGCTGATCACTCTGACATTGGCTGTCCCAGAGAGGGCTGATTGGGGGGATGAAAAGTTATAGTAGGCTAGGTGAACTAAAGGATTAATTAGCCCATCAGCAGAGGACTGATAAAAAGGCACAGGAACAAAGTGAAAGAGGGAGGAGCAGGCAAGCTGAGCATGGAGTCAGAGAAATCTGCAGGAAGGGAGATGTCTTCTCCTCTTGGGCTCTGGGAAAAGGTCTGAGGATACAAGGGACATTGTATATAGTCTTGCTGCATTAAACTGTAAAGATGTTGGTGGAGGGATCTGAAATAAACAGCACAGTATGGATATCTAACCAGTGGGGTCTGAGCAGGTTTCAGTGATACCACAGAGCAGGGGCAGAGTGCCAGCCTGTCACAGCAGCCTATCCACTTGACTAAAGGTTATAAGGGAGAGTGTCCTCCTCTTCCCCCTGACTGTTTTGTTTCAGGAATTGCATGTGTCTTAGGCATTTGGTCACCTGTCTTCCCTGGCTCATGGATGGCAAACAGAGATAGGTGCCTATCTTTGTGAGATGGGCGGAGCTTAGGCCACACCCCTCTCCTCTCTATCTCCCATTGGCTAGTTTAGGCCTCTCTTCACCTATTGCTGGCCTTGTGGAACACATTCTGAGGTGCTGATTGCTCCCTATTAGTTGAATTGAAACCTAGGCACCTAACTCAGGCTTTATGGATGGCGGAGTTGTTCCTGTGATTTTCTAAGTCAGTGGTGGGCAACCTGCAGCCCGTCAGGGCAATCCACTGTCAGGCCGCGAGACAGTTTGTTTACATTGAGGCATGGCCGCCCGCAGCTCCCAGTGGCTGTGGTTCGCCGTTCCCAGCCAATGGGAGCTGTGGGAAGCGGCGGCCAGCACGTCCCTGCAGCCACTGGGAGCTGCGGGCGGCCATGCCTGCAGACAGTCAATGCAAACAAACTGTCTCGCAGCCCAACAGTGGATTAACCTGATGGGTCGCAGTTTGCCCCCCACTGTTCTAAGTGCTTAAAAACTAGGTGCCCCGTCACTCAGCATTGCCTACATCCCTTGTGGATCCCACCTTTCATTTTTTATAATTTTTCCACCCAGAATTACTTAAATTCAGTAAAAATTTGAAATTCATCCAAAGAACCTGACCCTTTCCATGTTAAAAGTGATTTACAAATAGTAACCAATCTAATTTACCTTGTTTTTAATGGAGATTATATAAGAGTGTGGCCAACTATCTCTGTCTGTGATGGGCATTGGCTAACCCACACGCTTAATAAGGCGGCTTTCTGGGGCAACAATGAAATGACATCTTGGAGCCTGAGTTAAAAGGAATAAGCTAACTAATAAGCCTAATTAAAATTGAGAGCTTGAGTCTCCTCATATTTCCACTAGTGTAAATCCGGAGTAACTGTGTAGAAGTTAATGAAGTTACATTGGTGTAAAACCAGAGTAAGAAGAGAATCAGGCCTGAATCTTTAAGCACAAAAGCAGGCTTCCAACACAACTAAGGTCTTTAAATACAAAATGGGACATCTTAACAGCTTGAAAGCTAGATTCTCAGAAGGTGTAAATTGGTGACTTCAGTGAAGCTACACCTATCTGAGAATTTGGCTCAGAGTCTTCTTGGCAGCCATCAAGGAGAGAGCTTTTATCAGCTGAGTTTCCATCATCCAGTCTTACTCCACACTCTGGAGCACATTGACTTAAAGAGCATCTATGTACCAACTCAAAGTCGCAATGTAAATGGCTTCCAATCCCGCTATTGCTGTTTATACTATTTCTTCCTCCCTGATGGAACAATCTTTGACCCCGACTCCCTACCTCCTGTTTTCCTTTGTCTGGATTTCACCTTTAAGTTCTGTAATGAAGGTGAACACCAGAAGTGAAATCCTGCCCTCCCGCTCTCCATCATTGAAGTCAATGGGAGTTTTCCAATTCAGTGGGTCCAGAATTTCACCCCAGCTGTCAATATGCTTCTTAGAGACAAGGTTTAATCCTTCTGTCTGCAAAACACTGTGTTAGGTCTGCATGTTGTTTTACAGGGATATACTGATAAAATAATTAGAACCCAAAGAAAAGGCTCTGAGATTTTTTGCAGGATCCTTAACGGCAGTCATAAAGTTTTTACTTTTTGAAATTTTTAATGTCATGTTAGTACACGGGTATACGAAATAAAGCGATCAAATTATCTTGTGTGGGTGTAGATCATCTACACAGTTTCGAACAGCAAATAGTAATTAAATGGGGTGGTGGCAGAATGTACCCTTTACTAGAGCATCTGCTATCCACATTGTTCTACTGTCTTCCTTCACTGCATTTTGTACAAAGTACTAGTGCAACTTTAAAGAAAAGAGGAAGGGAGTAGGTAACGCTGCCAGATAATCATGAGAGTGTTGTGCATGAGTTGCCTGTGTTTATTATGATATGACTGTGTTGCTCTAATAAAATGTGTGATTGCAGATCTCTGCTAATAGAGCAAACCTGTAATTGGGCACTCAGAATTTGTAAGTGGCCAGTCTCTGAACTGTGCAGCTGTATGTTCACATCTGCGGTGGCGTGTGCTAATATAGGAGAATTCTGAGGGCCTTCCTACCTCCAGTACTGTATGGACCACACAGCTACTTCCTTTCTTCTTTTTTATTACTGACTACAGGCAGGGAGCTATTAGCATGGGAGAACTCCAAATGTCTGGCTATGCCCATGTTCAAATCTTTCCTTAGCTGATGCTTATTCAGTCATCCAGGCAAGGGCCTGATCCTGTGTTAGGACATGAGGGACAGACTATGCATGTGAAGGGGGCAGTGTCATCTCTGGAGAGGCAGTATCACTCTGATGCTGAGGCTAATTTTGCCTGGGTCTGTTCCTAGGGATTGTAAAATGCCAACTTACAGGGGAAATGGTAATTTTTAACAGTTCGTTACTCAGCTATGCCTGAATGTGTGATTTCACAGGATAAAGAAAAGGCACTTCTCGAGCCTAAGGGCTGAACAACATTTACAATAATAAGGTTCTGCTCTGATATTGTGTAGTGGTATCTGAGTGATGTAATTCATAAAGCCAGACTGAACAAGAATACCCCATTACAATTGGTAAATTTATTTTTAAGGTACTAATTTTCTAACTTCTGTGTCTTTGTGTGTGTCTGTGATAGATGATGTGAGAACAGTCTCAAGTACACCCTGAATACTAAATAATTTATAAATGCCACTGTTCAGTGTTCAACTTCCAGGGAGGAAACACTGCTGCCCCTTTTCTCACCTTTGCTTTTCTTTCACGCACTTCTCAGCAGAGGAACTAGAAGAGAAGAAGTGGGACAGAGCTGAGCCTCTCCTCCCTGCCCCCAAAGAATGAAATGAGCAGGAGGAGATACTACTGCTGTCAGATGTCTTGCTCCGAATCTCTCTCAGGAAAGTTCAAGGACCGTATTGGGATGCATATATAAAAATATTCCAAGAAATAAGAGATGGAAAAGATTTATTACTGTAGGTCTCTCCCTGGCCAGTATGAGATTGTTCTTCCAATGCTTGGTCCATCTACTTTCAGTTGTCCCAAGCAATGAGGTCTTCATCAGTTCCACACTCTACTAGATCTCACCATTAGGAAGTCTTTCCTAATACTCAACCAATGGTCCCATTTCATGCTCTTATCCTTATGTACATGTTATTTGCCCACTCAAAGAGATGACATCCCCTCCTAGGCATTTTCTCTTCTTTGGTTTTTTGTTTTTGCCTATTTCTCTCCCTATAAGTATTTCTACTGTGTTCATCGTTATATTATCTAGGGACTGTGTTCCAGTGCCAAACATAAGAGATATGTAATATTTTGCTAGAAGTTGGAACTCCCCTTTAGGATCTAAAGGCCTTTGAGATCAATAGGAAAGCTCCCATTAATTTCAGTGGGATTAGGATCAGGCCCTTAAGAAACTATCTTTGTGAGATCAGAGGTTTTACTCCTACACCAAATACCTCAGGGCCCATCTGCTTTGAATGCCAATGAAAAGATATGGGTCTTGCACTGTACCCTAATAGTGCTGGTTTCATGCTACTCATCATTCCATTTCTTCTTTCTCTTTCTTATTGTGTGTAAATCCTCCCCTCTTTCCATCGCCTTTATTACCACTTTCCCTTCCACAATGCCTCTGACTATTCTTCCTCATCTTTCTCTCTCCCACCCTTCCAGGAGTGGAAGGAACTCTTGATCCATGTAGTAGGGGAAGGGGTGCTGAAGCTATGTGCAACGTCTGGGAGATATCATTTGGAGTGGAGTACCCACCACTGCTCCAACAGTAGCAGTATGCAGCTGGCTCTTTAGAGAGTTCAAGTTCAACTCTTATTTTGGCATGATCCTAAATTTTTCCTGAGCAATGCAAGCAAGAGAGGGGAAATGGTCATTTTTAACAGTTTATAAATCAGCGAAACCTGAATGAAAAAGAAAAGGCACTTGTCTAGCCAGAGTGCTTTCTCCCTACTGAATTTCAAGGGCCTGCTGCAAACTATGGAGATTTGTGAGGTTTATAACAAACAAACAAAACTATTTGCAGAATCTTTTATAATCGAAAATGGTAGGCAATGTAAATATAGAGGTTACTAAAGGCAATAATGTTAAAGTTTTAAAAATAATTTCTGACTTTGAAAGGATAAACCAGGGAGAAAAATATTTTTGTTCTGTTGAACAAAGATTTGGGTAAGCCACATACATGAAAATGAATTATGAGCTGGCTAATGTCAATGACTGTTGATCCAAGTCTGTTCTGTAGCAATTAAATTCAAAGATCACAAGCATACAGCAGTTGTTTAACTCCCAAGAAATGGGAGATATGTTTGTTCATCAATTTATTTTAAGAGTGCTTTGTGAGCCTTTAAGATAAAGGGTGCAATATATAAAAAGGTACATTTTATGATCTTTTCAGATCCAGAGTGGTGATGCACTGAACTGAATTTTCCTGCTCTACTGCACAGAGGTTCTCTACTGACACATAAACCTTTTATTGATGCAAAAACGTGCAGAATTCCCCCTGGAAAAAGGATACCAAAACTGGGGAAAGGTACAGTATACATTGAACTACAGTCACTTTTGCATGCAAAACCATTCAGTTTCCCCCTTTCCCCCCAGCTCTCTTTGGGAACTGTCCTATTTATTGCTTTGGGTTGGATTTTTCCCTGCAGACACAGGAGAATGCAAATTGCATCTCCTTGTTCCTGTGGTGGCAAGTGTGCTGGATGGGGGATTCCCCTACTGCAGGTGGTAGTACTGCAGGAATGGGCAGGACTGAACTCCAGCAGAGGTTCCTTAGGAGCCCTTCAGTGAAGGTTGCCTGAGAGATGCTGTGATGGGTCATGTGTCCCATACTGGCAAATAAAGGGTTAATAGGATAATTAGTGCCTAGGTAGCCCATCAGGCTACACCTGGGGGAGGGAAGAAGGGCAGGCCCAATTTAGTATTGGCCAGCTGAGAAGGAGGATAGGGCACCTAGGGTAGAGGCTGGGAGTAGCTTTGAGAAAACTCTTCAATAGAGAGTTGGGAAGAAGCTGCACAGAGACAGCAGGTGTGGTGGTGGTTGCAGTCCCTCTAAGAGATGCCAATAAATGGGAAAAGGTAGGAGCAGCTCAGGGAAGTGGCAAAGGATTGTAAGGAATAGCCCTTAGCTGCCTAACACACAGGGACCCCGCTGGACCTCAGAGGAAAGGAGAGGGCAGACCTGGATTCTCCTCCCCTTGCCCCAGCCAGAGGGGAAGTACAAGTCTCAAGACTAAAAGAGGCAAAGATTGATGAGTACTATATGGGAGCTGAAGGCCTGTCATAAAGGTTATTAGACTTTGGTGTTTTTTCTGTCTGGACTTTTCTGCTACCATGAACGTGAAAGGTGACCTGCCTGGAGGGTTGGGACACAGAAGCTGCAGACCCAGGACCATAGGGACTAGAGTGAAAGAACACCATCAACCCCTTATCATGGTTTGTGGGGGTGTTTCAGTGGTGATTTTACCCCCATTACAGATGCTTAATCAGTGCCTCTTCCACCCGGGTAGGTGATGCCCCTCCTGAGCCAATCCCATCCAATTTGGGGCTGCCTGGGCTGCTTCTGGGCCCTCTCAATGGAGTGGGATTAGCAGGAAGCTGGCAGCACTACACCATTACTTCTGGTGAACATACCAAGGTCAGTAGCTGCTAGGCCTTTAATTAGAAAAGTAAAACTCCCTCACGCAGTTGCTCAGAAATTTTCTGTCAAAACTTTTGACAAAAAATGGCTTTTTGAATAAAGAGAAATTTTTGTGGCCAAAAAATTCCATTTTTTTCAACAATTTTAGGGTTTTCAACCAAAAAATGAAAATTTGAAAATGTAAGTTTTTGGCAACCAACTTTGTTTTGGTTTTTGACAGAAACATTGTCATCGACATTTTTCACAGGAGAAAAATATTACTTTGCAACCAGTTCTGCTCCCTAATGCTGGCCTTTTCAGATAGGTAGAGCTCACCTGTTAGAGGTTGAGTCTACACAGCTGCAGTGAGCATGGTAAAAACTACTTTTGTACTCTCTAGGCTTTCATGATTGCTCAGTGCAGTGCTTCAGTGTCAGCTGTCAGTTATAAACCATTTTTTTAAGACAATAGCAATGAGACCGCCCCATCGTTACACACGCTTACCAGCCTTTCTTATACAGAGAAAGCTAAATGAGCTTAGAATGTTTTTACTTTAGGGATATTCTAATTTAATTTTTGGTAAAAAGTGTTAAAAGAAAGCTGGCCTGTCTTCTAGCATATATTACAAACACTGAAGTACTCCAAAGTGCAGTAGGGTGCTTTATGCTGCTAATAATTGAGTGATCTTTATGTTAACACAACTTGCAAGAAGGTTTAATGCCTCTTTAGTGACATTAATATATTCAAGAGTTATATTAATAAGTATTTTGAGTCAGAGCTCAGCTTTAAAATGTAATTACATGTTCCTCATACTGTTATATAAACCAATAAATAGACCAATAAATTCTGCCTTTTCATTCAAAATTTGTCTATGGTGAAACTAGCTGCAGTTCCATTCTTTGTTGCCCATAAAGCCACATCTTGAAGTCATTGGGTTTGCACCAGTGTAGCAGAGCAGAGTGTGGCAGCACGTGACAACAGCTCAGCTTTCCATATATATTGTTCTCATTGTAACTGACAAACCAATTTTTCATTATTTCCGTATCAGAAAAATTAAGTAAAATGTGCAAAATTGTGTTTTTTAAACCACAATTGTTGGAAAATAGCAGTAATGGGAAATCAGAGTTCATGAATAAAGGATAGTCCATGATTAGCTGTTATATGGGCTTGCTCCATCCTCGAGGACTAGGATAAAATTGTCGTGTCTGAATACCAATTTTAGCTGGAAAATGGGAGTTTCTTGGCAGGAAGTCATGCTTTTTTTTAAAAAGACACAACACTTTATTTTTTTTTTAGAATGAGTTGAGCTTGAAAAACGTGTTGGAGTTATGTTCCCTCTTATTTTTCTCCATTTAGAAGTAAGTTTCTCATTGAGAGTTCAGAGAAAATGTATATTCTGGTATGAGGAGGTACTTCTGCCCTCAGGTTTTACCATTATTTTATGTATGGCATATTGAACTGACAGGGATAGAATATTTTATTTGCACTGCAGCTACTTATAAAAAAAACAGACATGGGTTCTGTGGAGACCTCAGTTTGGTATTGCTGAATGGGATTTCAGTCAGCAGTGTGTGATGGAATGAGTCAGTGGTTTTTCAGAGCAGGGTATTCTGCATAGGGAAGGATGAGTCAGCAGGTTGTCCAACCAGAGTGTTCTGGGATAGCTGGTGCAGTTAAAAAAAAAAAAAGCCACAGAAGCCAAGGAGTTTGACTTCATCAGCAGTACTTAGATCAGACTGTGCAGACTCCTACAGAATCTTCAAAAGTGAAGGGAGAAATCACTGCTTTTGGGTGCTTCTGGTTCTGGCTGGTGTTCTCTCCACAGCCTGGCCTATTGTGCCCTTGGCAATGACTCTTAAAAAGTTGACTTTCCAAAATAGCACAACCCATTTTGCACCGGTAACTCTTTACTTACAAACACCTGGGCATGCCTTTATTAACGCCAGCACTTGTGTGTGTGTGTGACAGACACTAACATCTGTGCAAATAGATTTTGCACATGGCAGTGTAATCACTTGTGTTGTGCAAATTATAGCATCAAGTGGTTAGTCCATGTAATGTGCACATGCAGATGTATTAAATAAGGACTGGGAATGGCTGAGCCATTACAAACATTGAATCTATCTCCCCTTGTAAGTATTCTCACACTTGCTTCTTATCAAACTGTCTGTACTGAGCTATCTTGATTATCACTTCAAAAGTTTTTTTTCTCCTACTTAATTGGCCTCTCAGAGTTGGTAAGACAACTCCCACCTGTTCATGCTCTCTGTATGTGTGTATATATATCTCCTCAATATATGTTTCACTCTATATGCATCCGAAGAAGTGGGTTGTAGCCCACAAAAGCTTATGCTCTAATAAATTTGTTAGTCTCTAAGGTGCCACAAGTACTCCTGTTCTTTTTGAGGATACAGACTAACACGGCTGCTACTCTGAAACATGCAGATGTATGTGTGTAAAATATCGTGTGCACACAAATGAGATATGGGTAAGGTCCCTCTGCAAATTAAAAACTAACTTCAGCCACTGATGAACAAAGACAGATCTACATCTATTATTTTCAGTTAGAATTACTGCTAATTATTAGGGCTTTCAAGTGATTAAAAAAATTAACCGTGCAATTAAACAGTAAGAGAATACAATTTATTTAAATATTTTTGGATGTTTTCTACATTTTTAAATGTATTGATTTCAATTACAATACAGAATACAGTGCTCACTTTATATTTTTATTACAAGTATTTGTGCTGTAAAAAACAAAAGAAATTGTATTTTTCAATTCACCTCATACAAGTATTATAATGCAATCTCTTTATCATGAAAGTTGAACTTACAAATGTAGAATTATGTAAAAAAAAACCTGCATTAAGAAAAACAATGAAAAACTTTATAGCCTATAAGTCCACTCAGTCCTGAGCCAGTCACTCAGACAAACAAGTTTGTTTACATTTGCAGGAGATAATGCTGCCTGCTTCTTGTTTACAATGTCACCTGAAAGTGAGAACAGACATTCGCATGACACTGTTGTAGCCAGCGTTGCAAGATATTTACGTGCCAGATGTGCTAAAGATTCTTATGTCCCTTCATCTTCAACCACCATTCCAGAAGACATGCATCCATGCTGATGACGGGTTCTGCTCAATAACGATCCAAAGCAGTGTGGACCAACGCATGTTCACTTTCATCATCTGAGTCACCAGCAGATGGTAGATTTTCTTTTTTAATGGTTCGGGTTCTGTAGTTTCCGCATCAGAGTGTTGCTCTTTTAAGACTTCTGAAAGCATGCTCCACATCTCATCCTTCTCAGATTTTGGAAAGCACTTCAGATTCTTAAACCTTGAGTTGAATGATGTTGCTATCTTTAGAAATCTCACATTGGTACCTTCTTTGCATTTTGTCAAATTTGCAGTGAAAGTGTTCTTAAAACAAGCAACATGTGCTGGGTCATCATCTGAGACTGCTATAATATGAAATACATGGCAGAATGCAGATAAAACAGGGCAGGAGACATGCAATTCTCCCCAAAGGAGTTCAGTCAAAATTTAATTAATGCATTTTTTTTAACGAGCGTCATCAGCATGGAAGCATGTCCTCTGGAATTGTAGCTGAAGCACGAAGGGGCATACAAATGTTCAGCATATCTGAAACATAAATATCTTGCAATGCCGGCTGCAAAAGTGCCATGCGAACACCTGTTCTCATGTTCAGATGATCTTGTAAATAAGAAGCCAGCAGCATTATTTTCCAAAAATGTAAACAAACTTGTTTGTCTTAGCGATTGGCTAAATAAGAAGTAGGACTGAGTGGACTTTTTGTTTTTGAGTGCAGTTATGTAACCCAAAAAAATCTACATTTTTAAGTTGCACTTCCACGATAAAGGGCTTGCATTATGGTACTTGTATGAGGTGAATTGAAAAATACTATTTCTTTTGTTTATCACTTTTACAGTGCAAATATTTGTAGTAAAAATAATATAAAGTAAGCATTGTACACTTCGTATTCTGTGTTGTTATTTCAATCGATATATTTGAAAATGTAGAAAAACATCCAAAAATACGTACTATATTTCAATTATCAGAGGGGTAGCCGTGTTAGTCTGAATCTGTAAAAAGCAACAGAGGGTCCTGTGGCACCTTTGAGACTAACAGAAGTATTGGGAGCATAAGCTTTCGTGGGTAAGAACCTCACTTCTTCAGATGCAAGTCAATTGTATTTCAATTGGTATTCTATTATTTAACAGTGTGATTAAAACTGCGATTAATTGTGATACATTTTTTAATTGCAATTAATTTTGAGTTAATCGCGTGAGTTAACTGTGATTAATTGACAGCCCTACTAATTAAACCAGGTAAGACATTAACTCTAACCTTCCTTTTGTGTTTAGTGAAATCATAGTTCTTTACACCCCACATCATAATCACTTATATTGGAAGCTATAATATTATCACAAATAAGGTCTATAATATCAATTTGCTATGGAACAAAGATTTTGTTAAGTCCATTCTTTTTCATTATAAAGCTTATATATCTTCTATTCATGACTGTTAAAGATTGATATATACACCTCTACCCCGATATAACACTGTCCTCAGGAGCCAAAAAATCTTACCGCGTTATAGGTGAAACTGCGTTATATCAAACTTGCTTTGATCCGCCGGAGCGCGCAGACCCGCCCCCCCAGAGCGCTGCTTTACTGCGTTATATCTGAATTCGTGTTCTAGTGGGTCACGTTATATCGGGGTAGAGGTGTATTTAACTTGTTTATATTTCCTTGGTAAGGAAAACACTGATTAAGAACTGCTGTGAAAAGCAATTTTACTTTTCCCGTGGTCATTGCCTTGCTTTTTGACTCAAGTTATTATTTACATGGTTGCCATAGTCCCAAGATTCTATCATAAATGAGCTCTAAAACCCAGTGGTGTGTCCTGGTCAGGTAAATAAATGGAGACAAAATACTCTAAATGATCTTGCTGTTCACATTTCGTATCCAGTGTGTTTTATGTCTGGTAGATTAGCTCAATAAATGTTATGTTTTATGCATTTGTGCCACAAATATTCCGTTTGATTCCTAATGGTTCATGAAGTGCCTTCTGCAAACCTTTGAGGGGATGTCAGACTGAACCATGGAAAATATATTCCCTACTAAATTCATTTTTCACAGTTTTACCATATCATGTTTATCCTGTTCTTACTTTTCTAAACTGTATACATTGCAAAAATTTATATTTTGGACCTGATCTGCCTCTTGTTTGTAGGAGTCACTCCACAGAAGCCAGCAGGTTTACACTGACACAAAATGGGTGTGAACTGGGTTCTGTGTATGCTGTTGCATTCTAACCTATGCAATCTTTTATTAACATAAGAATAAATACCAATCCCTGTTAAAATTATACAGGTCTTGATTTTTTGTAAACATACAAAATGAAGACAGTTTAGAAAATTGAGTCAGAGTAGGTTTGAAATATATCAAAGAGGTCTCAGGACAGGAGGTTAATGTGCTGTTAAATCAACCAGTTGTACTTACAGCTTGTAGAATGGATCACCCATAGTTCCTGATATAACATGACCTACAATTACTGACTTGGATGGCAAAAGTTGAATGAGGCTGCTGTAACAGAGGACTAACCCAACTTCAACTTCTTTTGGCCTTTGTTCATTTAAGTGAGAATCCCACCCCCCTTTCCAAGACTGTTTTAACATAGTATTTTGCATTTCCTCCTTTGTTTTTAAAGTGCAGTTATACTCTGAAAAGTAACCATAATGATACCATTGTGGAGTTGTTTGTTCTCAGTAAGTATATACATACTGATTATTTCACTAGGAAAAAGAGTTTGTTCTCCCTGACATTGCAGTCTGTTTTGTGATCTGAAAATCAGGTCTCTCTCTTCTGGCTTGGGCATATTGCCAGTTATAAAGATCCAGCATTCAGAACTTATTTAATAAAGTTTGTGGATGATGCAGGAGTGAGAACAGACCTTAGCTCAGTTTTCCTTAGCTCTATTGACTCTGCAGAGTAAAGAATAGTAAAACCATATTTTTATCACCAAAGCGGGCTAATGTCAATTCTCAGACCATAATCACAGTTTAAGGCAGTATAATGTATATAGGTCATATTCAGTAATATTGAATTACATTACAATGATATTCTCAAATATATAGACAAGACTGACTTAAAGCAATTCAGAGGATTGTAGAAAAGCTGAACATCTAACTTGCTTTAAGTAAGATTCAGTATACGATTAAGATTCAGATAAACCGATTTCATCTTGGGTGGAATAGATTTTCATACATGTGGAGCATAAAAAGAAAAGGACAATAAATTCTAAGTAGAAGATGGTACATTTTGAATGGCCAAATATACAGCTAGATCCAAATGGCAGTGTTAGTTCAGCATTTGCTTCAGTATTTAGGATGACTTAGTCCCAGAGAATTCCTTGAGACAATCTACTTTGTGTGTGATGGAAAGTTGTAGGTCACCGAGGCAAGGCTAATATCTTACATCTTAGTTCTACTAAACAGACAAGTACTGGAATAAATAGCATTATATGCAGCCAGGATGTTGGCAAATCCATGGCTATAGAATGCTAAAATAATATGGTTTAGTATTAATGAAGAATTCATCTTTTTGAGAGCTCATTGGATTTAAAGGATCCACCTGTGGGGTCTAGCAATGCTTTTTGTATGGGCTCTGTAAGGAAGACTAACATATATAGAATGCAGATTTTGACAGAAGAAACCAGGGTGAACAGAAGGTTGCCTGGCAAAATTATACCAGAAGGTGTTAACTGCAATTTAGAGTGAAGGCCAATAAGCACCAATGTGCTTCTTGCTCTTATTAAATTGTACAAAGTTATTTGACAATCAAGGTTAGAGGACATGAAACAAGTAATGGCATTTGGAGAAATGTGGGTAAAGACAAAAGGATTGGTACCTGATCAGCACTGATATGACGGCCACTGTATCCTTGTTACTTCAGAAAAAAACGCTTATGACCTGATCCAGGTTCACTGAAATCAGTGGAAGAGTTTCCACTGATTTCACTCAGATTTGGATCAGACCATTAGCCCTATGCAATGCTTATCAAGAGTGACCGGAAACGTATATAGAGAAAAGAATAGGCCCTCCCTTAGTTGTTTAGGGAGCTCCTTAGAAATTTGTACTTTGGCAATGAGTACAGTCCTCTTCAAATTAACATTGTTTAATCAGAAAAGTACATGTAAATCCTTTAAATATTCTATTAAATCAGTTCAAGTGTCCAAAGGCAGCCCCCCCAAACAAAAACAAAACAAAATGCTCTGAACAATATATTTTGGGTAATAGAATCAAATCAGCAGAAAAGATACAGAAGCAAAAGCAGGTGAATCTGACCCCAATAAACTCATATTCTGTGATTGGGGGTGGGGGGAATCTCAGAAGACGTATATCAGTAAATCCTTGACGTATGTCAGTAAATCCTTGACTGATACAGTGCCCAGTAGGCATGGATTGCAAAAAATGTGTGTGTAATTAATGTGCAACTACCTGTTCAGTCACCTTCAATGAAAATGGATGGTAAGAGGTGGCACAGTATCTTATTTGATTGGCTATTGCCAGAGATGATGGCATACAGAAGTAAGCTGTTTTAAAGCCTGTGGAAGTTCACTGCTTAATGAGTGAGTGTCATATAAATCAGTAATCACAAAGATTAAAGATTCAAATGTTGCACTTTTGTTGATAGTCATCTTCAGTGCTTGCTCTCTGTAAAATGTTTAGGATCAATGGTATGGCAATAATCAGCATACAAATTATTGCCTCCAGTGAGGTCAATGAAATATTTCCCATTGAAGTTAATGAGAGCAAGATCGAGCCCGGAGTGACAGTCTACATTTAAAAATGAGGATTAAAATAATGATAATGGAAAGACTGGTAGTCTCTCCAGAGGTGAGGTAGTAGCTGGTGTTCCATAATAAAGCAGGATCCAAATCTAGAATGTCCCAGTCCTTGTCAAAATTTGAAGGCTAATTCTGAGGGAGAAAGAACTTTTCTGGAAACCTTGGAGGAAATTGAGCAAATGCTTTTCCATTTGAACTAATTTTTGAATGACTGACTGTTCAGTTGTTGTGAAATGTTCAATCCAGGCTTCTCTCCCCAGACAAAACCAACTCTATTGTCCTCAGTCTACATTCCCCACCCAACCCATGTGATGCTTTGCAAGTCCTCCAGGACATAGCTCCATATGGGCTACAGCAGTAGAGAAGAAGAATGGATTTAGGACTTTAGACTTAGTTATGGCTGAGGAGGTCTGTGCCAGTTACATGGAGGGGAGGACCAGTCCTTTCAGCTCATAACTTTTTCTGCATCAAAATTTTCATCTAAAGCCTTTTAAAAATTTACTGTGTTATGCACTGGAGTCTCTATTCGCTGAGAACAATTCAGCACCCAGGGCTTTCTGCACTATCAATGTATATGATGAAAAGATCTTAGAGTTTAAAAGTCTTTTATGCATAGAATAGTTTGAACTATAGTCAATGGCATCACATAACTCATGAAATTAGAGCTCAAATTAAACCTGAGGTGCTGGGTCTGCCAACTTCTCCTTGGAACAGTATCCAGGTTGGGGTGATGAGTTTCCAAACTCCACCCCTGAGTCTGTGCAGCTTCGAAGCACTGAGTCCATTGACCTGATGAGAAAGATGGACAAAGGACACCAGATTTTCGAAGCCATATTTCGAAGCCTTATTTAGCTTTGATGATACTGGTTCCCATCTTCACTCTGTAATGGATGAAACACAGAGCGTTGGCTTGTCTTGTCTAAGCTGATCGACAAGCAATTTGCTGCTCTTTCTAATTCATAGGCGTCTTTATTCAAGCTAAAGGAACAATCCCTGCCATAACATTGTAATGTTTGTTACATCTCCCTAGTTAGATTTAGGAAATGTAGTTTCCAAATCCTTAATTGCTTTTTCCAAGAGCTATATCTCTTAAAGCTGATCCTTCTGTTTCAGTTTGGATAGCTAGGCAGTTCTTCATCTTGAAGCTTTTCCTCTTGTTAGGTTCAACCCCAAACTGGTGGGAAGGTCCATCTCTTACTCATTATGTAATAATTTTAACTACCTATTGCCTTTTAGATAGAACTGGTCAGAGAATTTTGATATTCTATTGGATTATTCGGTTCTGAAATGGTCATTTTTCCCAGCAATTTGTTTTGAAAGAAAATTGGGGGGAAAAACATTCTGAAAACACAGAAACATCCCATCCCTTTTTGGAACAAATGTTTCAATTTTTTGTTTTGAAACAAAATTTCAACATGAAAAATTGTTGTTTATATAATATAAAATTGGAGGTGCCTTTGGCATTCTGAGTCAGCCTTGCAAAGTAGTCTAGAATAAAGTTAATCATATTAATATCTTAGTGCTAAATTCTACCTGGCTTTAATGGAGCTGCATGGGTGTGACTAAAAGCAGAAACTGAAATATTTAATGATCACTCAGGAGGCAGGTTTTGTCAGGAGAGAAGAGAGTATTTGTATCAGCTATGTGAACAGTCATATCACACTGAGACTGCTCAAGATAGGTCTACACTACGAAATTAGGTCGATTTTACAGAAGTCGATTTTTAGAAATCGATTTTATACAGTCGACTGTATATATCCCCACTAAGCGCATTAAGTCGGCGGAGTGCGTCCTCAGTACTGCAGGGCCTCCCAGAGGATTCAGGGGGCCTGGGGCAAAGCAATTTCGGGGGCCCCTTCCATAAAAAAAAGTTGCAATACCATAGAATACTATATTCTACGTGGTAAAGTGTCCTACCGTGGAGGACGAAATAAGGCAGCCCTCCCCAGAAACCTTCTGCAAAGGCTTTTGGAGTACCTCCAGGAGAGCTTCATGGAGATGTCCCTGGAGGATTCCCGCTCCATCCCCAGACACATTAACAGACTTTTCCAGTAGCTGTATGGCCATGAATGCATCCCAAGTCTTCAGGGCAAATCAAACATTAAACACTATTGCTTTTAAACCCTGTATGGTAGTTACAAATATGCACTCACCAGAGGTGCCTTCTCCGCCTTCAGGGTCAGGGATCCCACCTTGGGAGGGTATTGGCTCCAGGGTGATGAAACAGTCCTGGCTGCTGGGGAGAATGGATTCACCGCTTCCCAGCTGTGCATTCTCCTCCTCCTCTTCCTCATCCACAAAATCCTCCTCTATGTTGCGTGAGACTCTCCCCTTGCAGGTTTCCACAGACAGTGGTGGGGTAGTGGTAGGGTCCCCCCCCCTAGAATGCCATGCAGCTAATCATAGAAGTGGCATGTATGGGGCTCTGACCCGGAGTGACTGTTTGCCTCCTTTGTCTTTTGGTAGGCTTGCCTGAGCTCCTTGACTTTCACACGGCACTGCTGTGTATCTCTCTTGTAGCCTCTGTCCATCATGCCCTGTGCGATTTTGGCATATATATCATCATTTCTTCTTTTTGATCGGAGTTCTGCCTGCATAGATTCTTCTCCCCATACAGCAATCAGATCCATTGTCTCCCGTTCGCTCCATGCTGGAGCTCGTTTGCAATTCTGGGACGGCATGGTCACCTGTGCTGCTGAGGTCGCCATGCTGACCAAACAGGAAATGAAATTCAAAAGTTCCCGGGGCTTTTCCTGTGTACTTGGCTAGTGCGCCTGAGTTGAAAGTGCTGTCCAGAGCAGTCGCATTGGAGCACTCTGGGATAGCTCCTGGAGGCCAATAACGTCGATTTGCATCCATACTACCCCAAATTCGACCCGGCAAGGTCGATTTTAGCAGTAGTCCCCTCACCGGGGAGGAGTACAGAAGTCGATTTTTAAGAGCCCTTTAGGTTGACGGAACGGGGTTGTTTGTGTAGATACATTCATTATAATGTGGCTAAATTCGACCTAACCCCGTAGTGTAGACCAGGGCTCAGTCTTTTCAACTAGCTCACTATGTGCATGCCTAGAGGCTGAATACAGGTATTGGCATAGTCATTGTCTCCTTAGCTTAGTCATCTAGTAACTTGACATCTGCCTTCAGAGAACTTGCTCTTTTACATAGTTTTCATGCCTTATCACTTTTGTAAATTAGGTGGAGAAGGGTCATCAGGTTTAATTTCTGGCAATCTTTGAATCAAGATGGAGTCTTTGGAATGAAGAATAGTATATAATCTGACCCTCCTGACTTTTCTTAAAGAAATCGCATAGTAAATTGAATTTACATTTGAGTTAAATAGATACTTATTTCTCTTTAATTGAATTATTTAATCTGGAGGTATTTCCTAGAGCTATTTAAAGACATGATGTGTCATATTCTGACAGTTCTAAAGGGTTACCTTTAGAGCTTGTCCCAAAATATTTTTGGGGGGTGGGCATTGGCCAAAAAAGAACACTTTTCAGTGGCAAAATGAAAATTTTTGGCCAAAACCTTTTGGTTTAATACAGAAAATTTTGGTTTGGAAATGCTGCCATGATGCCTTGTGGTAGTGGCTTAAATTCATGAGAGCGCTGGAGCAGCTGTTTGTCATTGCAAGTTTGGTTCCAGCCCTAGTCAAAACTGCTACCAAGGAAATCATGAGAGTTGACAACACAATATAAGTAGGACTTAAGTGGTGCCTGGGCCTTGTGTTAGTTTGCTTCATGAGTGCATTTCACCCATTGGGAAGAACTTGTCCCTGTGTTCTAGGTCTTTCAATTGGCCTCCTGACTGGGACAGATGCTTCTGGCAGTCCTGCACTGATTCTTTAGGTGCATCATTTTCCTCTGAAGTATTGGGTCTGTTAGAGGCAGTATACTATGTTAGATAGACCAATGATCTGTTCTTATACGATAATTCCTAGGTTCAGATGTATCTCTTGACAGCACCTTTTTGTTTTTTTCAGAACCCTGTTAACTAGTGACTACACTGAAAATTGTCCTTAACCAATCAGGCAGATTCTCCAAAGTTATTGTACTTGTTTTATTCAAAGGCTCTTATAATGTGCTTTTCACAGTTTGCCTGTTCCAGTGATGACGTGGATTGCAGCTGGGCAGTGATTCACACTGTGGGAAAAGGCTTGATTCAATTGCTACTTTCAGTTTTCAGACTTCTTGGTGTCTTGCATGCAGTTTCACTTAGAGAAGCTATTCTTTTTTTCCTTCTAACCCTCCCCTGCATCTCAGCACTTGCTCATCTAGTTCTTTCTTCCCCGGCCTCTCACTTTATCTGAATGGAGTCAAATCGGTGAGCTTAGAGTCCAGAGCAGCTTACATCTGACTCTTCCTTGTGCATCTAGATTTTTTGGTCTTTTTCAGACTCATAGAAACTTAGGGTCCTCAAATTCTTTTCCACTTGGTTCCAGTCTAGGCATGTCTGTCTTATGTTTGAGCCTAACAATGAGGAAGTATAGAAAGACATTTGAAACAGCATTAGTACAATAACTCTGCTTTGCTTCACATAGGATGGCTGGTTCCCAATATACTCAAGGGACAGTACTTCATGCTCCTCCCCCCTTTCGCGGAGCAGACTTTCTCATACACACAGAGCAACATGATGTGCCCAAGCGAAAAGCATCAAAACAAAGATTATGGGCAGGAAACAAACAAGCCTCGAGAACCTTGACAGGAATCTATGCAGGAAATCCTCAAAACACATCAACTTCATGTAGTGCAAAGCCAAAAAGCCTTTTCAACCACAGTGACCCACTCACTCGGAGGTTTCATTTGGTTGTTAAATATTCATAGTTGTTATCATACCAGGAGCTTAATATTCGGTCACACTGTTTTGACTAACAACTAAATTGCAGTGTTTACTCCCTCCCACCCCCCATAAATACTATGATAGATTGACAAGAACAAATGCATATTTTAGATTAAGCTGTTTGGCACAAAAATGCAGATAAATTACAGAAAGGCCAAATTTGAGACATACATCATCTATAGAATGTCGCAACAGATGCTGGGGGGAGAACACAGATTAGTAATATTAGTCTGTGATTCATACCCAATGGCTGGGGAAAAAGACTTAAAAGTAACAAATGAAGGCAAGTAATAGTTTTCCATTGCGTTGTGAATTGTAAGAAGGTCACTATCGGTAGTAGTTTTGGCTGGGACTTTATGTTTCACAACACATGTATTTTTGTCACCATGGATTTCCTATGTGACCAAGAGGAGATGCTAGAAGCTGTGCTTTATTACAGACAAAAGTGTGTGGGGGTGGAGGAGAAGAGGGGGAGGGAGTCCAACACTTGCTTAGGGGTGGGTTTTATCATTTGTACTTGCTCTCCAAACGGTACACTGATCTCAAAATTATTTTAAACTACAGAAGGTAACAGAGTCCCTATATACCAGGGGTCAGCAACGTTTGGCACGCGGCTCACCAGGGTAAGCACCCTAGCGGGCCGGGCCAGTTTATTTACCTGCTGACGTGGCAGGTTCGGCCGATCGCAGCCCCCACTGGCCGCGGTTCACAGTCCCGGGCCCATAGGGGCAGCGGGAAGCGGCGCGGGCGAGGGATGTGCTGGCCGCGGCTTCCCGCCGCCCCCATTGGCCTGGGACGGCGAACCGCGGCCAGTGGGGGCCGCGATCGGCCGAACCTGCCGTGTCAGTAGGTAAATTAAACTGTCTCGGCCCGCTAGGGTGCTTACCCTGGCAAGCCGCATGCCAAACGTTGCCGACCCCTGTGTCAAGGCTGGATCCCCACTTTGAACTTTAGGGTACAAATGTAGGGGCCTGCATGAAAACTTCTAAGCTTAACTACCAGCTTAGCTCTGGTTCGGCTGCCACCATTTCAATGGATTCCATTCCTGGGAAACCTTGAAAAAACCTTCACCAAATCCCTGGTGAAAACAGATCCAAACCCCTTGGATCTTAAAACAAGGGGAAATTAACCATTCCCCTCCTTCCTCCCACCAACTCCTGGTGAATCAAGATCCAAACCCCTTGGATCTTAAAACAAGGAGAAATTAACCATTCCCCTCCTTCCTCTCACCAACTCCTGGTGAATCAAGATCCAAACCCCTTGGATCTTAAAACAAGGAGAAATTAACCATTCCCCTCCTTCCTCTCACCAACTCCTGGTGAATCAAGATCCAAACCCCTTGGATCTTAAAACAAGGAGAAATTAACCATTCCCCTCCTTCCTCTCACCAACTCCTGGTGAATCAAGATCCAAACCCCTTGGATCTTAAAACAAGGAGAAATTAACCATTCCCCTCCTTCCTCTCACCAACTCCTGGTGAATCAAGATCCAAACCCCTTGGATCTTGAACAAGGAAAAATTAACCATTCCCCTCCTTCCTGTCACCAACTCCTGGTGAATCAAGATCCAAACCCCTTGGATCTTAAAACAAGGAGAAATTAACCATTCCCCTCCTTCCTCTCACCAACTCCTGGTGAATCAAGATCCAAACCCCTTGGATCTTGAACAAGGAAAAATCAATCAGGTTCTTAAAAAGAAGGTTTTTAATTAAAGAAAAAGGTAAAAATCATCTCTGTAAAATCAGTATGGAAATTAACCTTACAGGGTAATCAAACTTAAAGAGCTCAGAGGACTCCCCTCTAGTCTTAGGTTCAAAGTACAGCAAACAAAGATAAACACTCTGGTAAAAGGTACATTTACAAGTTGAGAAAAACAAAGGAAAACTAACACGCCTTGCCTGGCTATTTACTTACAAGTTTGAAATAGGAGAGACTTGTTTAGAAAGATGTGGAGAACCTGGATTGATGTCTGGTCCCTCTCAGTCCCGAGAACGAACACACTCCCAAACAAAGAACACAAACAACAGCCTTCCCCCCCCAAGATTTGAAAGTATCTTGTCCCCTTATTGGTCCTTTAGGTCAGATGCCAGCCAGGTTACCTGAGCTTCTTAACCCTTTACAGGGAAAAGGATTTTGGAGTCTCTGGCCAGGAGGGGTTTTATAGTACTGTACACAGGACAGCTATTACCCTTCCCTTTATAGTTATGACACCCTGCTATAGACTGAGGACTTCACATGGCGAAGCCCTCCATCATTGCCTGCTGCATAGGAATGTGACAGATTTCCAGGTACTTGGCCTATGGACATATCTAAACATAGGTGCTGGAACTAGTGGTATGGGGGGTGCTGTTGCACCCCCTGGCTTGAAGTGGTTTCCATTATATTCAGGGTTTACAGTTTGGTTCAATGGCTCTCAGCACCCCCCACTATACAAATTGTTCCAGCATCCCTGTATCTAAAGAAGGCTTTGTCTTCTCTCAGGAACCTTTGGTGTTATAACTTTTAAAATTCTCTATTTTAGGTTTTCAAAAAAGTGCTTATAACCCTGTTAATTAAATGCTCTTAGAGGTCTCAGACCAGTGGGAAATCATACAAATCCAGGGTCACATGCTCCCTGCGTTTATGTGCACTTAAATATCATTGAAATCAATGGGAGCGTTGTATATGCCATCAGTAGCAGAAATGATACCCTGATGAACTCCACAAATTGGGTATTCTTGTAACTGTGTCTACTAGTGAAGCCAATATTCACTGGGTGCAACATAGAGCAGAATTTGACTGCTATTTTCATTAGATTGACATTAGAATCATGCAAACTGACCACAGGTCAAAGATCCCTTTGAAAAAGAAGCCGTACATTCTTCACTGTGAATTCTCTTGCTTTTGTGCATGGAAACTAGGCTTTATGGTATTTTATGTAATATTAAGCATGATGCTTTTTTTTTGTGGATCGATAAAAGTCACAGCCTGGCTGACTTGTGCATGAGGAAATCATGGGAATAATCTCCTTGCGGAGAGGATAAGAGCAGTACTTGGGTAGGGCCTGTGTCTACTGGCATTAATTTGAGAGTAGAGACATTTTGTGTGTGTGACAAAAGAAGAATAAAAATTACGCTTTTAGCAGCGGTGTTTATAGTATTTTTTTCTGGGGTGATATGCTGGTGACATGATGATGATGTTTCTTAAAATTATATTTGTTTCACTGTGGCATTGATGTTATATTTTAATGCTAATGTGCTGTGAGGGTTTGTGTATCAGAGGTTTGTCCACAAAATGTACAGTGTGTGGAGAAAATATATAATGTACCAAATTATAAGATTTGCTGTCCTCAGTAGAGACAGCATCTGATATATGTTGGAATCCCGCAAAGGGACATCTAGACAAAAGGGCGGGGGGGAAGCATTGTCTTTATCCAAAGCAGATGTTTGACATCTTTCATCCCCACCCACAACAGATTCCACATGGAGTCCTTTCCGGATCACACCAAGTTCCTTCTAGTTAAGTTTAGTCATTGCTTTACAATAAAGATGTTGACTTTTGGTTGTCTTCAGCTGGCAGTGTATTAGGTGTAAATTACTTGATGTCTCTGCTAGTTCTTGAGCCATAAAGGGTATGTCTTTACAGTGCTTGAACATGGCTGTGTAAAAACATGGCAGCTGTAAAAAAAACCCATCCCCATGAGAGGCGTAGCTACCAGAGCCGGGAGCGTGGCTCCCAGTGCTGGTGCACTGTCTACACTGCCACTTCACAGCACTGAAACTTGCAGCGCTCAGGGGGGTGTTTTTTCACACCCCGAGCGAGAAAGTGCAGCACTGTAAAGTGCCAGAGTAGACAAGTTTCAACAGGAAGTTAAGAAGTTGTCACACCTTCTACAAGACACTATGCAGTGCCATGTTTCCTATTGACTTCCTCAGACTCTCTACTACACAGAGAGAGGCACTAGTTGCAGATGCTGAGACAGAGAATTCGGAGAGGCTAGACTACAGCAGCACAGTGTTTAATTTCTAGATTATTTCTTGTTGTCTTTGGATGTTCGCCACCTCTGAAAGTCATTCTCTATATGTCTCATGTTGAGCACCCAAAATCAGTGACCATTTTAGGAAATTCTTCATTCAAGTATTTAGTGGAAGCAACCAAAATATGTGGCTAGGACCCAGTTTTCATATCGTAGCAGATACTTTTATCTGTGTGTTTGCCGCTCTGTTTGTGATAGGGGTGGATATTCTGTGGTGTCCTCCCAGCAGTTTGCTAACAGTGTCTGTACATTTTTTGGCTTTATCTAGCTACTTTGGGTTTCATATCAATAATGCTGAATGTCCATTAATGTTATCACTTCATCAAATAGTCAATTAGTTCAAAATGGGAATCCTGAATGTGTCTTCCCTTTGGCCTTTCATAGCCTTCTCCTGCCTGGAGGATTGTTACAGAGCTTTCCTAGCATCTCCCTGCCTGGCTGCACTTCTACATAGTCTCTGCTGAGATTCTTTGGATCATCATCCCTGCTATGCTCTTGTACCAGGGAGGAGGAGGAGCCTATACATACTGCAAGTGCAGGGTGGGAATTGGCTGGGAGGCAAATGAAGAACCTGAGCATGGGGAGGAGGAGCAGAGGAGTAGTCCCACCCAAACATGGGGTTTTCTGCACAATAGGGAGCATCTAGGAGTCAGTTACACCTGGTGGGTGTTTTTTGGCACACAGGGCAACAGACCAGGTAATTTCAACCCAGCAGGCAAACTTTGATCCACTTTCTCTCTCTTGAAAAAGTGCTCACCATTAGCAGAGTCTCTTGAAATACAAAGAGTTTGTGATACAGTAATATTGTAATAGAAGATCAGACTAATTCTTTCTGGTACATTAGACTTTTTAAAAATGCTTTCCCAAGACTAAATCCACGTGAGTATAAAAATCCTTGTTGTGTGGAGCAACGCTGGCATAAATTATTAGCACTGAACTCCAATTTATTTAGTTACAGACTAAAGTAGAAAGTAGTGAGTTCTTTTTACTTAGGAATGTATCGGTCTAATTTGGGAAAGTGGCTATTATTCTGGGGCCAGATTTTCAGACAGGCCTGAGATCCATACACAAATCTGTGCACTTTGCTATCTACATCTGTGCATATAGTTTCTGTGATTGCACGTACATAAGAGCAACTATGTGAGCAAATGGCACTTTTGTGCACAAACTGTGTGCATAGATCTTTGAGAATGACTGTCAATATTTACTGTATGTAGCAATCAGTTATAAATTCATGATTACTCATTTTCACCAATATATCCAAATTAGATTAATTTGCCTCCAGCTTTTTGCTTTAATAGTCTATGCAAACCATTATGAAATAGTCCTATAGCATTTAATAGAGACAAAACTAGTAGGGTTCCACAGGAACTTCACAGGGGTCTATAGGAAGTTTTAAAATAAATCACAGGATGTAATAGTAAAGGAAATAAAGACAAGTGCAAAGTACCACACTTAGGAAGGAAAAAGCATATGCAGAGTTACAAAATGAGAATACCCGACTAGGCAGTAGTGCTGCTGAAGAGGATGGGAGGGTGGGCTATAAGAAATTAAATGAATTAACATGATGCAGTTGTGAAAGGCTAATATTATGGGATGTATTAACAGAAAGTCATACGTAAGACATGTAGGGTTGCCAACTCTGACTGAAGCTATTCTGGGAGATCCCCCCCCCTTGATGTAATGTCATTTTCTTTAAATATCCTATTAAAATCTACCGGATTGCTTTCAATAGTCACCGTGGGATCGATGCCACTTCCGGGAGACTCCAGGCCAATCCTGGAGAGTTGGCAATTCTAAAGACACAGGAGGTAATTGGCTCACTCTGCTTGGCACTGGTGAGGCCTCAGGTTAAAAAACTGAGCATGTTTAGAAGAGAAAAGAAGACTGAGTGGGGACCTGATTAGTCTTCAGGTATGTTAAGGGCATTATAAAGAGGACAGTGATCAGTTGTTCTCCACCTCCACTGAAGGTAGGACAAGAAGTAATGGGCTTAATCTGCAGCAAGGGAGATTTAAGGTAGATATTAGGAAAAACTTTCTACGTATAAGGGTAGCTAAGCTCTTGAATAGGTTTCCAAAGGAGGTTGTGGAATCCCCATCACTGGAAGTTTTAAGAACATGTTGGACAAACACCTACCAGAGATGGTCTCGGATGGTCACAGTGGCCTGGACTAGATGACCTCAGGAGTTCTCATCCAGCCCTACGTTTCTATGATTTTATGATATCCCACATAGGGTTTTTGAACCATGCTATAAAGTGCCATAGTGAGGATATCATTCTCTTATTAATCTTTCCATAAATTTGTTTTTTTAAACATCTTGCATAATTTATCATTTTTCTAATTTCCGTAGGATTTTTTTTTGTGCTGGAGCTTTTAAATCCAGTTTATAATGCCAATGTTTGTTACCCTGCTTTGAAATAGTTTTGTTTGTGTTCTCCATTGAAAAGAAGTCTCCACTGTCCAAATGGCTCTCCACAGGAGTGCTCTGAGTCAGTGACTGAAGTATGTCTCTAAGGGATAGGAAGACTGGAAGACTAAATAGAAGGAAAGAAACGAAGGAGATGTTTTGTGGGAAAACATACAAGATTTCTGTGAGACTCAGATGAAAAGGAAAGGATGAGAAAAGCTGCCTCCCCAGCAGGGGTTAACACCAGAGAGACAAAAGGCCCTTTGTGCCTTCTTATGTGGGATAGATGTTTACCATGCAGCCTTGTTACACCAATAAAATGGTGCTAGGTCACCGTGACAGAGCCTCATACCTCTCAACTTAGTTGGACTGAAATATAATACAATAAGAGAATTGCTCTTCTGGCTGAGCAAATGTTGTCCAGAGAGTGCTATGATAAGTATCCAAAGATAAATGAGAAAACAAAAGAAACAAGTTCCTGTTGCCCAGTGAGTTCAGATGAATCACTCATCTGGGTGTGGAAACCTGATCTGTGGCCTTCCACCCACATGTAATTTCTGATAAATTTCAGTCTAAAAATCTTACCTTTTTTTTACAGGCATAACTTGGTGTGCTGCAGGTCCTGATCTAGCAAAGCACTTAAATACATGCTTAACTTCAAGAACATGAGTAGTTCCATTGAGCTCAGTGGGTGTGGCTAACCAGGCTGTGGGTGGTCATGCCTAATAGTGGAAGCAAGAGTTTGACCTACTGGTTAGAGCTGGGTCCAGGCTGGGCAGAGACCAGGAAATGAACCGAGGGTCAGTACCACAGGGACGGAAGCCAAATGCCAGAAATGAGGGTCAACCAGAGTCATAAACCAGAGGCAGAGCCATGGATCAAAGCCAGAAGTCTGAAGCCAGAGGGGAGCAGGTCCTAGAGCAGAGCTGGAAGCAGTCTGGAGCAGGACTTGAAGCTAGGGCTGGAACAAAGCAGGAGCAGGGACTGGAACAAGGGCAAATGTAGTTGCAGGCATGGATAATTTGCATTGAGCAGCCACTGATCCACTTTGGGGGCCAGGCTTATAAGCAGGGCAACTAGAGAAGCAGCCAGTTGGGGCTGTGGCCATTCTGTCAATTCCAAGGCAGTGCAGCTGGGCTTACTGGTTGCCTAGCAGAAAAAGTCAGGAAGGAAGCAGGTCAGCAGCTGGTCCTATCTGATCTGGTCCTCAACAATGGGACTATTAGCATGCTCGAGTGCTTTGCTGTGTTGTGGATGGAGTGCTCAGCAGTTTGCAGGATCCATTGATATGATTGTTAATATATTATAATGTATTATTGTGTTTGATCCGCGGTGTGTGCTCGGCACTTGAACGTTTGTAAATGTCAACGTTACTGGTATAAGCTCTGATTTCCTTGAACTTGGTCCTGGCAGTATTATACAAACACTACTCATCTGTGAAGGACCTTGCCATCATGTCAGAAGGGTTGCACAGGACTTGCACAGGACAACGTCTTTCCTGTACTTGGTTCCAAGTTCTAGACTTCACCCTGACTTGGACTCCATCTTAGTCCATCTCTCCCAACTTTTTAAAAAAGAAACTAACCCATATTTTAAATGACGCTTGAATAATCACTACTGGGCTCCATTTTTATACCCTTTATTGTTCTCTTCTTTGCTTCCCCTCTTTTTAATTTGGAATCTTCTCCCTTGATCTGTTTGAATTATAAGAGTGTTATTTTAATTCTTTTAATTTAGCTTTATTATTTCATGCAGCACCCTGAGTGTGTCAGTATGACTGTGCTTTATATATACAGCTATTACTAGTGTTGCTATCAGAGAAGATAATTTTGATCTACAAACCTGATCCTTGCAATCATTTCAGGAGACTTGCAGACCATCTGGACTGAAATCTGCTAAATATTTTAAAGCAAAGATGCACCTCCATAAAACTTAAGGAGACACTGCTGAGGTGTGTAAGTAGTGTTTCTGTATTTGTTTAGGAGTCTGTAATTCTACATATGTCTTTCTAAGAAAACAAATGATGTAATGCTCTCTGTTTCCTAAAACAAAACAATGTCAGCAGCTCACCACTTATGAGCCAACCTAGATTAATGTGAATTCAGTAAAAATCACTAGGTTCAGTTTGAATACAGGAGACATATTGATACAATCACGGAGTTGTTAACCGGAATGCTTTTGGACCTCTTTAAGAAAGCTGGCTGCTTCTTTGCGGTATTGTCCCTAAGGGTGCTCCATGTGAGGATGTGCACCTGCTTGTACACTTTCATTCGGTGATTTTTCTGGTAGTAGTGGTGCCCATACACTTCATGGTGCTCCACTACACGGTCGTTTAGGGAGTAGTGGATCCTTGCCACTCCAGTTCCTTCTCAGCCACCCGCGGCTCAACACAGAGTTCTGTGGAGTCTGCTATCAAGCTGACTCAGTTTTTCTTCTGCCCCTTTACCTCTTGATTTTCATTTTATAATTAGTTTTTAGGGTTTTGTTGTTGTTGTTAACTTACCCTGATAGTGCAGTTGTGCTTTGAAAGGGGTTTCTCTCTCCCTTCTCCTCCTGGTTTCTTTGAGACCCTTCTCTTTCTCTTGGGCCTTCTCAACTGGTGGCTTTCCTTGTGGGGTTTTCTCAAATCCCAGGAATCAAGCCCTACCAGACCTGCCACAGGGCTTTCCCCCCAGTGCTGGGCTCTCCAGCTGCCTCTGCTGCTTTGGAGAGGCTCATGCCCCATCTAAATGTAAGACTTGCTTTGGTTTCAAGAGCAGATCTTGAAAAATGAGGGAAGACTGCCTGAACTTGCTCCTCATGAAGTGCAAGTGCTGTCCCTCAGCACCCAGATTTCTCCAGAGCGACTGGGGCCTTCTTCGATACTACTGGATATATTTCCTCTAGAGAAACACTTGCCAGGCTCACCAGTACCTTCCAGGTTCCTCTCTCATGAGGACTTCCATGTTATGGAGGAACCTGAGTCGTCCTTACTAAGAGGTACCATGAGGACTTTTCCACTTGTACCAGTCTCCCACCCTGACCCAGCATATTTGCTGATACTGCTGCAGCCTCAAGTAAAGATTGGCCCAGCAGTACCATCACAATTGCCAGATCCTCAATGGTTTCCAGGACTGATGTAAGTCCCAGTATGGACTCCTACTACAAAAATCCAGGCAATAATCTGGACCTCCTCGCAGGTAACCCTTGATGCGGTAGATATGCTTCTTGATCCATGGCCACCACAGTAGTCATGCGCTGGGCCTCCTGGCTACAATCCTGCATATCCAGGGCAGTGCAGAACACCGTGGAGGACTTTGAGGGGCCTAATCTTTAGTGATGCCACAGACAGATCTTTTCACTTACTCAAGACGCCAGGGGGATATTGCATTCTCTCAGTATCTACATGCCATCTGCAAAGAGAAAATATAGCAAGTCTCAGACAGTGCAACACTCCCATCTTGTGTAATATCAGGTGCCCCAAAGAACCATTGAGCTGCCCAGAATGAGGCTTGGCGACACAAGAAAGGCCCGTCCTCCACAATCACCTCTTAGGTAGCTACCTCACCCAAATGAACATTTTGACACCTTGGTTGAGACCCATAAACCCTCACCATTGGATCTTCAGCTGCAATATGCCTGTCACCCACACTTTGGAGACCATTTTGCCCATTTCCTGCCTTCTTGAGGTCATATCACCTCAGACAAATGAATGCTGGCAGTAATTTTGATGCTCAGCTCCATCCCCTCCTCCCTGTCTCTGTTCAGGGTCCCTACTCACGAGGGTCTCCTAAAACAGGAGGTAGTATCTCTCCTGAAACTGGGGACAATCAAACCTGTTCCTCCAGACTTCATCAGAAAGGGTTTCTACTCCAAGTACTTCCTGGTCCCAAAGACAAAAGAAGGGTGGAGATCGATTCTAGATCTTTGGTCTCTAAACACTTTTATTCATATGTAGCACTCCAGGATGGTCACCCTAGCAATGAACATTCTGTCGTTAGATCCCAGAGATAAGTTCATCACCCTCAACCTCCAGGATTCCTACTTTCATGTAGCCATACACCCAGCGTACTAGTGCTTCCTCAGGTTCATAGTGGGCACTGATCATTGCCAGTACTGGGTTCTGCATTGCTGCCTATGCACTGTCCTGAGAGCCTTTGTCAAGGTCCTCTAAGACATTGCAGCCCACCTCTGTTAGATGGGTATAGCCATTTTCCCCTATCCGAATGCTCATTTTTTCCTTTAAGTCCAGTCTGCCACCAAGAAGGACTTAGCTTTGTTCCACTCCCAAAACCTTTGCTTCAATGCAGAGACATCAACCCTGATGCCCGTGCAATGCATAGACTTTATCAGGGCCACCCTAGACACTGTGGCACCCAAAGTATACCTACCTGAAGACAATGTCTGACCCTGTTTGCCACAATGTCTGATCCAATCTCTACATTACAGGAGAGCCCATGAATCATGACAAAGCCTTGCCTTCTGCTCCTGGGACACGTGGCACTCTGTACTTTCATTAAACCCCCAAGCAAGGCTGCACTTCCGGCATCTTCAAGCCTGGCTCAAGACAGCTTTCACTCACAACAGGCTATCCAGGGAGGTGTCAGTTCCTCAGATGATACTCGACTCCTTCAGTTGATAGAAAGACCCACAAAAAGTCTGTGTGGGAACCCCCTCCTCACATCAACTTCCCACACACATTGTCACTATGGATACCTCCCTTCTAAGCTACAAATTCATACAGCCTGAGGCAGATGGATTCCTCAAGAGTTGTTGCTTTACATCAACATCCTCAAACTTCAAGCAGTCAGTAATGCCTGCCTTCAGTTCCTACCTCTCCATCTGGGGCCAATTGGTCAGAGTGAGACTGAACAACCAAGCAGCCATGTTCTATATAAACTGCCAAGGAGGAGCAAAATCCTGATCATTATGCAAAGAGTCAGGGCGGCTCTGGAACTGATGCATAGCCCAGTGAATTGAAATCTTGGCAGTCTATCTGCTGGGATCACAGAACACCACTGCAGATTCACTGAGCAGAATTTTTCATCAAGACAATGAGTGGAAGCTGACTGATGTGATCTTTCGAGAGATCTGCCTTACTTGGGGCTTCTGCAGGCAGACCTCTTTGCCATGCCTTCCAACTCAAAATACCGCTACTTTTTCTCAAGGGGGACATGATACACGAAGCCCTATTCAAATTGAAATAGGAAAAAGCAGCAGTTATTTTTGTGGGATCCTTCCTCACCCTGGATATCAATTTAGTACTTAATGCTCTAAGAGGACCTCCCTTTGAGCCGATGGCATCCTGATCATGACTTTGTTCCGAGTGGCAATCACCTTGGCCGGAAGCATAGGGGAACTAGGAGCCCTCATGGCTGACCCACTATATACAGCATTTTATCCAGACAGTTATGTTGCATCCCCACCCAAATTTCCTTCCTAAGTGTCATCACAGTTCCATGTCAATCAGGACATTCAGTTGCCAGTATTTTAGCCCAAGTCCTACTCATCCAAAGCAAATACCAGTCTTCATACACTGGATGTAAGACAAGACCTGGCTTTCTATCTTTATCAAACGGAACCCTTCAGGGTTTCTTCCAGTCTCCTAGTTTCCTTTGTCAAGAGAATGAGGGGTCGCTTAATATTCTCTCAGTGGGTATTGGGGTGCATTTTGGCATGCTATGAGTCCTCTGGGATGCACCCTCCTTTGAGAGTCACTGCTCACTCCACAAGGGCAACTACTTCTTCTGCCCTCCTTAGGAAGGCACTCATCAATGACATTTGCAAGGCAGCCACCTGGTCCTTTGTTCACAGGCTTTCGTAGCATTGTGCCTTAGTGTGGCCTTTGGTGAAGCTGTTCTATACTCTGTACTGGATCCATCTCCTCAGCACCCTCCTCTATATTAAGGTACTACTTGGGAGTCTCCTCATGTCGAGTACCCTTAGGGACAGTATCTCGAAGAAAGAGTGGTTACTTACCTTGGACTGTAACTGGAGATGTTTTGTCCCAATGGGAGCTCCACTACCTACTCTCTTTTCCCATCTGCTTTGGAGTTTTATCCTGCTCTGAGGTTGAGAAGGAACTGGAGTGGTATGGCTCTGCTCTCCTCTATATGCTGTTTTCTGTAGCATGAGGAGGTGTACAGCACAGGCACAGATCCCTGGGTACTACTAGCAGAAAAACTACTGAGTGAGAGTGCATAGGAATGTACATATCCTCACATGGAGCACCCTTAGGGACAAAATATCTAGAAGAACACAGATTATACAAGGTAAGTAATCTCTCCCTTTGATACAGCTGATTTTGAAGGGCAGCCCTCACATTGCAAACTCTTAGCTTCACTCAGTGATTCTTCTAATGCTTTTATACTTTATATGATGTTACATTCCAGCCAGTATTTCTCCAGTAATTGTCTTTCTTAGGATACTCTGAATATACTAAGTACATAGCTCTCAAATATGGGCTTTAACATGTGGAAAGGAAATTGGCAAATACTTAGAACAGCGGTTCTCAAACTGTGGGCCGGGTCCTCAAAGTGGGTCGCGACTCCATTTTTATGGGGTCACCAGGGCTGGCATTAGACTTACTGGGGCCTGAGGCCAAAGCCCCACTGCCCAGGGCTGAAGCCCTTGGGTTTCAGCCCTGAGTGGCTGGGCTCAGGTTATAGGCCCCCTGCCTGGGGCTGAATCTCTTGGGCTTTGGCCCCCCACCCAAGGTGGCGGGACTCGGGCAGGCTCAGGCTTCATTCCCCCCTCCTGGAGTTGTGTAGTAATTTTTGTTTTCAGAAGGGGGTTGCGGTGCAATGAAGTTTGAGAACTCCTGACTTAGAATAGAGGTTTCCATTACCTGCTCAAATAAAATATCTCTTGCAGAGGTCAAATATTGTGCTATTAAAAATTGGCTGTTAGCAACCAGTATGACTCTATTTGATATCAGATCCTCAGTTTACACTAATGAAAAATTAGATGCTTTATCAAAGTTGAAGATGAAAGATAGGGTTTTCAAAACTGCATGGCATTTGTCTAACTGTTCCCGTTGAAGTCAGTGATAAATCACTCATTGGCTTCAATGCAAGCAGAGTTAAGCCAATGCTAAGTGCTTTAAAAAATTCTGTTTACTATCCAGTAAATGAAAATGCAGGCAGCAGTTAAACTACCCTTTAATGTTAGACTAGATTTGTGAGGAAAGGATCAAAGGCTCTTCAATTAAAATATATATCTACATGAATAATCTGTTAAGGGGGGGCAGGGAAGGCAAATGCAAATGAATGAAACCAGAATGGTCTGGAAAATGTAGTTAAGCAGATAAAACTTGTAGAATGCCACTAACTGACACAAACAGAGAGAAACACCCTACACTGTTATCAGAAATGCCGAGAATAGTATTTGTGCTAATACAGTATCTCTCAAAAGACCTTAATTTGTATTATGCTCCATTTTACATCACTTACATCTCTCAATGCATGAGGGAAAATAATTATTAGATCCAACTTATTAGCCTTTGACTCTGTCTATCGTGTCTGGAAAAGGACACCTTCTGTTGGAGAGGAAGAATAGTCTATTTCAAAATTATCCTCTGGCAAAACCCAAGGTCCTTACTGAATTTTATAAACTATTTAAAAGACTTAGTTTCTATGTTAGTTGATCTCTGAATCAGCTCTTTGGGATGGATTATATCCTGAGATTCTGTCCCCATGCATCACTCAGGTGGTATAAAGGGCCTGGATTCTGTGCACAAATTTCCAGCAGAGAATTCTCTTTGTTGCAGCATCTGACCTGGACCTAGGCCCTATACCTCTGCTCTCCCTTCTCTGTTGGCACAGGGGACCTGGCAGGTATGTGGAAGGGGTGTGACAGACCTCTCAGACACTTGTTCCCCATTTGTTCTACACCAGTGTCAGAATTTAGAACAGCCTGGAAGCAGTTCTAATCACATTGGAGTAGGAGCTGGAATCTTTTCTGCAACTTCCTCCTGCCCCCCGATGCTGCACTAAGCAGAGCTCTGACACAGAAGAGAATCTTCTCCAATTTTGTCTAATAGTTTCCCTTCAACTGTGTCTCCAACATGATTATTAATAAAGACAAAAAGGATAAAGGTCTCTAAAGAGTATGACTCATATAGGTCTATGTATCTATTCAACATGAATACAAAAGTCTTATCCTAAATTTTAACACACAAACTAGAAGACTTGCTCCCTGGACAGTCCACTATGATCAAGTAGGATTATATGGGAGAGACATGGGTTTTATTAGAACCTTAGAAGTTTATTAAGCGCAATTCATGCCACTAACCTGAGTGATTCTTTCCCTACACTCCAAAAAGGCCTTTGATTGTGTTGTGCAGACATTACTCTTTTACTGCTATAAAGTCGGGGGATTTGGACCAAAATTCCTTACTTAGATAAGATTCTGAACAGCCAAGATCCTTATTAAGGATTATTAATCCGACAGTTTTGGCTTGAAACCTGAAGGTAGGCAGGGCTGTCCCTTATCTCCATTATTGTTTATTCTGACTATGGTAACTCTCTGGTTCAAAGAATTAACTCCAGCAGTTGTAGTAATGGTATAAAAGTCTGAGATATCGATAATCAGAATGCATTGTATGCTGGTGACTCATTACTGATGGCCAGTTGTCTCAGCATATTGAAGTGTAATTTTTTTGAGAATTTTTCTGCATTCAAACTAATTATAACAAGGATTTACCGAAGGTCATTTAGAGGTACGTAAAAACAGTGGGCTTCCATTTCAATTAAATATTTAGTACTTGATGGAGCCAAAGAATCTTTATTCCCTTTTAGCTATTAAACTTAAAAAAATCTTCCCTAACTGGAATAACCTAAGTTGCCTATCATTGTTTTCTTGGATAATACCATTAAAATGAGCTTTCCTCCTGTATTAATTGTTACAAGTTCCTCCAGTTACATTTATTTTAAAAATGGCAGCCTGATATATTAACATTTATTTGGAAGGCTAGAAGATACAAAAATAAAGGCGATGTCCTTAAGCGAAAACAACTTTTGTTCTAATGTAAATAAGACGAATTTCTGTGAAGTGACTGGAGCTGTGCCATTTACATGAGCAAAAATTGTGGCCCTCATTGATGATTTGGCACTTCCAAACTCTTGGTTCTTTACTGTTTGACAGCACAATTGAGCTAGTTAGCGGCCTATGGCGGGCTGACCCCTGCAGATCTCTGCAGAACCAACAGGAATCTCAGGCTTCTCACTTGAATTTATCCCTTTTCTTCCAGGGTCTAAATTTATCCCCTTGGTAATAATTAACTCACGTTACTTGCCATACAATGATTATATAGGCAAGGGCTGCTACCATTCTAATATATCTTCCATTACTTGCATTTCTTTTGTAGTAATACATTGTTTCCCCTGGGAGATTGCTGCTTTGGCACAAAGCCTGAGCCCTTCATGTTTACAAGCTTACTGGATATCTTCAACAAAGCTATACACTAAACATCCAGAAGTTGAGGTGAGTATCAAGTAAAACATTAGCAGTCTGCAAAAGGTACTTGTTTGCTTCCTTCAATAGAGCCAAATTCTGCCGATCTTCTGAAACCCCATTGATCTCTGTGGAAGTTGATCTTTACACAATATTTTTCTCAACTATCATGGGCCACTTGCTGTTTTTTAACACAATAAGATTAAATTATTACACGGGTTAAAAGAAAAATGGAAAGAACTGCCCCCCCCCCCAACCTCTGGAACTTCTTGTTCACTTTCTTGGATGAAGATGCTTTTTACTATTTGCAATAATAGTAGTTTTTTTCACCAAGACACCTTCAGCCAATGGAATTCTCCATTGAAAATACTGTTAATGTTGACTTTCTCGTCACAATACGTTTAGTTTCAGAGCTCACTACCTTTCATCCTGGTGCACCAGAGTCTGAAACCTTCTTCTGTCTCACAGAAGAGTTTGATAGCCTCCAATTCTTGATCTGTAGATCTGGTGGCCTCAAATTTGTTCTGTAGTTAACATTTGTCTACAACACAAAAGCAGCAAAAATTTGACATAATCAAAAAAGGCCTAAGGCTGGAATGTTGCAGGTCAGGGCTGAGCAGTCTTGGCAGACATTTATGGTAATGCTTGCAAAGAAACTACCAGAGGAGCATTGTGCTATCTGCTTCTCTGACTTCTGAGAAATAAAATTCACTTGGCCAAACTTTCTGCTCTCAATTGCACCAGTATAACTCAACTGCAATCAATGAGCTAAAGTTAAAACATTGTCTGGCAGAAGTACATCCAGGATTCTGTAGTCCAACAGAGAAGGAGTGGCGCCAAAGAGGCCAAGGTAGTGTTGGCATTGCCAACACCTGCATTTCATTCTGTATGCAAAGATTGCTGTGTCAGCTATAATTTAATACTCTGACTTTTTGGCAAAAAAAAAAAAAAAAATCAGAAGGTTCTGCATTCCTGAGGCAGGATTCTGTTCGTTTTAGGAGCAAACATCCCCTTTTGCCAACACTGCGAATGCTCTCCCGGTCTCGCAGCCTTTTGTCCTTTCGCAACTGCACTGCACAGCAGATGAGTTTCCTGTAAAGTGACAAAGAATGCAAGTCTCTGGTGTAATTTATACAGCAGATTTCAGGTCTGCACTTTTAGTCTAGGCAAACATCTGAACTTCCATGGATGAAAAAACGCTTGCAGAATTGGTCCCTTAATTGACAATGAAATAATTAAGTAGATTGTACTTAAACTGCTTTTTTTCTTTTTTTAATTATTTCACAGGGCACTTCATTTAATTAGACCTCTTTAAACATACTTGTGGGTAAAGCATGTGTTTGTGGTTTGAATAGATAAAGAGTGAGAGATCACATAGAATAACCACAGTTCTCTTCAGTTTTATCCTCTTCAAAGACAGATGCATTTGAAAGGTCAGAACTTCATTTAACCTAGGCTGATTTTAATCTGCCCTGTTTAAGGGACAGAGCTATTCTGCACTCACCCAGGAACAATCCAGGGATGTAATCATGCCTAAAAGAGCCTCCTTTCTGCATCCACTTGTGCCAGGTGGGTAGCCCATATGAGTAGCAGACTTCCACCCCTCTCCACCATGCTGACTCAGCTATGCTGGATGGTGTGTTGGGCAAAGCTGGCAGAATAACCCCATGATCCAGTCTTCTGTAATTAGATACTGATGTAAGTGACCGATTTTAAGCCATTGCTACTAAACTTTAATGAAACTACTTTCATCATTGCTTGATGTGTGCTGACCTGCAGAGCAAGAAGCTTTCAGAATTAACCCTAAATAAATACTTTTGTTATTACTGTGGGCTCTCTAAATAATCTATTGTATCTGAAAGTGGTTTCATTTTAAACAAATCAGAGCTGTTTGTACTGAATGCTGCCTCAATATGCACATGTTGGTATGCATTTGCTTCTGTTTAGACAAACATCACAGCAAATATTTATACACTTGGTATAATATAACAGAATGTTAGAGATTTGAAGTCTCCTTTCCCCATTTACTATAGAACTAATAGGTTTTGCCTTTAGCATGAAAAAAGGAACTATTTTTTTAAGGATTGAAGGTTGGTCATTATCAGAATGAAAAATCAGTGTTAAGTTTTCATTTGAGATTTATCCTCACTAAATATACAGAGTATTGTTACTATATTTATCTTATTTTCTTATTGCTGGTATTGGAAAGGATCTAATGTAAATATTTATCAGCTCTAAAAAACCCTTTGAAATTATTAGTATTAAAAAAAGCTATCCTGCTTTTGAAAATAATCTGATTAAATTGAACAGAGTCTAAAGAGTTAGGAAAAGCAAAGCAAGTCAGTAGGGAAATAACTTGTATAACTAGACAATATTTTAATAGAACAGGACTATTTCCTGCAGCATAGAATTCTTGCAAAGCATTTCAAACAGTTGAACTCACAACAGGAAGTAATTTGCTGTTGCAAATAAGATCACATGACAGACACTGCCTATACTGATAAAAGGGTAAATACATTTCTTGGTAAAATTGATATGTGTAGTCTAGTTAATGTAAAGGCATCAGGGAAATTTAATGACACTGCATGTTTTAAATTAGTTTGCAATCTTAGAAACATGCTGAAATACCGTGTCTAGTTCTGGTGTCCACAATTTAAGAAGGATGTGGATAAATTGGAGAGGTTTCAGATAAGAGCCATGAGAACGAGTGAAGGATTAAAAAGTATGCCTTATAGTGATAGATTAAGCTCTTTGAGTCTATTCAGTTTACCAAAGGGAAACTTAAGAGTGACTTGATTAAAACTATAGGTACCTAAATGGGGGACAAATGTTTGATAATGGGATCTTCAAAGTAGCAGAAAAAGGTATAATATGATCTGAAGGCTGGAAGTTGAATCTAGACAAATTCAGACTGGAAATAAAGTATAGATTTTTAACACTGAGGGTAATTAACCCCTGGAACAATTTACCAAGGGTCCTGGTGGATTCTCCATCACTGGCAACTTTAAAATTAAGATTGGATATTTTTTCTCAAACATCTACTCTTGGACTTATTTTGGGGAAATTCTATGGCCTGTGTTAGACAGGAAATCAGACTAGATCAGGGGTCGGCAACGTTCAGCACGCGGCTCGCCAGGGTAAGCACCCTAGCGGGCCGGGCCAGTTTATTTACCTGCTGACGCAGCAGGTTCGGCCGATCGCGGCCCCCACTCGCCGCGGTTCGCTGTCCCGGGCCAATGGGGACGGCGGGAAGCGGCGCGGGCCGAGGGATGTGCTGGCCGCGGTTTCCCGCCGCCCCCATTGGCCCAGGATGGCGAACCGTGGCCAGTGGGGGCCGCGATCGGCCGAACCTGCCGCGTCAGCAGGTAAATAAACTGGCCCGGCCCGCTACGGTGCTTACCCTGGAGAGCCACGTGCCGAACGTTGCCGACCCCTGGACTAGATTATCACAATGGTCCCTTCCATCCTTGGAATCTATAAATCTATTAAACAAAAGAAGTTTCTTGGTGCTTCAACTATCAAATTATAATTTACAATCTAAATTTTAATTAAACCTCTACTGCATAAAAATATGTTTTAATGGTCTCAATAAGTTTTAAAAACCTCCAGATAGTTAGCAGATGTTATAAATGCATTTGATCTCATCAAATTCATACAAGGGTTTGGGGCGAAATTAGAAACTATTTAATTTTCATTTGAACTATAGTGACATGATTTATTTAGATTAGTTATACCTAGAGTGGCCATTATTATGTAAAAGTAGGTCCATAATTCTGGAAAAATTGTATTTGTAGTTTTATAAATTAGTAATGAGTGTCTATTTTAACTTATGCAGCAAAGGCCTATTCCTGGAGTCAATGAAGTCAATTGGAATTTGGTATAAAAGTGAATGGGACAGGACTGGGCCTCTATTCTGGAGCTCTTTTGTATTTGTATATTGTGTTATGATTGGCTACAGACTGGTTTCTTGGAAGATTAAACTGTAAATGTTAAATCAAAACAGCTTCACAGTCCCTAAAGAACAGCAATTAGTGGTTGCAGTGTGAGATGATTGGCTGTTCTCACTGGAGTCTGAAGATTTGCCATATTTGACTGACTTTGTTTCTGAAGTTCACCCCTTGGCTATGGTCCCCAAGGGCATTGTCCACCAGCAGAGACTAACCAGAACTTTATCTGAGCCCCCTACAGTGGGGCTACAGGTATGTAGCACAGGAGCCTGTCACATCAGTTCTATGCTACCTAGGATGGCTGGCTGCTTTTCAGTCCCTTAGCACCACTATCGAAGTTCAAAACAACTGGATTCTAGCATAGACGCTCGTTCAAAATGTACACGATGGAGTTACTTCAATCTCTGATCACATATGTTCATGTGTAGCTGGGACTCTCATTAAAAGGAAGGTTATTATTAAAATGAATTTATTTCAAATTCTATTGATCAGAGCAGTTAACTTCCAGTTCCTCTCCAAAAGTAAAGCCTTTTAGAATAACCTCCTTTAATAGCAACATGCTAGAATTGACCCTAGTTGTTTACTTATTTATCATGTAATACTTAACAGTTTGTGCATATTCATGGAAAAAGCACAGGAAAAATGATGATGTAAGAGCTGCTTTAGCTGCAGGGCAATCTCATACGCACTGGCAATTTAAGTGAGTATTACATAACTATTTACTTTGCTTTTAAAGGGGGAAAAATCAGTTACCAAAGCAACTATTACGTTGTGTGCTACTAATGCTATTTTTGAGGTAAAGAACATCGTAAAGGTGCACACATAAATATGCCTTAGGAACTCATATACTTTTCACAATTGGAAGGAAAAGCTCTGTTATAAGCAAACTTTTTAAAAAATCTAGACCTTCTTGCTAACTTTTCTGAATTGTATTTTGCTAAGCAGTTTTCATCCCCATTTTTAGTTTGAGGCTACACGGTGGTAATGGATACGTCAAATGTGAGTTTAGATATAGAGGTATAGTCATATGTGTGCATTTCTGAGCACTCCAGCATTGTGTATATACCAAGTAGCATTAGCAGCTCTGGGGGTGCACTAAGCATTGCTGCATTTTATATAATTCCTGAAGAAGTCTCCATATAAATACAAGCGGTTGACTATTAGCTGAACAGATAAAACAAAGTGCCCTCCTATCATTACTTGTAAATGCTCAAAGCAAAATGTGTTCATTCCTTGCCATAAAGCAAATGCTAAAGAATATAAGATGTTTACATAATATTGCTATTGGACAAACAACTCTGGTGGTGTGTCACCGTTGAAGATAACAGCACATGACATAAGTTACAGTAGATCGCTTCTGTCCTAAACACAGTCATGACCTAACTGCAGAACTTGGAAATGCTTGTTATTATTTTGTCAGTGGCAGTCCAAAGGGCAGAGGAAGACAAGCAGTTTAAGGAGAACTGGATTTTATTAATCAAACTTCATCTCATTCTGTTAACAGCTTGTCCATGAGCAGATTGTGATTTCCTTGCAAATACTTTGGAATAACAATTAGATTCAAGACATAATTTGTGGAAATATCTTGGTCTGTAGCTCATTGTAAGCTGTAGATTGTGAATGTTCACTAGCAATCTGAGTTGTTTTTGATTGGACGCATACATCAGGTGATACTATTTTCTTCCTTGATTGGAGGAATGTAATACTTAGAATAAGGTTTCTTGTGCCAAGTCTCATTATCATGAGTATGAAATTCCCTTTCTGTTAAACATTCTGCTAATTCTGCTTAAAATGTACTGTTTCCGTGAGCCTTTTTACCAACAAATCCATTTACTAGATTGTTTGCAGTGTTAATTCCACCCTTCAGTTACCTGCATGACCAACTTTACTCAAATGGTTAGTCTTACTGAAGTCAATGGGACTACTCATGGCGCGCATAGCTTTATGCACATGATGCACAGTGTGTACCATTGGCAGGGGCAGGGCTACCTGGGGGGCAAAAATGGAAGTTTTGCCCCAGATGCTCTCTTTGAGAGGGCCCCCAAAGTGAGTGACATTGCGACCTGGTGCACCGATTTGCAACACTACTCACCGACATTTGGCCTGGTGGTCCCACCATCATTGTGGAAGGTGGACGGGCCAAACCTGAGTTGTGCCATGCTAATTAAAATGAGAGTGGTTCAGTTGTGCTTACCATGTGGAAAACCTCTGGAGCTGCCCCCAGGACTGCTCACAAAACTAAAATTACTCATGTGCTTATGCGGTCGGAGGATTGGGCCAAGCATGAGCACAAAAGAGGCTCAACACTGAAGCAAGTTTATAAAAAAATATCGTCTTTGAATAGCTCTGGAAACTTTTTTTGGCAGTATTCGCCCAGTTCTGAGCCGCAGGTCTGGTGCAAATGAGTGTGGCTGCACTGAAGTCAATTGAGCCGTGCCCATTCATACTAGCTGAAGAGCTGGCCCTTTCATTTTTAAGATTCATTGAGTGGGGTAGTGTTATTAATCAGTCCATGAAAATTGTTCACTTGTGTAGAGCTAGTGGATTAATAGAAAAAATATTTGGCCAATATTCGTATTCGATGAATAACAGCAAAAATCAGTGAATACGTTATTCATCTAATAGTATTCAGCCAGCTCCGCTTGTGTGTCTGTATCAGCATCATGTGCACGTGAGTCAAGTCATTTCATTTCCCCGTGCCTCAGTTTCCCCAACTGTAAAATGGGGGTAATGATGATGACCTCTTTGTAAAGATCTACTGATGAAAAGTGCTAAAAAGAGCTAGGTATTATTATTATTATACAGCACAGGTAGGCGTCTATAGTGTAGTATGGAGGGGAAAACATAACATCTGGCTCATTGTGTGTGTATTCCTTGTATCTGAGTCCTGCAGACCACTTCAGGAGAACTTCTGTTTCTTAAATGAAGATTAGACTTCCTGGGAATTAAGTAACCAAAGCTCATCAAATGTTCTGCTGCATCTCTGTAAACTGTAGAAATCGAATATTATACACTTCTGCAGAAAATCAGTGAGGCCTTTTAAGTTACTTAATTATTTTAAATTTGTAATGTTAGAAACAGAGGCATTTAAAAAAACAACCACCAGATAATGTATAAATGCTTGCAAAGCCCTAAAGAGGTGAAAAAATTGCATCTGTTTTAGTTTCTCTTTATTCTTTAAGCCTGCATCGTAAGCACTTTTCCTGGCTCCCTCTGCTGGCTATGAGGCTGGCTTGGCTTTCTTTCGGTCTGATACTACTTTTGGTGATTAAAATAGCTACAGTAGCTCTGTGTCTTTCTCTTTCTCCTTCCCCCCGTTCTATGAATTTTTTTGCTTAATTACACAATTGTCTTCATGACTGATTCTACTTTTCCAGTATATGAGTCACATTAAAAAATGAAACTGTATTTTTTTAAAAGCAATCAATCAAACTGCATTGAAGAAAGGGAGACAGAGAAGTGAGGGAGAAGCAACTGAGTTATTAAGGAGCTATGGCCATTGAGAACTAACTTTTTGAAAACATTTAAAAGAAAATAACTGTTAACAACCTGCTAACACATGCTCTGGTCATGCTGTTTTTATTTGTTTTTATTCAGAACAATGTCTATTTTCTCATCACTGTGGATGTGATTTCTTGTATCTGTCTTAGAATAACATAGCACTTTTCATCTCTAAAGCACTTAGCAAATATGAACTGATTAATTCTGACAATTCCCCTGTGAACTAAATAAGAAAAGGCTATCCTCATTTTACAGATGGGAATGCTAATCTAGGGAGGGTCAGTGACTTTCCCAAGACCAAAAAACCCTCAGTCAAAATAAATAATGTAGAGTACTGATTTTCACATCAGCAGAAGCCCAGTTTGCTATTGGCAAAGGTGCATGTGTAATTGCACACTTTGTGTCTAACTGGCCATATGCACATGCAAATATGAAGGCTGCATGCACAGTTTTTGTAATTGCAATTGCAAAATAGCAGTCCCTATTTATCTTTTAGATTTGTAATCTAAAAGATGAGATGTAACTGGTGGATGAAACAGACAAGCAGGCAGTGATGGTCAGGTAAGGGTCATGGGGTTACAAGAAATGTGTGCAATTCTTAGCCAGTCAGGAACAGTCATTACAACTGGCCTTCTTCCTACTCAGTATCAGGTTGCAGTTTTCTGTATTCACTACAGAAACAGTGAATTTTGAAAAATAACTTGAAGGAAGATAAGATTGTTGTCACTTTACAGCTTTTGACTTAATTTCCCCCGGTAATGTGAAAATTAGGCCCTTTATGTCAGAATTCATGTTAATTTATTACTACAAATATTGTGCTCAGATTTCAAACCTAGGTGCCTAACGTTATCATAAGTAACTTATGGGTGCGATTTTCAAAAACATTGGCCTAACTCATGGACTTTATTGAGGACTTTTACAAATCTCATCCTACATACCTGAATATAGAATTTAGGCATGAGTTCTAGGTGCCAGTTTGAAAATTGGGGGGTGGGAATTAGGAATTTAGGAGCCGAAGTTTAGGCTATTTTTGGAAATCTTTGGGCTTGTAATAATGTACTTTGTGCATGAAATTTTCAAAAGCACCTAAGTTTCTTAGGAGCCTAAATCCTAGTGGGATTGCATTTTCCCCAGCTCGGTTTTGAAGAAGAGGACATGTTCCCTCATGTATGCCTAATAGTCACATTTACTGGGTATTTTGCTTGTTGGATCTCTTCCATGCCCTTCAGCGTGGAGGATGACTTCTTTGCCTCTGGAACAAGGCCTCCTGAAGTTAGAATGAGAGTCACATGCTCACTGACATTTGTGTACAAAGGATGATTTCAATACATATCTTGGAATTAGAGTAATTTCCAGTGTGATCCCTCAAAATAGATCATGAAAATTAAAGTATTAGGGGCCCAATTAATCCTTGGTGTAATTCCATTTACATAAATTGTTACACCAAGGATGAATTATTTATTATTACTATCACCACAAATATTTGCAGTGCGTGGTAGATGGCTGTCACGGTGGTATCTGGGTGCCTTTTGCCTCACACATTTGGCATTTCCTGTGAATACTCTTTCTTGAGGAGTTACTACAGTTTCTATGGCCAGGGAAGTAGGAGCCTATCTGCTTTTGTTAATGGAAACACAGGACCTGGTTGACATTTTCACTTAGGCCCCTTTTCACCATCCTGGCAATATGAAACTTACTAAAAAGGCATAGAACAAGTATGAATAAATTGAGGCTGGACATAAAAGATGTTGACTTCCGACTGTGCTTCTGTTCCCTTGACTGTGCTTAGAGATTGGGGTTGAGATTTTCAGAGCTGTGCAGGGGATTTAGCCACATATCTTCCATTAGAATGAATAGAAGGAACACAGTCTGTTAACTAATGGAAGACATGTGGCTAATTCCCTTGCACTGCTTTGAACATCTCAACCTATTAGCATTGCTGATGGAAACAAGATGGCTGGAAGAAATAAGCAGGGAGTATGAATAGGAGACCATAGTGAAGACCATAGTGTATTAAGGGCACGTGTGTGTGTGTGTGTGTGTGTACGCGCGCGTGAGAGAGTGATTTTGCTCTAACTAGTAAGAGGCTTAATAGCTTCTCCTCTATTAAGTTTTCCTTTGGAAAGGAGGATCTTTTAAATATTAAAACACATTTCATTACATTTCATGTGCTTTTTCATTCTCTTCATGCACTTCGTGTTTGATAGATTTGTCTTTTCACCAAGGCTCCACATGTGACAGATTATATCTACGTATCATCCTGCCATTTAATCTGAATCAAAGGGAATATTTTATCTAATGTGACAGGTACACTCATCTGTTGTCAAAGCTGTGACAGTGCTGACCAGGATTATTTGGATGAATGGTCATCTTGATGTTGCAATATGGAAGGTGTGGGCTTTGTGAATAAACTGGAATAGCACAGAGAGATGGACTGCCACTGAAGTGGAAATGATGGGATAGACTGTATGCTAATGTAATATATAAAGACATCAGAAACTGACTAGGGGTATTAGGATAAAGAGTTTGGGGATGTTGGTGAGTGTAATGGAGGATGTATGAAATATATACTTGAACAATCTAGGAGAGGTTATTTGGAATAAAGAAGACAGCAAGTACTTTTTTTTTATGCAAGTAGGTCATACATCTTTCCTTAGCACTGCAGTGATTTCAGTTACCGTAAAACGTGTTGGGCTACTGGTAGTGGAATCTTTTACTGATAAGACTCAACATGTATATTCCTGGAGGCAACATCCAACTGATGGAACACTCAAGAGGAATATAAATTTTCCTAAACATATTCCTAAGCAAATGAGCTGAGCATGAAAATAATTTAAAACTGATTTGATATCTTGGCCATGGTGGGCTCATCACTATTAGGTGTGAAACACCTATGAGACTGCAGTGGCTATGATGAAAATTAGCAGATAGGGCTGGGATTTTCAAAGGAGCCTGAAGGTGCTCAGATTCCAGGGAAATTGAATGGGAGTTGGGCACCCACGTTTATTGTGCTCCTTCGAGAACCCCAGTGTAGAAAAAAAGTATGGGACTATTCAAAGCCCTAAATCATGTATCTGATCTGGGTGTACAACACCCAGTTGTCTGCATTTGGAATTATGAATGTGGATCAGAGGCAGAAGGGAAAGGAGAAGAGGATGAATGAAACTTCTTCTGGGAGAGGACTGAAGAGAAGCAGAAAACATAAATAGCACAGTAAAATTTTGAGGGAGGAGAGCAGCATGTCCCCTTTAATACCCTGTAGTGATTGTACCTATCAACAATGGAGATGGTAGATGAAGGGACTGAACATACCAGGGAGTAGCCTTAAGGATCGGCTACACAATAGTGGAAGAGGCACTGGGTCACGTGACTGTGGCAGTGTTGTCAACTATCCCAATTTCACAATATTTCATTACATTAAATGCTTTTCTTAAAGCCCCAGTTCCTGAAATCATGTGAACATAATCATAGAGTTAAGGCCAGAAGGGACTACCAGATCTTCCAGTCTGACCTTCTGTATATCACAAGCCAAATATGTGAAAACCTCAGTTTAATTTAAAAAAAAAAACACAGTACATTTCTAGCTCTCAAGGTTGCAGAGGAAAACCTTGAAAATGTGACCCAAATGCATCCTGAAGGCTCAAAAGCCAGAAGGCAAATAAGAACCCTACATGTATTAAGTTTTGTTTTGTTTTCGTTTTGTTTGGCTTAAAAATCATGAGATTAAAAAGAACAACCTCAAGATTGTGATGGTGACCCATGATTTTTGAATGCTTGGTTTGCAATACAGCTGTGAGAGCTCTGTCCAAATGGTATTTTCCGTTTCTTTCCCAAAGGCAGCAGCAGGATGGAAGGCTGCCGAGATCGTCGTGGTGGCTCCTGCAGTCACAAGACTGGCTACAGGGCACTTACGAATATGGCGCTGCCAGAGATCTTTGTAAGTTAATGTTGAATTCTGTCAGAATTAACCTGCATGCTCAAATGTTCCAACGTGATGTGACTATTACCCTGGAGGATGACACTATGGAAAGTGATCTCCTCTGGCTCTGCCCGGCCACTTCCCTCAAACTGTGTTGTCCAAATGTTATGTGGAGCTGCTGCCATTGTTGTGTAAAGAGGTGGGGTGTGGCTGCAGAGGCCAAATATTGTTCTCCATTTTGGAAGGCAGGGTTCTGGACTGCAGGAGGCTGAAGCCAACACCAGGTTGTTGTGGTGGTTGTGATTGGTATGTAGTGTTTAAATGAATATAATGTACTTAAATACAAGGTCTTCATGCCTTAATAAGGAGAAAACCACAAACATTCAGTACTTACATGTAGATGCCTCTGTGGTACTGGAGGACGAGAGAAGTAGCATCCCTTTTCTGACAATTTCCCCCCCCCCAGCCCAAGTTTATTGATATTTCTGCTATATTCAAGCCTCATGTGCTATTTTTTTGATTATATGATCTGACCCTAAGGGTACAATTGACATTGTAAATGACAGATGACAATGTGATCAACCAAAGAAATAAGAAACAGTATCAAGAATAAACAGACAGCTACAAAGGACATAAATGATCTGGTAAATAGTGTCATTGCACAGGTTTTATTTTAATTAATGCATTGGAAAAAAAGATAATTGGAGCACCAAATATTAGCATGAGGTGGCTGAGAATATTATAGCAATTAGTAAACATTTTTTCAGGGTATACACAATAGGGAAATGAGGAAGAAAAAAGGATTCATTTATTTATTTGAGAATGACAGTGGGGAACCAAGTGAAAGAAGATAAGGGAATGGCATAGATGTTAAACAGGTATTATGCATGCATCTTTTTTTTTTTTTCTTTTACAAAAGAAGGGCATTTGGTATTTTCATGGATCACATGAATAATGGAAGAAAAGATTTATTCAAAGGTCAGGGGATCTTACATTAAGAAGGTGCAGGGTTGTATGACATAAATCCAAAGAACTTGCTAAAGGAAATGGTTATGAAGACTGGTGGGACTTGAAATTCTTCCATGATGTTTCCATCCGGATATGTGTGGTTTGTTTCACCCTTGGCTTTGTGCAGCCATTGACAGCAGTGAAATTGTGTGCAAAGTTGGTGTGAAATGCCACTATTCTGATTTGGTAGCTTTTTATGGTCACTGGTGTAGATCAGGGGTCGGCAACGTTTGGCACGCGGCTCGCCAGGGTAAGTACCCTGACAGGCCGGGCCAGTTTATTTACCTGCTGACGCAGCAGGTTCGGCCGATCGCGGCCCCCACTGGCCGCGGTTCGCCGTCCCGGGCCAATGGGGGTGGCGGGAAGACGCGGCCAGCACATCCTTCGCCCGCGCCGCTTCCCGCCGCCCCCATTGGCCCGGGACTGCGAACCGCGGCGAGTGGGGGCCGCGATCGGCTGAACCTACCGTGTTAGCAGGTAAATAAACTGGCCTGGCCCGCTAGGGTGCTTACCCTGGCAAGCTGCATGCCAAACGTTGCCGACCCCTGGTGTAGATGATTGCACAAGGTGGAGGGCAGCAGTGAGTCAAGTCCGTAATGTTTATAAAAAGAGGAGCTAATAAGTAAATCTTTGACAAAGATCTGAATGCAGAAGTAGTGATTGAACTGTGGGAAAATTTATTCCAAATGCACTGAAACTTGATTGGAGAGCAGGGTAATAAAGGGTACCAGGAATGAGAACTTATCTGTTGCGTCTGCTTGGGCATTGCACTTGAAAAGGTGAAAGAGGACGGTGTAGGACAGAGCCTGAGCCAGGAGAGGAAGGATGTCCTCACCACTGGAACTTGGGAAACTGCTCCCCACAGACTACCTGTGTGACTTTGCGCAAGTCACATAGCTTCTGTGTTCTCCGTCTGTAAAACACTTCCCTGCATCACAAGGGTCTTGTGAGGATAAATGCATTATCCTGGAGAAATGGTCTGAAGTAAATAGAATGAAATTCAATAAGGACAAATGCAAAGTACTCCACTTAGGAAGGAACAATCAGTTGCACACATACAAAATGGGAAATGACTGCCTAGGAAGAAGTACTGCAAGAAAGGATCTGGGGGTCATTGTGGATCACAAGCTAAATATGAGTGAACAGTTGCAAAAAAAGCAAACATCATTTTGGGATGTATTAGCAGGAGTGTTGTGAGCAAGACAAAAGAAGTAATTCTTCCACTGTATTCCGCGCTGATTTAAACTTCAACTGGAGTATTGTGTCCAGTTTTGGGCACCACATTTCTGGAAAGAAGTGGACAAATTGGAGAAAGTCCAGAGAAAAATAACAAAAATGATTAAAAGTCTAGAAAACATGATCTATGAGGGAAGATTGAAAAAACTGGGTTTGCTTAGTCTGGAGAAAAGAAGACTGAGAGAGGACATAACAGTTTTCAATTACATAAAAGGTTGTTACAAAGAGGAGGGAGAAAAATTGTTCTCCTTAACCTCTGAGGATAGGCCAAGAAGCAATGGGTTTAAATGCAGCAAGGGCGGTTTATGTTGGACATTAGGAAAAACTTTCTAACTGTTAGGGTAGTTAAGCACTGGAATAAATTGCCTAGGGAGGTTGTGGAATCTCCATCATTGGAGATTTTTAAGAGCAGGCTAGACAAACACCTGTCAGGGATGGTCTAGATAATACTTAATGCTGCTTTGAGTGCGGGGGACAGGACTAGATGACCTCTCGCAGTCCCTTCCAGTCCTACAATTCTATGATTAAAGATTTAAATTCACTCAGCTACTAGTGATGGGGGCCATATAAGTACCTAGGACAAATAATAGCTTGTAGATATTAAGGTTTCAACTTACTTCCCATGCCCTTTACATAAGAGCATAAGAAGGGCCATAGTGAGTCAGACCAACGGTCCATCTATCCCAGACCATCATTGTCTTCTGACAGTGGCCAATGCCAGATGCTTCAGAAGAACAGAACAGGGCAATCATCAAGTGATCCATCCTCCGTCATCCAGTCCCAGCTTCTGGCAATCAGAGGCTTTAGTCTTCCAGTTGAAGAGTTGATCTGGCAGACAGAGTTATAACAAGATCCACTGGCTGGAAGTTGAAGCTAGACAAATTCAAACTGGAAATAAGGTGTACATTTCTGTCATTGAGGGTAGTTAACCATTTAAAAAATTTACCAAAAGTTGTGGTGGATTCTCCATCATTGGCGCCTTTTAAATCAAGTTTGGGGATATATCAGGTATGCTCTAGTTCAAACTAGAATTATTTTGGGGACATCCTATAGCCTGTGTTATACAGGAGGCCAGTCTAGATGATCACAGTGGTTCCTTCTGGTCTTGGAATCTATGAATCTATCTTAATTCCCCAAAGTGTTGCATCTAACTCTCTCCTGCACACCTCTGGAGATGATCTCCCAATGACTTTCTTGAAGAAAATGGGCTAAAGTTCTTAATAAGGGTTAAGGCTTAATCTGCACTCAGGGTTAGGATTTCCTTGCTTGAAGTCTAACTTGAATTTTCTCTTTCAGAGTGTTAGACCCTGGTTTAGTTTTTCTTTGACCTCCGTCTACTTTTTTTGGTGTTATGTTTGGCCTCCTCGTTTTCCAACAATAGTCAGCAGTTTTTTCTCATGGGAGGTCTACACTAGTAATCTCTAGAATGGTCAATTCCTTTCTCTGCAATTATACCTGATTACTACACTTGTTTTATTGCCTCACTAGACAGGTCAGCATGGACGGGAATGACCCTTCCCAGCTACTTGTTCAAATGCTAAAACAGCTCAAAGCTGATGCTCAAGTTAAATAGCACATAATGACCCAGATCCAAGGAGCACACATGCAAGTTGGGGTGGGTACAAAAGTGGTATAATGCTTTGTGTTTTTTCTTCATCCTGAGCTAGCTGTGTGCTGGGCTGCCCCTCCAGTGTACTTTAGAGAAATCTTCACAATGCTTTAAGGTAGCTGCTAGTGGTTCCAATACACGATGAAATTCTGATCCTATTGAGGTCAATGGCAAAACTCCCACTACTTCACTGGAGCTGGGATTTCACCCACATTTTTTTAGCTGGGAAATTATTGATTTATTTAAAGCCAGAGAATAGAGAGAAAAGAATTGATTTATTTAAAGCCAGAGAATAGAGAGAAAAGGAATTTCTATGTATTTCCACTCCCACTCATTGAAATAAATCACTGAATAATTGTTCAAGTTTTCCTCCTATTTACATTTTGGAGGAAAGGGAGACTGTCCCTTTAGGGGATAGTAAATGGGAAAATTAAGAGGACTTGTGTAATCTTGTGAAAGGAAAATTTTGATTGGCTGAATGTCAGGTAAACATTTGAACTAGGTTGCTGAGATTACTACTAAGTGAATTATGGAGGTTACTGCTGAAATTAAGTGGAAGACCATGTGAAAGAAATTGCAGCATTGCTGATACAGCAACTCAGAATTTTTTTTGGTATGACTTAATGCTATCAAAGCAGAGCACTATCAAGCTTTTAATAATTTGCACCAGCAAAATATTATGAGTAGGTTTGGACCAGACATACAACCCATGGAAATATCTCCATTCTCTGCACATTATCTTTGTTTATTAGTGAAAGCTGTCATCAAGGCTATGTTGATATCACTTTTGTGATAACTCCCTGTTTTCACATACTTGTCACACTTTTAAAAAAAAAAATCTCTTCAGCAGAAAATTTCCTAGCTTGGGTAACAGCCCCAAAATAAATTGTTTTGGAAACTCTCAGCAAAATCTGCTCACACATTTTGAGGGATATGTGAAGTTGAAAAACAACACTTTTCTATTGTAAAAAGATTTACAAAACTCAAAACTGGAAAAATAACTACATTTCATAGAATGAAATTTTGTAGCTAAGTAGGGCTCATTGTGGGGAAAGCTCCGGGCCAGTGGAGTTAGCATACCGTTTACGTTATTCTATAGTCCCATAAGTGGAATTTATGGTCCCATAAACACATGCTATTGATGTTAGTTGTATAGTTGCCTTTTTTTCATTTCACTGAAAAGTTCTATATAGACTAGAACCAACACCTGTTGAAGTCTGTGGAATAACTACTATTGGCTTTAATAGGAGTTGGACGAGGCTTTAGTTGCATAAATTGTTACTGGGCTACTTTTGTTCTACAGTGAAATCAGTAGAGAATAGTGTTTTAATTTCCTTTTAAATTTTTTCTTGAAAAAATCAAACAGGGAAAATGAATCTAAATAATAAAATAACTTGCTATTAAAGTTGCAATTTTAAACACTTGAGTGTCAGAAAATGTAAAACTTCTAATATTCTTAGTCTATTGCTTGTTCATCAGTAGTTCGCTACTAGTATTCAGCACTCAAAACTCAAGTTGTATTAATTGGACTTGTAGGTCACATGGTATGCTTCTCTGATTGGAAGAGAGCAACTTTTACAGTCAAGTTTTTAATTATGGATACTTGAAATTATAGTTTCTCAATATGGTTTCCTCAGCTGTTCTGCAACATTCCTTTAAAACTCAATGTTCCAGTGAACATTCTTCATCTGATAAAATATTCATGGAAAGTAATCACAGAAGGCTGCAAACAGAGTCAAAGCAGATTTGTTTAAAAATTCAATGGCATATTTGTAGGGATTTGTTTTGGATTATTTGCCTAGCTCTAGTTTATCATTCAGTCAAAATTGCACAATGGTAACTTCAGGGCCTTGTTCCACCTCTCTTCCTCGGGATGAGTCACTCCATGAGCCCATCCCAAATGTTATGATTTCAGTGGCACTACTCAGATGGTTAGGTACTGTATTACTCAGCATGAATAAGGGTGGAAGAATGTTAACTGAGTGGTTGTAATTGTGTTAGTTCCAAGATATGAGAGAAATAAGGTGGGAGAGATAATATCTTATTGGACCAACTTCTGTTGGTGAAAGAGACAAGCTTTCATTAAGTGAACATTAACTGAAACAATTTTGCTTTTTTTAGAGCAAGCCAGCTGCACATGGTAAAGGAGAGTTGGTTTATGAGTTTGTCTGGGTGGGTAGTTCAGTGCTATGGTTCAATGTAGTGCCCATACCCACTTAATACACCTGTCACTGTAAAATTGCTTGATTTAGTTGTAATTGATGGATTTAGCAAATTTCACTTCATTTATGGGTTTATGTGTCTGGAATCCTTTTTTGGAGTGTTCTGAACTATGCAGGCACAATTGCTTGACTGTTTATACAAAGAATTTGTATTATTTGGGAGCCTCTTTTGGAACTGGAAGAGGCAGTAGTCTGTGAATGCTGCAATATTGGTGGAATACCTGAGCACTGCAACACATCCTGGTTTGCAAATTACCCCTTGATCTTGCAGTTTGAGAAATTAGGGTTGAAAGAGTTTTGTTGTATGCATTTGGAATGAAACTCACAACTCATCTTTATTTCCCTGAGGGTTACAGATTAAATAAATCACTTAAGAATCTTTATGGTAGATTTTGTGAGGTGCTTTTCTTTTTGACATTACTGGCTTGGAGAAATTATGGTATTTCTCATAGCTGAATACAGTAATATACAGGTGGCACAGAGTTTCCTGTATAAAAAATTAGAATAATATGTTTTCATGTTTGATTATTTTAATTTAGTTTTCTAATTAGAAGTGTCATTTTATTGCTACTTGAAGAAATTAAGTATTTGTGAGGAGTTTCAATCATGGTTGTTTTAGTATGTAGGTAAGGGTTAAAATACATTTTTCATTTGAAAAGAGAGGATTTCTCTATCCCCCCCCCCTTTTTTTTTCTCCAGAGGAGCTTAATTGTTTCATAGGCTTAAAGCATGATGATGCCTAGATTGAGGGAACCTGCAAGGGAGTTCAGGCGCTGCTCTAGAAGTTACCTACATGACACAGCTTGTCTAATGTTGTTTTAAAAAAAAATTCTGACAAAAATAAAGTCTCTTTTGGCAAAATGGGAATTTTTATGAGAAAATGTTAATTTCTATGCAAATTTTCAATGATTATTTTTTATTTTGTTGAAAAAATTAAAATTGATCTTTTTCATGGGAAATTTTATATATATACACACATACATACACACACACACCAGCTCTACTAAATGATCTGAACTTTTCAGGAACTTTTAGATCATCCCAGTTCAATTCTCCCTATTTAATTTTCCCTTTTTATGGAAGATGCCCAAGGACTTCTTTCTCATTGACTTTTTCAGCTGGTAGCTTGTCACACCCAAATTCTTCCCAATATCTTCAGGTGTGTCCTGATGGCTGTGATCTTCCCCCAGCACAGCGGGATAGTAGCTTGGTTTGGTAAACATCTCTTCCCTCTCCATCTTTTTGTAGCACCCCTCAAGTCCATTTCTCTTCTCCATCTCCTAAAAGTGCGATCACCCTAAAGCAGAAACTGAAGATAATTTCAGTTTGGGTTGGGGAGCCGTTTCCTCTTAATCCAGTGTGAGGTTGGCCAGTATACTGTGAGATATCTTTATACTGAAGGTTTCTCTATATCCAAATATGTTTCCCCAGTCCTAGCCCTGATGAACAGTCTTGTTTATTTGAGGTTGATCTTAACACATATTCCAGTCTTGAATTTTTCTAAATTATTCCTTGCAGCTTCCCGTCCGCCTTTTTACTGACGTAGGGAGCACTGTTACTATCTCAGCTATATAAACCTTGCCAAAGAGTAGTAAGCATAGAATCTCTGTTTCCCACTTCGGCTGTAACCAGTGATTTGGGGCCACACCTAGAACAGCTTCATCTAATTAAGATAATTCAGTGAAAAAATTGTTGATGTAACCTTAAGCATCTGAAAATCTTGGCATCATACTTGATCTGAATAAAGTGTGAAATAGCTATTGCACATCTTACATCTCAGTCACATAAAGCAGCAAGTGTCTTTAAAGTGATACCACTAATGATGAACATAAGTCAATCTGAGTGCTATAGAATTATGAATGTCTTTAAAAACATTGTTCATGACGGTGCTAGATTAACAGCTCTAGAGACTGAATCTCCCTACCCACACAACAGGCAGCAATGGCTTCTCCTCAATGCATTAGTCTCAGTGGGGTTTTGTGCATGCAGATTCTGTCACCTGTGGGCACCATTAGACTCTTTCTATTGATGAGCAGGTGTCAAGGAGGCCCCATGAATACAGATGTGTGCATGAGCAGAAGTGGAGGCTGGAAATAAAGCTGTTGTGTTTCTTTCAGACACTCAATATTTTCATTGATACTATTTACATATTGTACCTATATAAAAATATAATCACTTATCCTGTATCCCTGTCCACAGTCACACTTGTCACCTTAGAACCTTCGTATGTTTCTGTCTCTAGTCCCTATAATTGATTTATCACCAAACCTGATTCCCAACAGATCTTCGTGCTCCTTCTCAGACTTGTTTTGTTTCCTATTTCCATCAGTTCAGTGACTGAATCAGCCCATCTAAATCCATCCATTTGTTTTCTTTAGCCTCAGACACCACTGCCATGTTCCTTTCTTTCTGCTAGCCCTGCTTAAATTTGCCTTATAATTTCTACATGAGGCCTCAGGGTTGAGATATATCCAATCCTGTTTCCTATTTTCAGTGTACATTCATGACAGTTCTTCAGCTCTGTTTGCTACCCACGCACCAGTCCCACCCTTTACTGTTGTTTCCTCATCAAATAAATGCCTGGCTAGATTGATTGATTATACAAATGTACTCTAGGAACTCTGGCATTATAGAATCAAATAGCTGCAGCCTTCCACACATAAAAACTGAGGCTGAGTTAAATGAAACTAGAATTAAATGCCTGGTTTTAGCTAAATGAGCATTAGAATACAATAGCCCACGTTGGATGAGATTTAAATGAGTTGTTTAAAATCATTGCTTGTTTTCTCTCTTAACCAAATGTGCTTTTGAGCTGAGAGGGTGAATTTGACATAAATCTGGATATGAAACTCCAGATCATGGTGAATGTTCTATGATTTTATAGGTGATGCATACGTAGGATGGTATTGTTGCTTTGAAGTTAGAAATATGAGTTACAGTTTGCCCAGGGACTTGGAATATAGTCAAGTGGCTTTCCTTTTTTTTAACCATATGAACAGCAAATATAAATTCATATAGGCTGGATAGAGAAAACTCAAAAGCTCAGTCCCTGTCCTGAATGGCACATGATGTATTCTATGGACACAGAGGGACAGATCCTCGGCTGGTGTAAATTGGCATAACTCCATTGAAGTTGAGATGTATTCAGGACCACAAAAATGTTTGTTTTGTCTTCTCTCTAAAATAAAAAACATAATTTTTATGAGTATCCTGGATGAGTTGTTTTTCCAGGTAGATTTGAATTCAAAGATGGTGGTTGTTCACTGAACTTGGATTGAGAGGGTATTCCATACACAGAGGAAACAAATGTAAATACAAGTAGAAGGGAATAGAAGAGTGCATCAGATGTAGATACTCGTTATTTTTTTAAAAATAGGCTGCGTAGCATAAGAGCCTCTCTCTTTTTAGTTTGGGTACTTTGGGACTTCTAGTATCAATGACCTAACTTTATTATAATAGTAATGCCTAGTGGCCCCAGCTTTGTGCTAGAATTGTACAAATGCATAGTGATCACTTGAAGTGATTTGTGCAAATTCATGCAAAAGACTAGTGGTAGAACTGGACATGGAGCCCAAGTTTTCCAGCTCCCAGTCTTTTGCCCTATCCACTGGACCACTGTCCTGTGCCTAAAGATTTCATGCCTCTTTTAACACCTTTAAAGCAATAAAAAATAATATTTTCTATGAGGCTACTTTAGAGATATATATACTAGATATTAAAAAATAAATGTAAGGCTCATTCAATTGATAATTTTAGCTTTGCAGTAAATAATCTTCCTGCATATGTGGGTTTTTGTATAATGTACAGTAATACACATTTCTTCTAGTCTTTCCTATTTTGTTTATTATTGCACTTGTGACCAACTGTGTGGGGCAGCATTAGTGATTTCTGGAAAACATTCAGGGTTTATTGCTGTTTTTAAGTCATCTTGTTACTTAACCCCATGCCACATTAAAAGGTTTTATATTTTCTTAGCTTTTTGTGTGTGTGCATAAACAGTCCTAAACCTTTAACATTAATTCAAGTAGATTGGTTTGTAGGTATAATTTGAGTCTCTCAAAAAACCCACTATGGTACAAATATAAAAAAGCAGGGTCTGCAAATATTATACATATCTCAATGGACTAGGATGTGCACTCTAAATGCCACTTTAAATTTTAGGAAAAGTACGCTAATGGAAATCTGAATGTGTCTGATAATCTTAGGGTATGTCTACACTACGGGATTAATCGGAATTTATATAATTCGAATTTGGAAAACAGGTTGTATAAAGTCGAAATGTATGAGGCCACACTAAGCACATTAATTCGGCAGTGTGCGTCCAAGTACCAGGGCTAGCGTCGATTTCTGCAGCGTTGCACTGTGGGTAGCTATCCCATAGCTATCCCATAGTTCCCGCAATCTCCCACGCCCATTGGAATTCTGGGTTGAGATCCCAGTGCCTGATGGGACAAAAAACATCGTCGCAGGTGGTTCTGGGTACAGCCTCACCTCCTCCCTCCCTCCCTCCCTGCATGAAAGCAACGGACGGCAGACAACCATTTCGCGCCTTTTTTCCTGGGTGGGTGAACACTGCAGACTCCATACCACGGCAAGCATGGAGCCCGCTCAGCTCAAAACAGCAGTCATGAACATTGTAAACACCTCGCGCATTCTCGTGGAGTTTATGCTGAGCCAGGACCAGAAAAACGAGGTGAGGAGGCAGCGGTGGCAGCAGCGCAGCGACAAGCATGATGAGGACATGGACACGGACACGGATACAGAATTCTGTGAAACCGCGGGCCCCGATGCTTTGGAGATCATGTTGTTAATGGGGCAGATTCTATCCATGGAACGCCGATTCTGGGCAAGGGAAACAAGCACAGACTGGTGGGACCGCATAGTGTTGCAGGTGTGGGATGCTTCCCAGTGGCTGCGGAACTTTCGCATGCGTAAGGGCACTTTCATGGAACTTTGTGACTTGCTGTCCCCTGCCCTGAAACGCCAGAATACCAAGATGAGAGCAGCCCTCACAGTTGAGAAGCGCGTGGCGATAGCCCTGTGGAAGCTTGCAACGCCAGACAGCTACCGGTCAGTCGGGAATCAATTTTAGAATCATAGAATCATAGAATATCAGGGTTGGAAGGGACCTCAGAAGGTCATCTAGTCCAACCCCCTGCTCAAAGCAGGACCAATCCCCAGACAGATTTTTTTACCCCAGTTCCCTAAATGGCCCCCTCAAGGACTGAACTCACAACCCTGGGTTTAGCAGGCCAATGCTCAAACCACTGAGCTATCCCTCCCCCCCATTTGGAGTGGGCAAATCTACTGTGGGGGCTGCTGTGATGCAAGTAGCCAAAGCAATCACTCAGGTGCTGCTACGAAAGTTAGAGACTCTGGGAAATGTGCAGGCCATAGTGGATGGTTTTGCTGCAATGGGATTCCCTAACTGTGGTGGGGCGATAGATGGAACCCATATCCCTATCTTGGCACCGGAGCACCAAGCCACCGAGTACATAAACCGCAAGGGGTACTTTTCAATGGTGCTGCAAGCACTTGTGGATCACAAGGGACGTTTCACCAACATCAACGCGGGCTGGGCGGGAAGGGTTCATGACGCTCGCGTCTTCAGGAACACTACTCTGTTTAAAGGGCTGCAGCAAGGGACTTACTTTCCAGACCAGAAAATAACCATTGGGGATGTTGAAATGCCAATAGTTATTCTTGGGGACCCAGCCTACCCCTTAATGCCATGGCTCATGAAGCCATACACAGGCAGCCTGGACAGGAGTCAGGAGCTGTTTAACTACAGGCTAAGCAAGTGCAGAATGGTGGTAGAATGTGCATTTGGCCGTTTAAAAGGTCGCTGGCGTTCATTATTGACTCGCTCTGACCTCAGCCAAAGAAATCTCCCCATTGTTATTTCTGCTTGCTGCGTGCTCCACAATCTCTGTGAAAGTAAGGGGGAGACCTTTATGGCGGGGTGGGAGGCTGAGGCAAATCGCCTGGCTGCTCATTACGCGCAGCCAGACACCAGGGCGATTAGAAGAGCACACCAGGAAGCGCTGTGCATCAGAGAAGCTTTGAAAACCAGTTTCATGACTGGCCAGGCTACAGTGTGAAATATCTGTTTGTTTCTCCTTCATGAAAACCCGCCCCCTTTATTGACTCATTTTCTGTAAGGAACCCACCCTCCCCCTTCCCCCAGCTTTCTTTCAAACCAAATCAAGTCACTATCATTTAAAAATCATTTATTCTTTATTAATAGATTAGAAAAAGAGGGAGGGAACCCGGGTGGGATTTGGGAGGAGGATTGGTGGGAAGGAAAAGGCCACTAAAAAAAGGTTAAAAAAATGACAGCCTTTTTCTTGGGCTGTCCACTGGGGTGGAATGGGAAGGTGTACGGAGCCTCCCCCCCCCCGCGTTCTTACACGTCTGGGTGAGGAGGATATGGAACATGGGGAGGGGGGAGGAGGGTACAGGGGCTGTAGTGGCACTCTGTTTTCCTGCAGCCGTTCCTGAAGCTCCACCAGACGCCGGAGCATGTCTGTTTGCTCACGCAGCAGCCCCAGCGTTGCATCCTGCCTCCTCTGATCTTCCTGCCGCCACCTCTCATCTCGAGCATCCCTCCTCTCCTCACGTTGGTCCCTCCTCTCCTCACGTTGGTCCCTCCTCTCCTCACGTTGGTCCCTCCTCTCCTCACGTTCACTGGCTTCTTTCCTATACTTTGAAACCGTTTCCTTCCACTCATTCAGATGAGCTCTGTCACTGCGGCTGGATTCCATAATTTCTGCAAACATCTCATCTCGCGTCTTCTTTTTACGACGCCTTATCTGTGATAGCCTTCAGGATGGAGGAGGGAGGCTTGCGGAATTTGCAGCTGCTGTAGGGAGGGGAAAAAAGAGAGAATTGTTTAAAAAGATACATTTTGCAGAACAATGCTTATACTCTTTCACGGTGACCAACACTATTCACATTACATAGCACATGTGATTTCTGTGCAAGGTCGCATTTTGCCTCTTAATACTGAGTGCCTGTGGCTTTGCTGCTAGAGATCACAGGTCCGGGCAACAGAATTCGGCTTGCATGCGGCCATGGTAAGCCATTGTCTTACAGCTTGTGCGCCCTCCTTTCCCACATACCAAGCATAGCCTGTAGAGTGCTGCGGTTTTCTGTTAACATTCAGCAGCAGCAGAAAACAAACTAACCCCCCCCCCCCCCCGCCATGAATTCTCTGGGATGATCGCTGTACCTCTCCCCCCGCCGCGTGGCTGGTAACAGGGAAGATCCCTGGTAGCCAAACGCGAAAAGCTCAGGGCCAATTTCCCATCTGCGCTTGGCTAACTGCAGGGAAGGATTTATTTTCCGCCACAGGCAAACAGCCCAGTAGGAACGGCCAGCTCTGTCCCCTTAATTAAGTTCCCGTATTTCAACCAGGTTACCATGAGTGATATCACTCTCCTGAGGATTACACAACAAGATAAAGAACGGATGTTGCTTGAATGCCAGCAAACACCGGGACCATACGCTGCCAGGCTTTGTCAGGCAATGATACCAGATTACTTGCTGCAAGCATGACGTGGTCAAGTGTCCTATCATGGAGGACGGAATAAGGATGCACTGCCCAGAAACCTTGTGGCAAGGCTTTTGGAGTACCTCCAGGAGAGCTTCATGGAGATGTCCCTGGAGGATTTCCGCTCCATCCCCAGACACGTTAACAGACTTTTCCAGTAGCTGAACTGACCGCGAATGCATCCCAAGTCCTCAGGGCAAAGTAATAATTAAAAACCGTTTGCTTTTAAAACAAGTTTTATATTTTAAAAGGTAAACTCACCTGAGGTCCCTTCCATGGGGTCAGGGTCTTGGATACTGGCTTGGGAGGGTTGGGAGGGTACTTCAGTCAGGGTGAGAAAAAGATCCTGGCTGTTGGGGAGAACGGAGTGCTGTGTGCTCTCTGCAAGCTCATCCTCCTCCTCCTCCTCCTCCTCCTCCTCCTCTCCCCCATCGGCAGAATCCTCAGGTGTAGCTGATGAGACTATCCCCGACCAGGAATCCACGATCACAGGTGGGGTAGTGGTGGCGCCCCCCCCTAGAATTGCATGCAGCTCGGCGTAGAAGCGGCATGTCCGCGGCTCTGACCCGGAGCGACCGTTTGCCTCCTTTGTTTTTTGATAGGCTTGTCTGAGCTCCTTGACTTTCACGCGGCACTGATCTGAGTCCCTATTGTGGCCTCTCTCCATCATGCCCTTGGAGATTTTTTCAAAAGTTTTGACATTTCGTCTTTTAGAACCAAGTTCTGCAAGCACTGAATCCTCTCCCCATATAGCGATCAGATCCAGTACCTCCCGTACGGTCCATGCTGGTGCTCTTTTTCGATTATCGGCCTGCATGGTTACCTGTGCTGATGAGCTATCTGTGGTCACCTGTGCTCTCCACGCTGGGCAAACAGGAAATGAAATTCAAATGTTCGCGGGGCTTTTCCTGTCTACCTGGCCAGTGCATCCGAGTTTAGATTGCTGTCCAGAGCGGTCACAATGATGCACTGTGGGATAGCTCCTGGAGGCCAATACCATCGAATTGCGGCCACACTATCCCTAATTCGAAATGTTAAAATCGATTTTGGCGCTACTCCGCTCGTCGGGGTGGAGTACAGAAATCGATTTAAAGGGCCCTTTATTTCGAAATAAATAGCGTCGTTGTGTGGACGGTTGCAGGGTAAATTCGAATTAACGCTGATAAATCCGAATTAAAGTCGTAGTGTAGACCAGGCCTTAGAAATAAGTGTATTGTTTGAGACAAACTGACCATTTATCTGAGACAAATTAAAACAAGGGATAGCAAATGATAGCACTAAGTTAGCCTTTCAGAGAAGAAAACTGGCACAGACCTTACTCTGGGTGACATATTTCGCAAAGCACTCATTTGGAGACATAGTCCACTAGATGCCTTTTCTGAATGTGTCAGAGGACTAAGAATACTAACTCTAGTGGCTATATATATATTTAAATGAGCAAAGGAAGAATGAGGAAACTAAAGAGCTGTAAATCTAATTTCAGATGTGAGGAAGATGTTGGATGCATAAATAAGTTATAGCTGTAAAACATTTAGACCTGCAGAATTAATTATGACTCTAATTGAATGTTGAGAATGAAATCCTGCTGTGACAATAGTTACAGCACTGATCAAGGCCAGTCCTGGTATCGCACAGGGTTTTCAGAACCCAAAGCAATGGTAACTTAACTGTTTGTGTTCAGATGGTGTCAGGAATAAATCAAAGGGGACACAGCTCCTCCGTCTGATAAATGATTGGTACAAACAAGAGTGCTTTTACCTAAAGCTACTTTATTAGGTCTCAAGTGCGTGCACACACACATGTGCGCGCACACACACGCTGTAATAGTAGGTTCAGAGCCTCCCAAACATTTATTTACCCAAAGTCTGAGATGGTTTTGAGTAATCAGCAACCAGACTTCCGGGGCCCCTCCTTCCATCCAGCTGCTGGGAAATTTAGGTGTCAGCTCCTTGTGCAAAGTAAAGCTTCCTTGGACTGCTCCAAAACACGCTGTCTAACTAAACTCTTTATAAATTTTCTCTGGACAAAGCACATAACTCATAACAGCCCCTAATAGGCTAACAATTTCCCTAGCAACAGCCAATAACAATTCATTATTCTCCGTATCGGCGAAGCAGCTTCAGCAAAAAAACTTAAAAACACAGACAACCAGAATCAAGGTCAGTTTTCTACATTCCCTGCCCCCTTCTCATGAATCTGGCCTTTCATTTTATCTATCCCAGTCAGGAAAACTGCACCTTGCAGCTGTTTTTGCCTGCCTAAGCAAGGCCAGATTTTTCTCCTGGCTCTGTAGTGTCCTTGCTTCCGGTTTGGGGAGGGAGGTTAAGTGCACAAGATGGCTGTGGATTATATCAAATCCAGTTCTCTCTCAGCCCCATTTTCAGAACTAGATTTGCAAAAATGTGTGTGCAGAAACTGTGCATGCAGTTACTTAAAATGTGTATGGAAATAAAAGTAATTGTATGTACAAAAGGCCAGGTAGACATTTAAATGGTCACTTGTACATGCATTTCATTACATTGTGTAATTAGTTGCAGTAATTGCATTCACAAAATTATGCACACTTGTTTTTTCATGCTTAATTGTGAGTATGCGATCTTGAAAATCTGGGCCCATAAAAATGTTAAGTTTGACTTTTAACTTTCTCCCACATTTTTCTTTACGTCCTTATTTTTTAGGGCCACCTGTGGTCAAAAATGTTCTTACAATTGCCCGTATTGATGAAGAGGTAGCTGGTATAGATTTATGGCCTGTAGTTATATATGATCAAACTCTACTAGGAATACATCACTAAATGGTTAGAAAAGACATTAAAGACCTGACCTGTTTTACCTGTTTTGAGAGTGGCATTCACATTGATCTACATAATAAATGTGGACAGGAGATGAACTATTAAAACAGATTAAATTGGGGCTGTCAAGCGATTAAAAAAATTAATCGTGATTAATCGCGCTGTTAATAATAGAATACCATTTATTTAAATATTTTTAGATGTTTTCTACATTTTCAAATATATTGATTTCAGTTACAACACAATATCAAGTGTACAGTGCTCACTTCATATTTATTTTTATTACAAATATTTGCACTGTAAAAAACAAAAGAAATAGTATATTTCAATTCACCTAATACAAGTACTGAAGTGCAATCTCTTTATCATGAAAGTTGAACTTACAAATGTAGAATTATATACAAAAAATAACTGGATTTAAAAAAAAAAAACCAATGTAAAACTTTAGCACCTACAAGTCCACTCATTCCTACTTCAGCCAATTGCTCAGACACACAAGTTTGGTTACAATTTGCAGGAGATAATGTTGCCCACGTCTTGTTTACAATGTCACCAGAAAGTGAGAACAGGTGTTCGCATGGCACTGTTGTAGCCGGCATCACAAGATATTTACATGCCAGATGCACTAAAGATTCATGTGTCCCTTCATGCTTCAACTACCATTCCAGAAGACATGCGTTCATGCTGATGATGGGTTCTGCTCGATAACGATCCAAAGCAGAGCTGACCGATGCATGTTCTTTTTCATCATCTGAGTCAGATGCAACCAGCAGAAGGTTGATTTTCTTTTTTGATGGTTCAAGTTCTGTCGTTTCTTTTAAGATATCTGAAAGCATGCTCCACACCTCGTCCCTCTCAGATTTTGGAAGGCACTTCAGATTCTTAAACCTTGGGTCAAGTGCTATATCTATCCTTAGAAATCTCACATTAATACCTTCTTTTATCAAATCTGCTGTGACAGTGTTCTTAAAACGAACATGTGCTGGGTCATCATCCAAGACTGCTATAACATGAAATATATGGCAGAATGTGGGTAAAACAGAGCAGGAGACATACAATTCTCCCCCCAAGGAGTTCACTCACAAATTTAATTAATGCATTATTTTTTTAACTAGCACCATCAGCATGGAAGCATGTCCTCTGGAATGATGGCTGAAGCATGAAGGGACATATGAATGTTTAGCATATCTGGCACATAAATACCTTGCAACGCCGTCTACAAAAGTGCCATGTGAATGCCTGTTCTCACTTTCAGGTGACATTGTAAATAAAAAGGAGTCATCAGTATCTCCTGTAAATGTAAACAGACTTGTTTGTCTGAGCAATTGGCTGAACAAGAAGTAGGACTGAGCGGACTTGTAGGCTCTAAAGTTTTACACTGTTCTGAAAATGTAGAAAAACATCCAAAAATATTTAGTAAATTTCAATTGGTATTCTATTGTTCAACAATGTGATTAATTGCGATTAACTCAAAAAAATTAACTGTGATTAAAAAAATTAATCGCACGAGTTAGCTGCAATTAATCAACAGCCCTAATTATAATTTGTTTTAGATTTTCTAAACTAGATAACAGTGTTTTGCTCAAAGGTGTGAATTCATGGATGGACAGTAGTAAGAAGTAAGGTGGTGTAATACTTATTGTTATGCTATTTGTGTTTGCCTTGAATATAAATAGGGTTAGATTATTTTATTATGGCCTGATTCCGCAAAGCACTTATGCTTTTGTGTAATTTTGCTGAAGTGAGTAATAAGACTGCTACTCACCTGACCAATATTATGCACATGTTTAAGTGCTTATTCAGGATCAGGGCCTAAATGATCATTTGCGTAAGAAGTGGATAAAGCATGGAAAGATCTGATGGAACAAAGTCAACAGTAGATTTAAATGTAAACTTGGTTTGATGGCCCTAGTAGAAATGACATTGAAAGCTTCAAAGCTACATCTGTATCCTGTGATTGGCCAAGACCATTGCTATATTATTATGACATACCTGAACAGACGGAGAAGGTGCTGCAATTTCAGCCATTGTAGATGGTTGAACTGGTGCCAAGGTAGTTTTGATTTTATTTTTTGTAATTCAGAAGTTTATATTAGTGTCAGGGCTGTCAGGCGATTTGGACAGTAAAATTGCAGAGATTAGTCCTGTTCCTCACAAAGAGAAGCTGAAGGTTTACATAAAATATTTCCTGTTTTAATTACAGTAGAACACTTTTTATTATTGGATAAGTTGTATATGCTATTCTGCTCTGTGGTTTTCCTATTTTTCCTGCTAACATCTGTAAATAACTTTCAGTTGTCTCTATTGATTCCCCAGCTGCTGCTAATGTTAGAAACAGATGACTTTAGAAGTCAGCATGAGGAGACTGGAACAGAACTGCAAATACCTGTTGAGTAGTCTGGATGCCTCGCTTGGTCACAAACACACCTCTGTTCCCACAGAGACTGGAAATTATTGACCTTAGAGGATTTTCCACAAATCCACAGCAAACATTTATGGGAAAACAAAAGACAAAGGAAGAGAATTGCAGGCTTTACTTTGTGTCCAGCAGTGAATTCTCTTCCTTCACCTATCATCTTTTATTTTGCCCTCTCTAACGGCTTGATCCTATACCCACTGAAGTCAATGGCAAAACTCCCATTGGCTTTAGTGGATGAGATCAGAGTCTATGCTAGGTTGACACTGATGTTTTATGTCATCAGATAATGGAACTATGAATTAAAAGCCAAAGACGTGCTTCTGCCTCCCACTTCCTGCTAGACAGGGTTTGATGTGTTTTTTTTTTTTTCTTCCCCAACTGCTCTGGGAAGGTGTGGCCCCGAATCACTAGGATACACAATTCAACAATTGTCTCTTATGAATATTGCAGAGCTGAAAGTTTACTAAATCTCTCTTTTATTTTATTTTCTATGTTGTGCAAGTTTCTTTGACAGAACAAGGGGTTCCCATAATCTAAATTACATGGATGCTTGCAGTGGCTTGTGAGAAAGATTTAGATTAGACTCATGTCATGGGTGGATGAATAACTCCGGTGACTTAATAAAACAAAAGGTGAAACAATATGGATGGGGACCAAAAATAATGTTGGAGTGCAGTTTTAATGGCCCTTATCCAATGGTCACTAGAGTCAAGGTGAATCTTTCCATTGACTTCAGTGGGGTTTGGATTAGGCCCAATTAGAATACAGTAAGGAAACCACTTCAGAGAAGAGACCTCAGGGGTCACTGTAGATAATATGCAGTAATCTCAGAAAAATATCAGGCAATAGTTAGAGGCAAATAAGACACATCAGTCATACGAAGCTGCAAAAGTTATTCTGGCAGTAGGGCATTGCTCTTTATGTCTTGTAGGTGGGTATGCACCAGTGTACATCCTAAAAAATGAGACACTCTACCTATGTATCTGAATCCTGTGTATCTCTGTCAGGTATAATGTAATAATGGGGTCGTTTTTACAATCCAGCATTTCCTCCACAGCATCTGATCCTGGTTACTTCTCAAACTGTCAAGTCTTGACACATTTTGTTGGGTAACATATCATTGTCTACTTTACTGATAAGGAGCTATTTGGTGTCTAACTTCAAGGTGCATATTCACGAATGGAAACAAAAAAAATGTCTCTCAGGAGCCATTGCCAACAAATTATTGAGCAAGACATTCATGATGAGGTTAAGAAAGTCAGGAAGGATGCTGGAAAATTGGAAGGGTCAGAGAAGAGGTGTGAGACCAATTAAAGGATTAGAAAATGTCTTAGACTCAAGGAGCTTTATCTATTTAGTTTAACAAAGAGAAAATTAAGGGGTAACTTGATTACAATTATAAGTACCTAAAAAGGGAACAAATATTGAATAATGGGCTCTTTAATCTAGCAGAGAAAGGGATAACATGATCTTGTGGCTGGAAGTTGAAGCTAGAAAAATTAAGACTGGAAATAAGGTGTACATTTTTTAACAGTAAGAGTAATTAATCATTGGAACAGCTTATCAAGGGTTGTGGTGGATTCTCCATCACTGACAATTGTTAAATCAATATTGGATGTTTTCTAAAAGATCTGCTTTTGGAATTACTTTGGGGAAATTCTATGGCCTGTGTTATACAGGGAGTCAGATTATATGATCACAATGTTCCCTTCTGTCCTTGGAATCTATGAATATATTCTGGGATGTTGCCATGACCAGAAATCCCTGACAAAATGACACACTCCAAAAGGTTAGAAATTAAATGATATGATTGTACAAATATTCCATTTTATTCATGAAGTGCTCAGGTACTAAGGTGACTAGGACCATATAAGTAGGTAGGTAGATGCAGCAAGTAATGATGTCTGATCATCCTTCTGACTCTTTACTGGTGCAGAAGTCCATGCTAGCAGATCTGATTGCAGGACTGTGGCTATCAGGTTATGTGACTACTTAGGTTATGTGCAAAAGCAGCAGAGTCCTGTGGCACCTTATAGACTAACTGATGTATTGAAGCATGAGCTTTCGTGGGTGAATACCCACTTCTTCGGATGCATGTAGTGGTAATTTCCAGAGGCAGGTTATGTGCATGTCTTCTAGTTATCTATCTATATACATTCTATTACATACTGTATTTTCATTTGTTTTTGTGTATAACTGGGTGATGGTAGGAGAGAGGGCACATAAATAGAGAGAAGGGGTGCCAGGGGAATGGAAACAGGAAGCAGTGAGAAGGGGAGCTCTCTTATCCTCTGAGAAAGGTTGGTGCAGCCTATAATACACTTACAAAATTAAACCGCCACACCAGTTCATTATTTCCTTTCCTAATATTCATAAAATTGCGTTATTATTATTTATATTTCAGTAGGAAATATATTTTACTTCATGCTGTGCAATTTGATTTTAAAAGGACTGGAATTAAAATACTAGATAAATTATTGTTCTCTTTACAAAACTTTAATTTACAGTGATGGAAGTTCATTTGCACAGCACATACTTTCGTCTTTCAGAGGTTTAGCTATAAACCTTCAGACAACTCATTTTGCAATCATGTCTGAAAAAGTCAGTAATCAAATGCTAATAATGGCAAATTAAAATGGGAATTTTTAAGAAATAGGACCATTTAAAATGACTATTTCGGCTGAATTAATTCATATTAATATTTATTAAAAGATAGAAATTTCCTGGCCTCAATTTCAGCTCTAGGTAACTCTTAATATGAGATGTTAAGTGAAAATATCAGATCTTAATTAACAAACGTGATTGATTCTTGTGGTAGAAGTTTAACTTTATCGGACTATGAGGTTAGAGCTACACCAGGGATCGGCAACGTTTGGCATGTGGCTCGCCAGGGTAAGCACCCTACCGGGCCGGGCCAGTTTATTTACCTGCTGATGCTACAGGTTCGGCCGATCACGGCCCCTACTGGCCGCGGTTTGCCATCCCAGGCCAATGGGGGTGACGGGAAGCGGCGTGGGCGAGGGATGTGTTGGCCGCGGCTTCCCGCCACCCCCATTGGCCCGGGACGGCGAACTGCGGCCAGTGGGGGCTGCGATCGGCCGACCCTGCCGCATCAGCAGGTGAATAAACTGGCCCGGCCCGCCAGGGTGCTTACCCTGGCGAGCTGCGTGCCGAACGTTGCCGACCCCTGCACTACTCCATGATTCATTCAAAATTTGCTCTACTAAAAATTAACATCCTTTTTTATAATTCACTTTTTTTGGCTTCCCCAACCATGAAGATGAAAATTCAAATTACTCTTTGCTGTTGAAAATTCACATTTTTTTTTATTTTACGAAAAGTTTTCTTGTTTTGCAAAATGTCTGCATTTTCTCTGAAGTTGAATGAAAATAAACCCAGTAAATTTCAACTAAAATAACCCCACAACTTTTGGGGACAACATTTTTTCCTAGCTTAGTCACAGTCTTGAATAGCGCATGACTTAGGAAGATTTCAGTTCACTTTGGTAAACAAACAATTAATTAAATCAATATCACAACTTCCCTTTGACTGTAGATAGGCAGCAGAATAGCCTCTTATGTTTAGATAGAGGCTAAAAGAACAGCGTGATTTACCTGGGGACAGGTGATTCTTCTTTGACACCCTATTAGCGATTGGGTACTGAGACAAAAGCTGGTTCCAACTGTGGGCTGCTAGAGCCCTGCCTGTGGAAATTAGTTAAAAGCTTCACTCATAGAGCTCTGAAAAGATGGGAGGGTGCTGGTTGGAAATGCTATGCACACTTCTTTGACCTGCCTTTAACATAATAGTACATGTTGCCAATATGTTTAAAAATAAACAACAAATCCAAAACCAAAATCCTCCTGTGCGCACACACAGTTCTCCCCCCCCTGGGAGAATGGATGACAGAGAGAGTGAATCACATGTGACAGATGTTAATCACACCACTTAATGCATGACTGGAACATGCTCGGGTGCTCCAGTGATGAGGGTGGTATAAGAACCGATACAGAATAGATTTATAGGTGGAGCTGGTAGTGGCACCTCAGGTTGCCCAACAATTCTTATTATAGGACCCATTTTTTAGTTACTTATAACTTTAAAAACATTAACCATTTGGGCTGAAATTTCCCATGGTGGGTGTCTGCCTCAGGCTAACTTTTTTTTTTTTTTTTGAGGGAGAGTTTCGGCTAAAATGGTTCAGTCCTTTCTGAGACCTGTCCAAAAAAAAAAAAAAATGTGTGTGATCATATAATTAAAGAGTGTATAATAATTGGGCCAAATTAAGGTTGTGCAGAGAACTGTAATTCTGGCACTTCCCAACTTTAAGTGCTTGACTTTGCAAAATTAATGTTTGTTTAAAGTTGGGTGTGTGTAATAGAATAACAACAGGTTAGGCTTGATGTAATTTAACAAGACCAGCACAACTGCATGCACTTGTACAGATACGGAGACTGCTGGTATGACGGGGCACCTGTTTCCTTCAAGGGAGGAGTTTAAAAGTGATTTGGTTGAAACGAAAGGTTGATTATTTTGGAATGTTAGTAGCAAATTTTAAAGATGTAACTTATTTCGTTTTTATGGATCATGCTGACTCTATGCAAATGCTTTACACTGAAGAATATGGATTTGGAATATTTTTATTTTGGACTGCCCTAATTGTCAACGCTGGGGAAAAGGTATTATCCCCATCTGTAACGTGGGGGGATAACCAGGCCAAGTGACTTGCCCAAGATCACATAACAAGTATGTCCAAGAACTGAGTCTAGATGCCAGGTCTCTTGACTCTCACCCAAGAGGTTATCTCACTGGACTAGATTCCTCCATCAGTTTGCTGCTAGGTAGTCTTAGGCCCAGAAACACCCTTGGATTTCTTGCCTTGTTAGTAGCTTGGCCTATCATGAACTGGAGGATTCTAATCTTCATAAGGCAGGGTACCAATTACAACAACTTTCTCAGGATCTAGAGCAAACAGTGAACAGGTCCCCACAGCCATTTCTTTCCCTCTAGCTCTCTTTGCCCTGAACAAAGTACCTCTTCCAATCACCTCACTGAAAATCAGGGGCACCTTTCCCCTCAGTTTGAAATAAAAATAGCTCCAGATCCCAGATTGGTCCCTAAATCAGATTTAGCTGCCCTCTTAATTCTTATACAAAACACACTTCAATGGAGGCATAAATGGAGCCGTCTTACCAAGGTGCAACAGTGTTTCCACCAGAATTTGGAAAGCTTTGGGGTGGCATTAGGACTTATCAGACCAGTAGGAGTAAGATCAACCAAGACCTCAAGTCTGAAAATTGGTAAAATATTAGTTGTTTGTTTATAAGTAGGATGATGATCTGTTTCACCAGCGCTGTGGGGGGGGGGGGGGGGGAGGTTAGGAAGTGACGGCTGGATGGAAATAAACTATCCCATAAGGCCTGTCTGATGTCAAAGTTTTCGGAGCAGGATGCGATGCATGTCAATGGGGCCCCAGCAGCTGTATGGAGGAAGCCTCATTGAAACTAATAGGGTACTGCATGGGTGAAAACAACAAGGAGTCTGGTGGCACCTTAAAGACTAACAGATTTATTTGGGCATAAGCTTTCGTGAGTAAAAACCTCAATTCTTCGGATGCATACAGACTAACACGGCTACCCCCTGATACTTGACATGCATGGGTGAAGAGGCTCACTTGTGAGCATCAGCACAGGTGAGGTCTATTCCAATATACGCTATCTGAATGGGTTCAGCCTTCTCTTCTACTCCTCTAAACTGCTCAAATACTAGTCTTAGGAAGAGAGAACCTTCTGTCACTCTCTTTCTCTCTTTGATCTGTGGATAGCTTGATCTTTCTATGGCTCATGCTCACATATGTAGGAAAATCTCTACCACTTACCCCACTCTCGACCACCACACACACATTGTCTCTCACCACTATTTGTCACGCATTTTTAAAGGGATGCTACGGCGATGAATTAGATTATTTTCTCACACACTCTTAGTATTGCTCCTATGTGAGAAGGTGGGGAGGGCAAGTATGAAATTACAACATTTGTAAATATTCTGCTGGAAATATGTTCTCAAATTACATGATGATAAACTTCTTAAAAGATTACCCCCCACGTTAAAAATAGCTCTAGAACGAGAGATAATGTGCACTATATTAATAAAGAAAAGCCATGGAAAGTCTCCTAGTTAAATGAAAGAGGATAAAAGTAATTTAAAGGCAGGCACACTGGAAGCAGCAGTTTGGTTTTAAAATGAATACCTGTATTGAAGTCCTGGAGAATTTTAAATAAGCTTTGCTAACAAAAATCCCTGTGAAATCCTCAGCTTCATAGCTAAAATAATTGAAGGCATATTAAATTTACCCTTAGGACTATCTGTAGGAAACCCTTTTAATAAGATCTATATTTAACAGATAATAATGCATTTACAGTGGTCACAGCCTACCTAATAGAACTGTAATAGATGCACTGTGTATTTGATCAATATCTATGAATAATAGGTTCTTTTTATTAACTATAATGGCACCATAGTTAATTTTCAACCTGCATTATATGGATGTCTACACCTTGCCTGACAAAAAGCTCTGATTTTTTTTCTCAAACAACCTAATATAACTACCTTAATAAAGTTCTTTAAAACTATGAGCAACAACCTATTATATTTCAAGTGTCTAATCTGTTCTCGGCATAATGCATTTTCACCTGTTGAGAGGCATAAAAGCTGCTTGACAAATATAAGCAAAAGTCAATAGGAAAGTAAAACATAACAACAAACAATGTTTGGCAAAGACCTTCTTTCTGTATGCCTTACAAATTATCACTGCTTCTAAATACTATTAATAATTTTGTCAATCAGACACTAATACTGAGTTTGCTTTTGGTGAAAAATAATGAAAAGTGAAGTATATTGTTACTCCATAACTCAATTCAAATAATCAAATTACTATGTAGTCTCAGTTAGTGCAAGAGAGGGATAAATTTAGTATTCTTGGGTTCTATTCCTTCCTTTGCCACTGACTCACTGTGTGACCTTGGCCACTGCCTCATTTTCTAAAACTAACATTAATTGCTCTTCGATTTCTTAAATTTTGGACTTCAGATTCCTCCTTGCTGTCTTCTCTTACTGCCTTTCCTTCTAGACCCCTGGCTGAGTTAATCTGGAAAAAAGAAGCACTAAACCTGGGTGGAAGAACAATTTTTTTTTGGAGGATTTAAATATTTAGCAATTCAGTGTTCCAATTTGGAACGAAAACCAAAAAAATTGAAATTCTCCATGAAAAAGAATGGTACCCCCAGCTCTGGGGCTGTCCCAGAGCAGTGTACCTTGGAAGCCCCGGGAATCCTGGCTATGAGCTGGTCCATCTGGCGGGAGCCTAGAAGCTCAGGGTCTCCAGCAGCTTGGTAGGTGGACTGCGGAGGAGCTGGACAGTCAAGCTGGCAAGAAACCAGGCAGGTTTTGAAATCCACTTGGCATGCAGAGTTCTGTCAGAACCTCATCTAAATCAGACCGTCTCCATGGAATGTGTTAATTTTGTGCACTGGCAAATTCTGATGAAACTTTTTTGCAGCCATCTGTAAGAAGCACTTTGTCAGATTCAGATCCTGGTCCAGATTTTGAACACCTAAAAATTTTGGGACATGTGAATACAAGGAATTTGATTTGGTCCATCAGACAGGAAGTATTTTTAATTGTAACATTCCTTGGTGTACATACAAAAGGTCCCTTCTTCTCAATGGTGAGCTCTTATGAAGTAGTCCCAATTGAGTCAATGGGACTGCATGCATGAGTAAATTCTCACCAGTGGCAGTATAGAGTTCACAGTCTGGTAGCCCTCTTAACCTAAAGTTAATTGAGTTTTTTGCCCATTAGTAGATTTGAACCTTGAATTGCTTGATATTTCTAAAGTAATGAAGTGTCCCACTAAGACCATTCTGAGAACTCCTGCACTGTTGGCTGAATCAGTTTGCAGAGCGTGAGCTATTACAGAATCCGAAGCCAGCTGCTGGAGATCAGCCAATGGCAGCGTCAGACCCATTCCTCTGTGTGTCTGGATTTACTTCTCAAAACCTGTACAAGTGTCAAGGCAGCCACATTTATATTCCCAGTTGCAATTTACTGTATTTCTCATGATATAACCCGGTCTCTAACCCAGCTATAATAATTAATATAAATTCCCTTACTAAGAAATTATGCTTAATCCAATGGAGGATAAAAAAAAAAAGCCTTACAACAAACTGGAAAGTCTTCAGGATTTTGGAGTTTAATTGTATTGCAAGCTTGACAATCAATTTAACTGATTCTGTGGCTGGCCTTTTAGTCTGCCTCAGCCAGAGCCAGGAAAGTCAAGCCTGTGATGTGCTGCTCCTGTGCTACGGGAATTCATGTTAACAGATTCCTTTGTGCTATTGAACTGACAGTTCTTTGACCGCCTCTCAGGCTGACATTACCTTTCCTTGCCGTCGGTGTCAGAAGCTACCTCGCATCAACATCAATGGACGTAGCAGCATTTCTGGATGAAAAGTGTGTCACTAGGATGTACTATATCAGTCCACAGTCCAGTTCTGCTTTCTCAATATTCAGACAACATCCTCCACTTGCAATGGAAGGACAACAGTTCCATAAATGAGAGCCGTTTCAGGCCAAATGGTCCTATTATTATTATAGCTGATAATAAATTAGAGATGTTTCAAGGAAGTGATGTTTAGATCCAGGCCCAGATTAGGTTTAGACTGGGGTTTGCCATTTGGTTTCAAGGCTGAAAGCTTTTGTTCACATATGACAATGCCAAAATCCCAGGAGGAGTTCTTGTTAGATATAGTCTTGCATCTGAAGAAGTGAGGTTCTTACCCACGAAAGCTTATGCTCCCAATACTTCTGTTAGTCTTAAAGGTGCCACAGGACCCTCTGTTGTTTTTTACAGATTCAGACTAACACGGCTACCCCTCTGATACTCTGCGAATGGTGTAACTCTCATGACATCAGCGAATCTAGTGAGGTTTCTGCTATTCTAGAGCAGAATTGTGTAAGAATGAGTGTGTTTCCATTTGGAACCCTTGGAAAACCGTATTTTAAAACAAAAATTCCCTGCTGAACATCTGTGAACTGTTATTAACTCATTCCTGCTTAGTACTGTACCATACAAGAAAGCATGTTGTTCTTTCTCCATAGAATGGATCTTCAGTGTACAGCAGTTTCTTAGCCTCTTCAAGTTGTTGACCCCTTATTTGAAGTATAAAATTTTCATGATCCCCTTACATTTATGACAAAAGTCAGAGTATGATATCAAAGATAAGTCTAGATAATTCGTGTGTTTTATTTCAAGAGGTTTGATGGAGCTTGACCTTGAGGGGTAAAGATGTGCAGGGAGTGGGAGAAGTGAGATTTTCTTTGCTTTATATTGTAATAAAATTTTCAACACTTCATGACCCTCTGATTACATTTTGTGACCCCACTAGGGGTCATGCCACATATCAGAGAAATACAGATGTGGAGTATAAATGTACCACTAAATGGTCTCCGTCATCACGTGGAAACACAACATGTTAGGAAAAAAAACAACAATCTTAGGCAGGTTAGCCAAAACTGAACAAATCAGGCAAGAAGATAAACAAAAAAATCCTTTCACCATAGAAAATAATTCAGCAATAATTGACCCTCAGCAAATCAACAATAGTGGGAGCAGTTTTACACAAAAATCAAATTTCTTCCTGTTTGTACTCTGGGGACATCCAGCTACTTGTTTTACCCAACAACTCACCTGAGAATTCCATCTCCCAGTAGAGAGGATTTCCCACTCAATTTCACTCTTAATTTTCCGGTGTACTGGATCACTGCACTTGCTCTTTAGAAAATCATACTCCAGCAATTTCAGGCAGTGTGCAAAGTGTCATCATAAAGGTATTAATTTGCCACCTTGCACTGTTCGACATTAGTTCTTTGCTCAGTGATAATGAAGCCAGAAGGAGGGAGTCTGTGCATTTATTGGGGCGGTTGATATGGACGCTGTCAAATAGAAACCAATTTAAAAAAAAGTTCCTTCCCTGTGTTGTTAATGTCATCTCAGATTGTTGCTAACATTGAAAGACTTACAAAATCTACCTAATTTACTTTGTTTTTTATGCTATGGCTTATTTAGGAGGAACCATTACGAGGAGCTGAGTGTATCCTGCAAGGTGGTGTTATACTTGTCTATCTTATATGGCCCCCATTGCTATAGTATCTGAGCATCTTAAATATTTTTATTGTATTCATCCAACCACCCTTAGGAGAGACAGAAGTACTGTTATCCCCATTTTACAGATGGGGATCTGAGGCACAGAGAGACTTAAGTGCAGGATCCCAAACCACTGAAGTCAAAGGAAAGACTCCCATTGACCTCAGTGAGCTTTACGTCAGCTCATAAGTTATTTGCTAACAGTTACACAGGAAGTCTATGGCAGAGCAGGAAACTGAACCTGCATCTCCTAAGTCCCAAGTAGTACCCTAATCATGCATTGAAGCCAATGGGAAATTTGGCTAATTAAAAGAAAAACTGGGACATTTCAGGGGTCCTGAAAAGCTTCTGGAATGTCAAGACATTATCTGAAAACACAAGACTGTCCTGGTAAAATTTGGACTTATGGTCACTTTACATGAGTGATCTCATTGACTTCAATAGAATATTTACATAAGTAAGGAATGATTGCATGAGTACATATAACTAAGTCTTAGTTTCCCCATCTATACAATCAAAATAATGCCTACCTTTTAGGGTTATTGTTTGGCTTAGTTAGTTTTTCTACAGCTCTTTGAAAATGCAAAGTACTGCAAAAATGCTATATACTGTTAGTGCTTTTGAAAATTAATTCCAGGGGCTGAGAACGTGCTGTTTGAATGAGCAAGGCAAGCAGGGTCTCTTGAGTCATATAGTCAATTTTTTTTCACACTTGTCCATTGATCACCACAGCTGTTCGGTGCATGTTAGTACTCGTTCTGTCTCAAGGTTTCTTTTATTAAGTGTTACACAAACACGAGACTGTGTGGGTTCAGATGTGATCAAAATGATGTGTTAAACTGTGGCATTACATCAAGCATGAGTCATTTGTAGACATACACGTACCTAGCAGATAACCAAAAGGCTCAACTGTGGTTATTTTAATAACCATTTTAAGGACTGGATTATTTAAACAGTATTTTGTTGCTTGCTTTATTGTTTTTGCCCAAATTAATATTTTATTCAATGCGTAAATTTGGGCAAAAGCTTGGCTCAGCTAAGGTGCAGATCAAAACACTCCTGAGTTGGTTGAAAAGCATTTCCTCGGAGATTGATTGCTTTTTGCTTTTGAGGCAGTTGAAGTTAGTTTCCCAATTCAATTAGCTACCAGCACCATTCTCTGTCATATAGTACTTCTACTATTTGGAAAGGGAGGCGTGGGTAAAGGTTCCTTGTTTTTTTTGTTTCATTTATTTCCTTCATTGATCCATCATGAATGACCAAGACATTTCTTCTTATTTTTCCATCCCCTTTCAAATCAGAAAGGCCTGTTAGGTCATCTTGTCCAAGTCTCATCAAATGTTTTCATCATGTGGAGTTCATTTTTATAGGATGTCTCATGGACTGACTCCTCTCCTCTCCTATCCACAATTGCTTGGACCATTACCCCTCACATACACAATTATGGAGCATCCCATTGGTACCCTTATGAGGATGGAAGATTCTGTTCTTCCTGTCTGCCCAGCCTGTTTGTTTGGGCTTGGTGCTGGGTAAAAGATATGCCCCTGTGTTTGCAGTAGAGCTGCGGGTCCCTACACTGGCATTTTGAATTTGAGGGTAGCTTCATTTTAGTGCCTAACAGATGAACAACAGTGGGCTCAAGAATAAGGAGGTGACTGCTAGTGAAAACAGTCAGAGCATCTGGTGAATAGCTTGCCGTGGCTCTGCTAGCGTTTTTTCCTATTGTTCTCAGAACCTGCTCACTTCCTGTATACTCAGTATGATGTGCTCTCGTGTGTCACGCTCTAAATCTAGATGAAAGAGGGTACCTAACTATCATTTCTTCACAGCCATTACATCCTTCTCCTGAAGACTGACTAGTCTCTCCATAGATCTGTTCTTTATAGGACAGTTTTTAATGTTGGGTCTTATGTCTTGGTAATTAGGCTCTTGATTTTGGTGGGAATTTTTCTCTAGCGTGCCTTTTCACTCTGATGCTGTAAATAAGTGCTTGTAATCATATTAACAATTGTAGAGAAATAAATACTCTTCTGGCAAATTCGAAACACATTGGTGTGTGCTGAGCAGTAAGGCAATAGACCCAAAGGTATTCTGTCTGCACGCCACAGTAACACACAGCTGTGTCAAGAGTCACAGATTTCATTTTGCTGTAATAAAACTAGCTTACATTACTTTGTGTGAGATAAGAAAGACGGATTGTGATATTTTATTACACTGTCAATCAACTGGTAACCTAACTATCCTTTGTGCACTTGGCAATAAATGTCTATGGCAGTGAGGGGGAAAAAAGCAAAACAAAATAGAAAACCACACAGTTTTAGAAGGCATTTATCATAAAACGTATAAAGCTTGGTGACACCTTCAAATAGAATAGAAAACACACACCAAATCACTTATATTGTGAAATATCAAAAGCAGGTAGATTTCATGAATATATATAACATACTGGGCATGGAACAGTTTTTATAAAAATGGAGATAAAACAGTGGAAATTGAATAAATTTCTTTACTACCAAGAAGTTTTTACTATAGAAACACAATAATTTGTTTCAGCTACACAGAGTTGCAGACATTGACTATCCTGCTAATGAAAGACATTACAGCTAAAGGCTGAGCTGCCAGAGAATACATCTAAATTGCAGGAACTGACAAAAAAGCCTGTATTTTAAATGATCTAACTTTTTCTGTCCTGGAAAACTCCTTTGAGATACCTTGTTTTGTTTACAAATGATTCTGGGGGCGGGGGGGGAGGGTGGCACATGGCAAACATGGGCAATTACTTTACATGTTCATTTCAATCATAATCCATTCAGAATAATAAACGAAATCAAATGTAATTTATACAATCTAAAACATTGCAGCTAGAGCTTTTTAAAAATTACAGCTGCAAACTGATTTGACATAATATCCCTACAGAAATGCCCAATGTTTTGTGTTTTTTTTATATAGTCATAGGTTCCACTGCCAGAAGACTGGCTACCTGTGTAACACATCTAGACTGGCTACCTGTATAACATAAGCCACAGAACTTCCCCCACAAAATTCCAAAGGCATACGTTAAAAAACAAAAACAAAAAAACCCCCTAATCTAGATTTTAAAATGGTCAGTGATGGAGATTCCACCATGACCCTTGGTAAATTGTTCCAATGGTTAATTACCCTCACTGTCAAAAATTTACACCTTATTTCCAGTCTGAATTTGTTTAGCTTCAACTTCCAGCCACGTTATACTTTCTCTACTAGACTGAAGAGGCTATTATTAAATATTTGTTCCCTGGGCAGATACTTATAGACTGTAATCGAGTCACCCTTTAACCTTCTCTTTGTTAAACTAAATAGACTGAGCTACTTGAATCTGTCATTATAAGGCAAGTTTTCTAATTCTTTAATCATTCTGGTGGCTCTTCTTTGAATCCTCTCCAACTTATCAACATCCTACCTGAATTCTGGGCATCAGAACTTCTCTTCACCTCCTTTAAATTTCTCTGTTTATGTGTCCAAGGATCACATTAGTTCTTTTGGCCACAGCGTCAAATTGGGATCTCAAGTTCAGCCAATTATCCACCAGAACACCACATTTTTTTTTCAGAGTCACTGCGTCCCAGGATAAAGTCCTCCATTCTGTAAGTATGTCCTACCTTCTTTGTTCCTAGATGTATACATTTAGCCGAATTAAAACACATATTGTTTGTTTGCTTGCACCCAGTTTACCAAGCAATCCAGATAGCTCTTTATTAGTGACCTGTCCTCTTCATTATTTACCACTCCCCCAATTTGTGTCATCTGCAAACTTTATCAGGGATTTTATGTTTTCTTCCATGTCCCTGATAAAAATGTTAAACAGCACAAGGCCAAGAACCGATCCCTGGAGGACCCTATTGGAAGCATACTGGCTTGATGACACTTCCCCATTTCCAATTACATTTTTAGACCTATCAGTTAGTCAGTTTTTATTTCATATAATGTGTGCCATTTAAATGTATGTCAGTCTAGTTTTTTAATCAAAATGTTGTGCAGTATCACACAAATATTTAACAGAAGTCGAAGTATATTACATCAACACTATTCCCTTTATCTCCCAAACTTGTAATCTCATCCAAAAAACCATCAAATTAATTTGACAGGATCTATTTTCCATAAACACATGTTGATTTGCATTACATTATTCTCCAATTTATTAATTGAATCCTATATCAGCCACTCCATTATCTTGCCTTGGATCAGTGTCAGGCTGACAGGCCTATAATTACCCATGTCACCCTTTAAAAAAAATTGGTACAACTTTAGCTTCCCCGCTGCTGCAAGGCTTATTGAATATCATCATTAACTGTCTGGCGAGCTCCTCCCCCCAGCTTTTTTAAAACTCTTGGATGCAAGTTATCTGGACCCGCTGATTTAAAAATGTGACTTTCGTAGCTTCTATTTAACATCCTCCGGAGAGACTAGTGGAATGGAAAGAGCATTATCACAATATGATGAGATTATATCGTCTTTTCCTCCCCAAATACAGAACAGAAATATTTATTGAACACTTCTGCCTTATTAATAATTCTACCATAGCTGCCTTCATTTCCCCTCTAAACCAGGTTGGGTTTTTAACCAATCTTCTTCCTCACCTTCTTCCTCGATTTGTAGCTTTTTGGGCATCTAATAAGGTGTTCTTAAATGATTCCCAATTGTCATTCACATTTTTCTGATTAAATTTTTCCTCCCAGTTGATTTGGCTCATAATTGTTTTTAGCTTTGTGAAATTGTTCCTATTTAAGCATCAAGTACATATATTACTGGTCTGGAATGTATTTTGCTTGCACGTAAGTGTGATCAAGTCATGATCACTTTTACCTAAGCTACCATTAATTTTTAGTTCTTTGATCAGTTCCTCTTTATCTTTTAGGACAAAGTCTAATAAAGAATTCCCCCATGCTGGCTGCAACACTTTCTGAGTTAGGAAACTATCATCTATAACGTTCGGAAATTCCAAGGATGCTTTAGTACTGGCAGCATGCATGCCAGAAACTATGAATGGGGATGGTTGGGCCTAGTAGGCAGAGCCAGGCTTCAGAGCCAGAATTAGGAATCCAGAGCTGGAGGTGGGACAAGGCTGGAGTAACAGCGAGGCTGGAGCAGGGCTAGAAACGGCCGGAGCAAGAGGAAGACCGGAACAGGCTAAGGCTTGTGAAGTCTGTTACCACTATCAGGCAAGGGAAAATTCCAAGCCATGAAGTGGCATTGAGCAGACTGAACTGCTGTTTCTCCTGTGAGGTTTATATAGCTGCCTTGAGTCACCAGACCAGCTCCTGGTTTGTGGGTTGGCTGAAGCCTATCTTAGGAATGACTCATCAGCTGTAGTTTATAATGAAACCCTCAGCATATGTCACTCAAACTGAAGTCCCTCATGATCTCTGTTTCTTTCCTACACTATAGGTAGGTGCGTAAGGAGGTGGCCCTTTCTGTTCTCTGCTATGATTCGGTGGTTTGTAGCAGACACCAACTAATACCTTCTCTTGTGCTTTTATCTGTTAGGAACATTGATCCATAAGTATTCAAAATCATTTCCTTCTGAGTTATCAGTGACTCAGAAACAAGTAATGCCATTTTTGACATAGAGTGTCACTTCCCCTCCCTTTTGCCCACTCAGTCCTTCCTAAATAGGTTTTAACCATTCATTTTAACATTCCAATTGTGCAAATCGTCCTCCTGGGTTTCAGTAATGCCAACTAGATTAAATTTATGCTCATAAATGAGCAATTTGAATTCCTCTTGTTTGTTATCCAGGCTCCTAGCATTGGTGTATAGGCACTTCAGGAATTTTTTCTCTTCATTTCCTTTGATTCCTTGATTAATTTTGTTCTAAACTTCTTGGTTTTGTTCTGAGTGCTCATATCTTCCCTCTTTTTACCCTCCCCTTATGCTGTTAGTTTAACCCTTTCCTGACTACTCTAGCCAGACCAATGAGATTGGTTCCCATCAGCCAAGGTGGAGGCCATCCAACCTATACAGCCTCCTCTCCTGATAGAGGATAAACCAATGTTCCACAAAACCAAAACCCTACACTCCTTACCTACATTCGATTGCATAGCCAGCAATTCAATTCCAGAATCTTCTGTCTTCCTTTACTCAGAGAAGATTGCTTGGATATTCTTCTTCTTCAGCATGCTTCTGAGTTCCCTGAAGTAATCTACTATCTGTGAGATATCCCACAGAGCAGTGTCATTAGTGCTAATATGAACTATGGATCCTTGGCCCATCAACTTCATAAGCCTATCCAATCTGAGTGATGTCTTGTCCTGGTATCTGCCTGTCCTTTGCAGAATGTTCTTTTGATTCTTCTGAGTATTGAATCTCCAACAAGGGTTATCTGTCTTCCTTGGATAGTTGGAAACTCTTTGTGGGCAAGATTGCTTTTTCTTAAAGGTTGGGCTGAGCTGCCATCTACCTCCCGTGTCCTGTATATCTCTCTGTTCCCTTGGACCTGCTGGATCTTGAGAGGTACCTTCCAAAGTTTCCATGTTGAGGACCTGATATTGATTTGAAACTTGTAGCTGTCTTCTTCTCTCTGGTGGCCAACTTTGCTCATCGTCATCTGCCACCAGCGATGTAGAATACTGCTGTGACCTCCTGACTCTGATGGTTATGAACCTCCAGGCCTTCTCTCTGAGTTCTCTGTCTCTGATTCCTTGATGGCCAACTCTATTCTACCTTGAACCTGTGATACTGCTGTTTCCTTGGCTATCTAGGAACTCCTCAGCTTCTCTGATTCTCACTAGTGTCTCAACTTACCCCTCTAATTCAAGAATCTTTTCCCCAAGCACAGCCACTAACTTGTACTCTATGCACAGGAAATCCTTTCTGTCTTCAGAAAGAAAAGAGAACATGGCACATCCCTTGCAGGTCACCACCACTGTTCCATAGCTGGCCATCTTGATAACACACATATACTGAACCTTTCATAGTCTTCAGTTAGGACTCAACCAACTCAAATGGCTGCCCTGTTAATATCACTAATGTGTACTAAAATGATATTGAGTAGTAATTCCACTATATAAGCATTGTGAGATGAGCTACATTTGATTCTGTATTTAGAAATCTCAAACCAGCATGAGATGACTGTACATTGTTGTTCTCTTAATGCACACAGGGTGAATACCCCATCTAAATCTAACATGGACTGTAACTTCTTATCTGAATCATTTGATTTACAAAATATCACCAAAACCCCAATACTGAAGCACATTTTTAAGGCAGATGCTGCAAGTCCAGTTTCTGTTTTGTCCACAAAAGCTGATCTCTTCCATATGGTTAATTATGATTATCTTTTTTTTACTCTGTAACAATCAATACTATCTGGGGGGTTTTCCCTTGTGTTTTTGGACCTTCATTCTGCTGTGTTGTCAACATTGGTAAAGAAAGCATGAACACACTGGACCTGATCCAAAGCCTATATAGTCAATGAAAAGACTCCCACTTACTTCGAAGGGCTTTGTATTGGGCCCTAACAATGGAATTGTACACACCGTTCATCTGCTTTCGTTGCGCTTCACAACATACAGATCTAGCTGAGATCTGACTTCCTGTTTCTCTTTTAAAGTAACCTTGTCTAACTTTTATTGTATGATTGTACCATACATGTTTGTAAACACTAGATACACTTATTGCATTTGGTAATATTGGCCACAGTATCTTGTTTGAGTGCATTTATCCATTTCTTGGTCTTACTGGCACTTTGTCTGTCTTTCATGTTTTTAAATTAATTAATTATTTTGGGAGGGAGGTGAAATTTTCAGAAAGTTACATTGCAGTACACAGAAATATAAAGACCAGACTAACGGAAGTATTATAGAAATGCATTTCAGCATAGGCAAGGGAAGGGAAACAAAACAATCACCACTCAAGAAACATAACCCATCCTTCCTAGGATTCAGTGCAATGCATTTAATTCTCCAACTGCCAGGCAACATGATCACATTTTCTTTTTCCAATTAGAGCAAAGAAAATTGGTAACACAAAATGTCCTTGATCATTTACTAGCAATGGCGAATAAGGAGAGGTTTCAATGTTGCAGTGAAGTATGTTAACTACATTTGAAAATGGAAAAAATGGTAAATTGAGTGTTGTAATATCATCCTGATGAAGGAAATTGACCTAGTTCAATCTAAAACTTTTTTGTTATAGCCAAAGGGATAAACAGTTTTAAATAATAATATTAGAACCTTCCTTTAATGGGGGATTGCCAAAAAGAGCATAGGATTTAAGAGATCTGGTAAGAGACATTAGTCACCAAGAGCAGGTAATGTCCAAAAAAAAGTGGGTAAACAAACCTAAAACTAAACTCCATATTCCTAAAATGAGAAGTGGGTAAATTTCATTTACTTGCATTTCCCTTCAACTACATTACTGGTAATGCCTGTGATCTGACTGGAGACATATAGTTGATAAGGTTGTGTCCCTATGGGTATATCTGCACTGCAGTTAAACACCAAAGGCTGACTTGAGTCAACTGACTTGGGCTCGTGGGGCTCAGGCTGTGGCACCGTAAAATTGCTTTGCAGATGTTTGGGCTCAGGCTGGAACCCGATCTCTGGGACCCCACAAGGGGGAGGGCCCCAGAGCCCAGGCTCCAGCCTGAGCCTGAAAGTCTACAGAGCAATTTTGAGCCCTGCAAGCCCGAGTCAGCTGACTTGAGCCAGCCATGTCCAGGTTGTGGGTGTTTTATTCCAGTGTAAACATAACCTATAAGGCTTCCTTATAAAATAAAGAGACTAGGTCAAATTCTCTGCTCTTGTAAATTGTTGCATTTCCTTAGTGCTTGTCTACACAGCAAATTACTGCACAGCAAGCCATTGTGTGTATTTACAGCATGCCACCTTGCAACGCAGTAATGTCTTGAGTGGATGATACTACGGTGCACTGGGACTTTGCTGCGTGCTAACTTGCCGTGTGGACAAGTCCTTGTATATAAATACCGCTCTACTTATTTCTATTAGCAGAGAATTTGACCCTCTGTAAATGGAAAGCATGTAACAATAGGATATTTTTACTGCAAATGCAATAATATCATGTACAAAATTTCATGCACAAATAAAGATATCAGATTGAAAATGGCTTGAAATTTAGTCTGAAATACTTATAGTATGTAGAGTATAGTGTTTAGGTTATGAAACCCATGACCACAATGAAGCATTTCTGGATGGGATATTTCTAGGATCAAAAGCAAAAATTGGCAAGTAGTTGTCAGGGTAATCTCCATGTTGGAAGTAGGCTTATAGTCTCAGATATCTAAAGATACTTACATTCCTACAGAGATGTACTACATGTTTTCTCTTGTTTCTTCCGGATTTCAAAATCACTAATTTTCACCACAGTTTCAGTTTGCCTATATGCTAATTACATTCTCTGGAATTGGGCACTACATATGGTGGTAACCAATATTTTCATGATGCAGAGATTTGTATCAATATTTTTAGATGCAATAAGAATTGAATTTCAGGATGATGCCTCTTGGCCTTTTTAGAAAATCTCCTTAAGTTTTGCATACACTGACCTCCCATATTCACAGTGGAAAATCCCAGAAAAAGGCCATCTGGATGAACCTTATTTATTATTATTGTTATTTGTACTATATTAGTACCTAGATGCCTCAACTGAAGTAAGGGTCCCATTGTACTAGGCCAGGGGTCGTCAACGTTTGGCACGCGGCTCGCCAGGGTAAGCACCCTAGCGGGCCGGGCCAGTTTATTTACCTGCTGACGCGGCAGGTTCGGCCGATCGCGGCCCCTACTCACCGCTTACCCTGGCGAGCTGCGTGCCAAACGTTGCCGACCCCTGTACTAGGCACTATACAGACACATAGTAAGAGATGGTCCCTTCCCAAAAAGCTCACAATCTAAATAAACAAAGGGTGGGAGAAAAGGAGCAATATTATCCTTATTTTACAGATGGGAAATGAACAGAGAGATTAAGGGTCACACAGGAAGTCTGTGGCAGGGCTTAGATATGAACTGACATTTCCAAAGTCCCAGTCCACTGCTTTAATTGCAGGGAAAGAGTGAAGTGAAAATTCATGTTACATTTCTTCCTAATAGTGGTTACAAGGTGACAGTTCTGCTAGCTGTGAGTAGAGAAGAATGAAGATAAGCAAACAAGCAGGTGCTGCTTGGGTACTCTACATATTCAAATTCCTACAATACTGGGGCTTGATTCCATAGGCATTTCTCAGCCAGAGCAACTACAGAACTGGGCCTTTGGTGTATATAGTGTTTGGATAGCAAATATTGAAAGTAAACTCCTTTCCCCCCATATTTTTATTAATTTTTTTTATCAATTTCATTTTTTTACCATCTGGGACACTATTTCCTCTCCATTTGTGCCTGGGAAAATGTGATAGAAACTGGCAGCTTTGTCTAGAGAGATGATTTCCAGCTTTGTATTAATGTTTTCAATCAGTTTTTACAAGGTACATGGCCCAAATCCTGAGAGGTGCTGAGTACCCACACTGCCCTTTGAAGATACACTGAGAACCTGCAACTCTGATTATCTTGGTATGGGATTGCCTAGCTAACATGTCCATGCTTATCCTCAGAGGTGTGGATTGAGACTCATTAAGACAGCAGTACTTACTGTTCATGTGGCATTGGAGGTGGGTAATTCATGAGGACTTTATCTTTCTTCCATGCCTCTTAAGGGCTCAGATGAAACATGACTCAGGCAAGCTTGGAGTTTGAAAGAGGTGTGTGTAACCAGACTCTCTAGATACAAGAATTAGTTGTTGGAAGAACAAATGACTCCCATCTCTACATTCGGCTGGGTGTTTTGAGTGACATGCCAAGGAATATGGACAGACTGACCTGAAAATGACAGCCTGCTTTGTTGCTTGATCAGAACAAGGGCTTACTAACTATCAAATGCTTTGTGGCATAAGTCTTGTGCCTTGCTAGCCATATTTTTTGTAGTACTGGTCTGGGTGGATTCACAATTCAAACAATTTTTATCTCATGCTTTTCTCTCTGTTTCTAAAATTTTGCCAGTCAGGACTGCAAGGTGACGTGAATTGAATGAGTGGAGAATGTTAATTTGGAAACAGTCTCTAGTGGGCTCTTTGAAACAATTCTGACCTGAAAGGAGGCTAAATAAAGGGAAGGGTAGTTGTTTGAATACCTGCTCTAACACAAAGGGGGCTGAGAGATTGTAAGCTCTTTGGGTTAGGGACCATCTTTTTGTTCTGGGTTTGTACAGAATCTAGCACATTGGGGTTTCATGTCTGGGGCTCCTAGGCACTAGCACAGGGGTCGGCAAAGTTTGGCACGTGGCTCGCCAGGGTTCGGCTGATCGCGGTCCCCACTGGCCGCTGTTCGCCGTCCTGGGCCAATGGGGGCGGCGGGAAGCCGCGGCCAGCACATCTCTCACCCGTGCCGCTTCTCGCCGCCCCCATTGGCCCGGGACGGTGAACTGCGGCCAGTGGGGGCCGCGATCGGCTGAACCTGCCGCATCAGCAGGTAAATAAACTGGCCCGGCCCGCTAGGGTGCTTACCCTGGCGAGCCGCGTGCCAAATGTTGCCGACCCCTGCACTAGCACAATACAGATAATACATGACGATGATAATTTTCCTCCCTATACTATGTCCACAGGGGAGTAGGCACAGGCCAGTTTGGCCACAGGGATAGCCGAATGACCTGATGGGTGATATGCCATTTTGCAGTTCACCATGTGGTCCAGGTATTCTGTGGAGTCCTTCTTGGTGACTTGTAGAATGAAATATTTTAAGAACCAAGCAATGGGGGATTGGGGTGCTAGGTCTGAGAAAACATAAGAACCTCTGGGCCTAGAAGTGGGGACTGCAGGGTCTGAGGCAGGTGCTGGTTCCAGGGGCCTTTGAAGGGTTGCCAGTGATATGTAGTGGGAGGCTAATCCCAGCAGGAAGTCCTGCCCTAAGGGGCATGAGCAACAGCCCTCTGCTTCCCTGGTTGGCTTGCACTCCCCATATAAACCAACAAGCCATTTCTGGTACACCGTGATATAACACGAATTCGGATATAACGCAGTAAAGCAGTGCTTCGGGGTGTGTGTGTGCACTCTGGCAGATCAAAGCAAGTTCAATAGAATGCGGTTTCACCTATAACATGGTAAGATTTTTTGGCTCCCGAGGACAGTGTTGTATCAGGGTAGAGGTGTAGTTGTTTGAGCAACACAGATCTCCAGTGTGCTTCTGCCTCAGACCCTGCTCGCCATTCCTCACTGTGATTCACCAGGACCACAGACTCTTGGCTCTTGACCTTGCTCCAGCTCCCAACCCTGATCTTGCTTACTGTCTTTGGCTCATTGCTGATGCCAAAGAAAGATCCCGGCCTGGCCTGGCTCGGCCTGACCCCAATTTTTGTCTCATGCTCTTAATTTGGTAACGCACTCTGACACTGTGGGTTTGACCTGGCCTGGCCCTGGACTGATCATTGACTTTTTGGCCCAGATACTGAGTAGCTCACCTCATGCCCACAGGCCTCCCATGACCTGACTGTGACAGAAAATCTCTGTCCCCTCCTTAGTGGTCTGGTAAAGACTCAAAATGCTCCAGATTATTTTTTAAACTTGCTTTTAAAAAATATACGTTGTTTGAAACTAGAGTTGTTAAAAAAACAGAAAAATATTTCAATTAACACTTTCCAAACCAGTTTCAGCTGAAACTGCTTTTTACTGTTGTTGCCATTGGGATAGTCCTTCTTACCTAATTACAGTCTATGGTGCTTCACTCAACTCAGGAAGATTCAGCTGGCAGAAATTAAATGAACTTGAAGACTTTTTTCCTTTTTTTTAAACAAACGGAATGAATTGCATGACCTGGTTCAACACTGATTTAAAAATACCTTCACAGAATGCTGATAATGGGCTATACTGAGGTCTCATTTAAACTTGTAAACGGTGAATAAAAGATAGTACAGCATATGATTAAATGTTAATGAGCAAAAGTCATACTATCCCCAGACAGAGCACACAGCTCATGTTAGCGGTTAGAGTTATACACATCTAAAACAGATGCCTTTTTCATCATTGTCTCTGTGTTACACTTCTCCGGGGATATAAAATAGCATTTAAGAATCCTCCCCAGGGTACATTCGTGAAGCAGATAAGACAATTTCTTCAGCTAGATTGCAGCTGTAACTCTTTTCAATTGTAATTGCATGCTGGAGAGGTGCCTTGCTGGCCACAGCGACACTGTTCTTTACATTATTTTCTTTTAAAGGAAAAAGAAATATAAACTTGGTGTCTGTTTGTAGGTTGTTTTTGAGGTGTCTCTGTGAACTCGACATAAGAAGGCCATCTTGATGAGACACAATGCCAAAATAAAGAAAAGACGTGGTTTCCTTCTTTGGCAATCTATTTAGGATTACATATTTATGTTACGACAAGCTGTTTTACATTTGGAAGTCTGTAATGCAGTTATGTCTTCTCCACCAGGCCGTCTATTCTAGATGAGTGTCTATAATCAAACAGTGATCTCTTTGGTTAGCAGCTTGTTTTCCTCAACTGCTCCTTTACTTCTGTATATTTTTTGTTTAGGGTAGAGAATGAAATATTCTTTGTTCAACCATTGCAGTGTCTGGCAGGGGTATGGAAGGAGGTGCTGTGAAACAGCATAACCCTATATACAAACTGCAAAAGGATTCTTTATCTGAGAAAACTTGTGAGATGGCAAACATCTTACAAATACCGTAGTATAATTTGATAAGGCTACAGCTTGATTAATGACAAATTAAACCACATAAATTAAAATGTCTAAATTAACAACCTAATAGTTGGCATTGTGTTCTAGTATCCATTGTCACAAGTTGACTTTACATGTGTGCAATGATCTGCACTGTTCCTGGGACCAGGTAGAGCATAGTAAAAGTGTTTGCAAGTACAACATGCCCTTGCCTAGAGTAAGTGACTGAGCGCCATATCAGACTGAATGTATTTACTCTTAGCAGATCTTAGAAGCTAAACAGTAACAAACCTAGTTAGTACTTGGATGGGAGAGCACACTTGCATGTGCTAATGCTCTAGTTCAGGGTTTGGCAACGTTCGGCATACGGCTTGCCAGAGTAAGCACCCTAGCGGGCCAGGCCAATTTATTTACCTGCTGACGCGGCAGGTTCAGCCGATCGCGGCCCCCACTGGCTGTGGTTCACCGTCCTGGGCCAATGGGGGCGACGGGAAGCTGCAGCCAGCACATCCCTTGCCCGCACTGCTTCCCACCGCCCCCATTGGCCCGGGACGGCGAACCGTGGCCAGTGGGGGCCGCGATCGGCCAAACCTGCCGTGTCAGCAGGTAAATAAACTGGTCTGGCCCGCTAGGGTGCTTACCCTGGCGAGCCACGTGCCAAAATTTGCCGACCCCTGATCTAATTCAACCTCAAGTTTTTAGGTTAGATACAAGAATCCCTGGGTGAATTTCTGTGCTCTGCAAAACGACATGTCCCTTCTGGCATCAAACACCAATGAATCTGTAACATTTTTCAGAAAAAGAAGCCAAAAGTTAGACTCCTAAATAAGTAGTGTGATTTGCAAAAGTGCTAAGCACCCAGCAAGCACCCTTTGAAGTCAAGTACTCAGCGTTTTTGAAAATCACCGCACTTACTGAGCAGCCTAAATATGGACTTAAGATCCTATATCTTGTCCCTATTCAAGTATTATTTTATATTAATTCTAGGAAACCTTTGAGGTCAGTTTAATAATTTGCTGCATTGACATAAAAGCCGATTGCCTCAATAAAATTGCTTAGTCTGAGTTTAGTTGAATCCAGTGGCCCAGTACTGGAGTCAGAGACAATGGATTAATTCATTTTCACACACTGCATATCGTTTCCCTCAAAGCATGACTGAACCAGCCCTGAGATCATTAATCTTCAAAAATATTTTCTAAATAAATTTAGAATTTAGAAATATAATCCAGCTCTTTTACTTATCTTTTAAAACAGAAAACTATCAATCAAATTGGGAGTTGTAATTGTTGATGAAGTTTCTCCTTATAAGAAACAAAGTGAGTGAGGATTTAACCTGCTTAATGGTTCTTGTACTTCCAGAACAATAGTCTTTTACACATGACACAAAGGTGCTGCTTCAGCTGTCTGACTGCAAAGGAGGACTTGTATTAAATAGTCAAGATGGACAAGCCAGGTGGTTGAATGTTAGGATAGATTCCAGAAGAAGGTATATGAATTAAATATGCAACTTACCATCCAGAAGTCTCGAGGGTTAAGAATGGTACATAATGCTGCTTCATTTGGGAGCTGTTGGGTTATTTACTTAATTCACAGTTTATCACTGTTGGTTCTCTACTTGATTAGAAGTACCTTTGGAGAGTCTGTAACCATGCAACCTTGAGTAGCTCTCCTGCTCAGCTTCACAGTTAACCAGCAGTGAGTTGGGTCATTTGTTGCATTGGAGACAACAAAATGGCACTTTAGGGGCTGCAGAAAGTGTGCTAATGATTCAGCAGAAGGAAATTGTGTCATGGGCACCTGTGCTTCTAGAAGTATCTTTAGATGTGACATAATAGATGTGACATAAAACTGAGATCCTGGTCATTAGAAATGCCATTGTAACTATTGCAAGGGTAATTCAAATTCCAAAGTTGGTAATTCTGAATCTGAATCTTTCTCATGCTGTTTGCATGGAACACAAACAAGACCCCATCATCCTTGTCAATCCTGGGCCAATTTTTGCATGTTCTCTCTGTTAAGTCCCAGAAGTTTTCCCTCTCTGAGTGCTGTTCAACAGAGGGACTCTTTTGGTTGGCCCTTTTTGCATGTTCCTGCAGCTGCCCAATCACACACTTGTCATGGCTTCATTCTTAGCCCATGTCTCAGATAACTTTGAAGAGAAAGGATTGTTGAAGTTTCTGATGAATCTTAGCCTTTGTTATAAATTAATACAGTGTAATACCTAATATTTTTCTGAAGCATTTACTTTCTAAGGCATTTAGACATCTGTGCCTCTGGTGGACTTCCAGCTTTTATATCCAGATGTTGAGGAGGAAATAACTTTGAGTTGAATATTCATACTTTGGTCTTCAAGTTGTAGATTTTAAATATCCAAATCTTGTTTAAGTTTTTTGAATGCGGCTGTTGCTTTGCCAATTCGTGACATTATTTCCTTCGGGGTATATCCATTGATTTGCACATTACTGCCAAGCAATGTGAATTGATTCACTCCTTGTATTCCTTTGCCTTCTAAAATAATACTTGAATTGGGAGTTCGTGAGATTATCATTAGATTTGTTTTTTTAATAACTGATTAATAATCTCATCTCTTTTACAAGGGTGGACAGTCTTTCATTCTTCACTTGCATATTGGCTGAACTGCCACTTACAGCTGTCATCAGCAAAGTCTAAACCATCCAGTGTACCGTTATTAAGCTCTGCAGTGCCTGTGTTGTATCCATTTACACTTCCTCATAATGAAGTCGATGGTAATGCCAAACATCAGAGGTGAGAGAATACAATGTAGACATTGTCTGCATTGAACTATTCACTCAAGTCTGAGTTTATATTAACGGTGCAAGCTGCACCTTTCACATAAAGCCTTGATAATTATTTTTGTTGACTAACCATAACACTTGAAGTTCAAGAGTGAATGCAACAAAGTCTTTCCAAATGTTTTCTTAAAAATCTATGAAGTTTATGATGAGTGGTTTTTGCCTTTCAATGCTCTCTTTGATGACTATTCTTAGGGGAAAATCTGGTCTACATACAGTCTTCAGGGATGGAATCCAGCATGCTCTTCCCTTTGCCTCAGTCACTTCCTTTCTTCTACTTAAGATGATACTATGATTTCATTTTTATTGTCTTTCATTTTTGTTTTTTGATGTGAAATGTTATGATATCTAATTAAGTGTTTAATTCCTTTGTCAAAGTCAATAGTTTCTTCTGATGTTGGTCTGTGTAGCATCTCTTGAAAGTGCTCTGCCCATGGCTTTTTCTGTTATTAAGGTCTTTCCTTTGTTTATCCTTAACGGGTGCAAGCTCAGCAGTAGCAGTTGGAACTTTGTTGGTAAAGTGTATCACTATTACCTCTTTCAGCAGCTGCTTCAGCTGCTTTGGTGATGTTATCCTGTAGTGGGGTGGTCCCCCGCTCCTGCCTGGAAGGGCTTAAAACAGCCCTGGCAGAGGGCTGTGGCTGGGGAAAGGCTGGGCTGATTGGAAAGCAGCCACGGCTGTGGCTGGCTTAATGAGGGCCCAGCTGGCCCTTATCAGAAGGCTGTAAGCCAGAGGCCCAAAATGAGTCTCTCTCTAGGCTGGGAGAGAGCAGGGCCTGGCTGCTGGGAAGCTCAGGGTACCTAGAGTAAGGCAGGGCTGGGGAAAGGCCAGAGGGGCTGGGGAGCTCCAGGCTGGCAACTTCAAGGCCCCATAGAGGCACTGGGTTGCAGAGAGAGGCAGCAGGTCCAGACCCAACCTTGCCTATGATGAGTGGTTGACACTGCAGTCTGCCCCAGGGTGCGGGGGCTAGTTGGTGACTGGCAGTAACCTACGACTGAGGCGAGGTGGGGATAGAGGGTTGAGGGTTCCCTGTGGAGGGGAGACCCTGAGACTGTGGGGGCATTGCCAGGGGGCAGCACCCCAAAGATAACAGGGCACCGGGTCTGGGAGGGACACGAGGGCCAAGCGGCAAGTGGGACACCGGCCTGCAGAGGGTGCTCTGGAGGCTGGAAGAGCTAATTCCCTGGACGACCAGCAGGAGGTGCCGCAGGGGTGAGTCCCGCATTGCTACATAGCCATAGACTTTCCTCTTGTCTTTTCTTGTGCTGCTTTTTACTAATTTGTCCCTTTTTTTTAATACAGATTTTTTTGCTGCTTCTCTTTTTAGAGGTGTTTGAGGGATTGATGCTTGCTTTGGATTGTTTTCTTTCTTTAACATAGTTCCAAATATTTTTAGTTATCCATGCGATAGGTTTACTTTATCTGAAACCAGCTGCAGTTGTTGTGGTGTCAGATATTGCCACAGAGAAAGGACCATGACATCAATGCTGGTAATTGCTTTACTTAATTTAGACCAGGGGTCAGCAACGTTTGGCACGCGGCTCGCCAGGGTAAGCACCCTAGCGGGCCGGGCCAGTTTATTTACCTGCTGACGCGGCAGATTTGGCCGATCGCGGCCTCCACTGGTCGCGGTTTGCTGTCCGGGGCCAATAAGGGCGGCGAGAAGCATCGCGGGCAAGGGATGAGCTGGCCGAGGCACCTCCCTCCCCATTGGCCCGGGACGGCGAACCGCGGCCAGTGGGGGCTGTGATCGGCCGAACCTGCCGCGTCAGCAGGTAAATAAACTGGCCCGGCCCGCTAGGGTGCTTACCCTGGCAAGCCGCGTGCCGAACGTTGCCGACCCCTGATTTAGACCGTGTATCAATTGTGATACCTATATATAAAACCATGTAAAATAAATGATTTTCCATAAAACAATATGCCCTAAATTTTCAAAGAAATGCCTTGGTTTAGATACTGAATCACTATTATTCTTAATGTGAGTTAATTCAAACTGAATGGCTAAATTCTATGCAGCTCTTTGAAAATGGGAAATTTTGATGTCAGTATGAATTGATGGTGGAGGTGAAACATTTGCTACTTTTTATACCATCCGTCAGTGGAAAAATTACTCATCTTCAACTAGTTAACACTCCCACTCTTTCCCCAGCAATAAATGAGAGAGTCTGGAATGGGTTTTTATTATCTAGCTAACACATCGGAGAAATGAAGGGCAAGAGGAAGAAAGATGAGAAACTAGTTCCTCTCATGAAACATGCAGTTTCACTTCCAGTGTGGCTCTTCAAATTCACACTCTCAGACATGCTTACCCAGTAACTTTCAATGCAAAGTCCTTAAGGGGATTTCCTCCATGAGTGTTGTATACATTAAGTGGAGTTAGCCCTTCTCTCCCACTTCTGTTTCTTGAGGTGTTTGTGTACTGCATGCTTCGCACACATGTTCAGCGGGTAGATAGACAAATATGTACCTTTGGTGAACTTTGCCCCAGAGTGATGTTAACCACACTGCAAAATGCCGACACCACACCTTATATAGCACTTAAGTCCCACTTAGTTCTTTAATATGGTTCTTCTGTAGTGCATAAGGATTTGTGCAGGCTCCCTGCACTGGGGTAAAGTTAACCCCTTGTCTGCAAGTTAGAAAAGCACTTGTATCCTCCTAAGTGTAACTACACCATTCCCAATACAATTGCAAGCCATATTTAAGTAACAGTTATCACCTACAATATCTGCTCTTAGGTATCTGCTCTTAGTCTTTATGGTTCATGACGTTCTTCCATCATCTTATCTTTTCTCATTATTTATGCCTTGAATTGAATCTCTGACTTGTCATCATCCCAAAAGAGATACTGAGTTCTTTGTCTTTAGCAATTTAAGCTCATGCAACTGTGTATAGGATCATAGCTGGTTTTGTAACAGGTGTGTCCTTAATGACACTTCTGGAATGTTCAGTGATGGAATGAGTTTGTGCTGTTGTGTTACAACAAAGTATCTTTGGAGATGCCTCTTTTAACAATACAGAATCTACACTATCAGACTGTTACTGACAAAGGCCCTACCCTTGCAGCCCCTGTAAATGCACAAATTGTTCAAAAATGCTTTTTTGATGTGCAGAGAAATCCAGAAAGAAGAGATGACTTTCAGTGGGTCTCTGCAGCCCCATGTGTACCATGAAGTCATCCTCTCTCCGTTGGAGCATGCGGGAAGTCAGGGGCAGAGCTGTTAGTCAATGAGCTATGCAGATCTACTGGGCAATAGTCCCATATGGGGACCTCTGAGACCTCCCATAGTTTGTAGACTTACACCTTGGAACCACTATAAACTCATGTGAATATTACGATTTCTTTTGTTGTTCTTCCTCCCTCCTATTTTTTGTTACACTTGCTGATTATGCCTTGTCTCAGATTAGACTGAAAATTCTTTGGGGCAGGAACCACGTCATCCTATATGTTTGCATCTAGCACAATGTGGTCTCAATCTGGATTGGGGTGTTTGAGTGATAATGGAATACAAATCAGTTATAATACTAGTTTCATTGACATAAGACTCAGACTCTTGCATTTGCCACTCTCTGTTCCTCAGTTCAAACTCTATTGTTTAAATGACATTAACTTGTTGTTTATGAAAAGTATCGTGTTGGGAACACTTTATTGAATAATAGGGCAAAACAGAAGAGTAGTTTTATTTAAAATGTATATGACTGGAAAGATTGGAACTGCATCCAACTACTGAGTTTAGCTTGCTTGCTTTGGGAGAGGATCAGCAATAATGTGGCTCCAGAGTAAAATATTATGATTTTAACTATCTATTGTATGACTGATGATTCTGGAAAGTTTGACAAATGACAATAACTCCCCAATATTGACTGATGGTTTATTATTTCTTGTAATACTCTGAGGTATGAAATCTTTTTTCAAAGTGATAAGAATGATAAGAACCAAATGAGAAGAACTAAAAACCAGTTTTATGAAGCATATGGGATAGAATTGACCTTTCCTGCAAACTTTTTAGGAGTAGCACAGCCTGCCATACTACGATTTGAAATGTTGACATTGGGAGCTCAGATACCAGCAGTTGAGTATAGATACCCAGTCTCTCCGTACTTTTTGCAACCGATTTGATAGGCTAGATGTTCCTTCTTTTATTATGTTAAATAGTTTAGAAATGATACTCTTGTGAAGAAAGAGGGGGAAAAAAACCCCACAAAAACCTAACCAAACATGTAATTAATAACAACTCTTACACATAATAACATTACTATTAATGTTTCCTTCAGAAGTTTTCTGTATCTTAATATCTTATATAGATTTCAAACAACTGTTAGCTTGTAAATCAGGAATAGTATTAGGCATTTTAATTTATACAGACTTAAACTTTATACATTTCTTTAACATGGTAAAAACAAGGTGCTTGTTTGATATGCAGATGCTTCCTGTTTTGTGATGTGTTTTTTGTCTTGAATGGACCCCAGGTGCATAGAAAGGTGCAGGCTTCCACACACTGAATATTGAGTTTAATGGTGTGCTGCATTGTACAATTTCCAGTGTCCCACTAATAGATTCTGGGCCAGATTTCCTGAAAATCCTCAAGAGGGATAAAGTCAAAAGGGAAAATCTGCAGGACAACTCATGGAGTTTCCATGGTATCCTTTGATTAGGGAAATAGGATGCCATCCTACAAAAGGGAAAGAGGATTAAGACTCTACAAATGCTTGAATATCCTGAAATCTGCAATGAAATCTCATGGATTTTAATGCCTCCCAATAGGCTGGGGCATAGAAAAATCCTCAGAGCAAAAAATACTCAACTTTTTCCAAGTGATGACCACTTTTACCTGCTACCACCTAGAGCACTTCTGCTGGATGAGATTGCATGAATGCAAATAAGCTCCTACAAAGCTCTTTATTCTGCAATCTCTCTGCAGTGTAATAGGATGACTATCAAGGGTTCTCTGTTCTTTGTCACACATACACACACATATATATATATATTTGTCACTGGTAGTCTCTATACTAGTTTGACTCATGCCAATAACTCATTATGGATCTGATCCCTATTCCACTGATGTAACTGAGTTATGTCATTGATCTCAATATGAGCAGAGTCAGGGCCCAGGAGAGCATGCTTAGGAATCCTGTGGCGATTGAGGACATGAGGAGTCATTGTATCCCATTGACAGATGTAATAGTACAGTAGTTTCTCTAGCAACAACATGGGTCCATTAGTCTCTATGGGTGCACTAAGTCACTACTCTGATGGTAGGAGCATGAGGAGCCCTGACTTCAAACTGTATAAAGAAACCAACCATAACACAGATATAATCCTCACTCTCTCACAAAATTTCCACTCCCAGCCTCCAAAGTCAAGGCTTTTGCCAACATGACTGGCACTTGAAGGCAAAATCATAGCCAAATGAATTTATAAGAGAGTAATGTAAAAAGCCCACAAAGCATACTGACCTTGTTTGCTAAGAATAGAAAAGGTCTGTCCTAAAAACAGCTAGAGCTGGAGTTACAGCTGGGGAAAAAAATGCAGGGAACATGCTGAATATTATTTTATAAGATTAGCTGACAAACTGGGATGCATATGGAATCACCTTCCTACACAATCAATGTTGCAGCCATAGTTGATCATAAACCTCAATGATAGTAAGGTACTGTCATGGCTATACTCCTCAGAAGCAGGAAGAACCAAGTGTCAAATAGTACAATTCCAAAACAAATTAAAACCACCATATCTCCTGCCAGAGCAGATTGATCAACTCTCTCATAACCAAAGACAGCAATCATGGAAGTGTTTTGAGATCTCTGTAGCAGCAAAGCTCTTGACTCAGGTGGTTGATCTGTGACACAATTACTATTAAAGACAGGCTGCCTCCTGGCATACTGACTGTTAAATACATTAAAATATTACTGTTAAATCAGATCAATTCCAGGCACCATGTAAATGGTCTATATTTATTTAATTTTGAAACAATGTTAAGGACACTTTAGTGTGCATGTCCTACGGGTCTATTTCTTGCTAAACACAGATTTTAAAAAATATCACCTACTAGCTTACTTAGCAATGTTAAGAAAGGCCGGAATTACTTGATACGTGATAGTCGGACTGTTTTCATGCCAGGTAGCTTTTCAGTTCAACTGAGGCTAGTGTTTTAATCCTTGTCTGTGCTGTGGCTGCTTTCATTGTGTTGGTGCAATGGCCACCATCATGGCTGCCATCAGGGATTGAATTAGGAGCCTCCAGAGCTAACAGCATAAGTCTCTCTCTCTCTCTCTCTCTCCTGCTTGAGCTAAAGAGCCCAGTTCTCTGGGTAGGGCTGTAATAGTCTCACATCCTCTGTGATTTGGGTACAGAGGGGGACATGAAACACATTGAGCAGTGCATTATGCTGGCATAATGGGGCATGGGAGAATCACCCTAGCCTAGGAGGATCCTCTGGTAATGTGGATACGCCATAGTGTCTCCTACACTATCTCATCCTGAGTGCCAACATGGGAGACACGGCCAGTGAAAATAGGCCATGAGTGGGGGTTCCCCGTGTTTTAGTGATCCCTGAATTTCAATAATGTCCCCTTGGCTTTGATGGCAGCTAAGCAAGGTCAACAGGCCTCAGGCCCAGCTTGAAGCCACCTTTGCATACCTACCTCCCCGAGTTGTGTTGTGCACTCCTTAATTGCAGCTGATGATTGGTGGCCACAGTGTTGTAATGAAAAATGTATTTGATTAATTTTAGCCTGTGTGTGTGGGTGTGTGTAAGTAATATCTGTGAGCAGATTGTTACTTTCGCCAAGATATTCATTATCCAAAATTATTTGACTGTTTTTGTAGATTTAAAAAATAATGTAGTATCAGTTCTTTGAGCCCACTTGCTGTTTGATATGCATTAATTAGCTGTGGTTAGTGACAGACAAATATTGTTTTTTTCCGTTCTTGAAAAAACATACCAGTTCTTCTGGCACAAATACACATGGCAATGTAAAATATGATTTCCATGAGACCTTATCCTTACAATTATGAAACTCACTTTCTGCAAACATTCATGCCAGTCTAACTTAATTGTTAGAACATAAGAAGATAAGAATGGCCATACTGGGTCAGATCAAAGGTCCATCCAGCCCAGTATCCTGTCTGCCAACAGTGGCCAATGCCAGGTGCCCCAGAGGGAGTGAACCTAACACGTAATGATCAAGTGAACTCTCTCCTGCCATCCATCCATTCACATTTTTGTGTTTGGCTTGACACAAATGGGGTACAAATATGGTTAAACTGAATGTATTTAAAAATTCAAATACAAAAATAAAGAAAAATGTTCACTTCCTTCTCCCGGATTTATTTTTAATTGACCTTTATCAAGGTCTCCTAGAAGGTCCCTCTTTTGTAATCTCATATCATTAAGATACAAAATGAAGATTCTGAAAGGTTGTGGTATACCAAAGATCTGTGTAAAATGTACAGTCTTCATGCTAGAGAACTATTTATTTAGTGACTATGTTAACACAAAGGAAGCTGGCTACATTTAGGTTACAATATTTTCACACTTAGCCAAGCCTGGTTATAGCCAAGCCATGTGCCTATTGCTAAAAGTTACTGCTAAAAATAATCATATTTAAAATAAATGAATGCAGCAAATTTTAGTATGTAAAATATTCTTGCAGTTAATGTCTATTCATTAGAGAAGTTGCAGAAAGGTATCTTCATCTGCAGGTTATCAATTATGAACAGAGGTATATGTTGGATACAAGGCAGCCCTATATGATTTAACATAATCCCAAGACTTTGTAGTCTTTCTTAATTTAGCTGTAATCTTTACAATTTAGTAACTACCCTAAAAAAAATCCTTTCCAAATAAACAATGGAATACATTGCTTAAAACTGACATTGTAACACTTTGCATTGAAAGTCCCTGTTATTAGTTGCTTATAACTTTGCCAAACTATTACTGATTTGGGCTGAACTCTTCCATGCTTGGTGTCTGACTCTGACTAAATTTTTTTGGGAAAGTTTCACCAAAAATGCTAGAATCACTTCAGAGTATGAAGTTAGGGGAAAATATGTAGTTTTGACGATGTTAAAAATGTTCTAGCATCTCCCGGATTTGGACCAGAAACTTTTTTTTGGAAGAGGGATGGTCTTGGGGTCAGGAAGATGCCTTTTACTGTCCCCCATGAAAATTCAACACTATTTGGTTGTTATACACCTCTGCAAATTGCCATTTGCACATGCTCAGTAGAGCTTGCTTGTTTGAGGCTTGCCCCAGATGGGACACCGCAGCAGCAGCCACCTCACTGACCTGTATGAAGGAGTGTCTAGCTGGCAGTCAGGAGGAGATTTATCAGTTCTAGCTTCAGTTCTTCCACTTGCTTATTAATTATTCTGTATTAAGAATTTTATGTATTCAACACAGCTCATTAATAAGCAAGGCACCATCGCCCTAAGTTAGGAGGCAGCCACATTTTTTGTAAGTGCAAATCACTCAGTTTGGACAGTGAGACTAGACAGGTCAATTTCTTATTTACAATCAGTCTGGCTTTCTGGTGAGCAAGCATTAGCTTTCTGACACTATGGGGGAATGTTTCAATTAAAACAAAACAAAACACAAAAGTAATTGAAATAAAACAAAAATCCCAGAAATATTTCTATTCCAATTAAGGTTTGAAAAAATTGTCTACCATTTATTTAAAATGCCCAGTGTTTATTTTGGTCTTCATTATTAACGTTTTAATGCAATGCCTATTGCAGTCAATGGCAATCTTTACATTGATTTTGATAGGCGTTGGACCAGCCCCTTTCAGATTAATGTTTATTATTAGTGAATTAGTACATGGTCCCAAAGGAGACAGAGCTCCTGCAACTCCAGTTGCCTATAATAAGAGTGGTGGGTGTTCCCGAGAGAGAATTAGAACAGGAAACAGCAACTGTGAAAGCCCTATTTTAGGGAAAATCAGTGTAAACATGAATTAACTAGCATAATACAGCTATTCATTTTCGGTGGTAATAGCAAATCTTTCTATCAAATGAAAATGCAATAGAAAATCAATGGCTGGAACATTCCTTCTTCATTGCTTTTGGCTGCCATGCTTAGAGTCCCTGAATTTACTCAATATATATTTTTTCTGTCTGCCAGCTACCATACCCGCTCAGGAAGAACATGACTTGGACCGATACACTCCAAAACAAGAAGAGAAATGGCAAATGGGTTACAATAACACTTAGCGATCACAGAGTATATTCCAGAGGCCTTGAGAATTAATACCACTAACAAGCATGATCTGAAAAATAATTAATAACTCTTTTGCCTAGGATTATCAACAACAAGATAAAGGACAAGCCCCTACTTGCGGTGGGGTATATTCAATTCTTACACAAGAACTCCTGTAAAATTGCACCTAGCTAGAACAACTGTAGATTGACCTCCTGAAAAACTCCTCCTCCTTATGAAAGTGTTCTTCACATTTAATAAGCTTTGAGCACATTAAATGTAAAGTATAATACTTTACAAGGTAATACATAACTAGAGAAAGTCAACTGAAACATAACTTTCCAGTGTCAGTTTGAAACAATTGCAAGACATATAATGTGCTGCGAAGGAAAGATATGATCACTGATTAGCTGCAAGAGACTTCACTGAGTCAGATTACTGAGCAAATTGTTTTTTCCAACAGATATTTCTATAGTTAGATACGTGGAAAAAACAAGGACAATTGTTTGTTCCCATTTCAGTTCAAATGTACATGACACTGAAGTGGTAACACTCGGTTTCTCCATTTCCATGGTTGTAAAATTAGAAACACATTTGTTTTGGGGCATTTTTACTTCTCAGGTAAAATTCTTGTTTACAAAAAAGAATCTTGTTAGAGATGGGTCATCATGACCATTGCAATTGTGTCTGATTCACAAGCTATTGTAAAATGAATCCGGTTTTTTGGTTTTTAGCCTGCCTAAAAATCCAAAAATTTTCCATTGAGTTTCTATGTTCCAGCTGACAATATTTTGACTCCATTTTACTTGTTCACAGTTTTTTAAAATGCTCCTTTTTGGGTTATGCAAGGCTGAAAGATTTTGATTTTCTCACTTCAAAACATAAATCACACTTTTTTCCCCATATAGATAAGTAACTCAGCAATGTCTGAACTTTGAAATTTGGCATGAATTCACATAAGGCCGGATGCTGAACTCACTCAGACTGCTTATACACGGATATAATAATTCATTTGACTTAAATGGAGTTCCTGCTTTTCAGTGGTGTGAGATCAAAATCACACTTATAATTTGTCTCCTACCTTTAATGCTGTCTGTGTTTCACTTTAGAGAGAGAGATTTTCATGATAATTTTGTTGTGGCATAATGGGGATTGTTAAACATGGAGTTTCATTCTGATTAAGAAGCATCAATTTCGTGGCCATGATAAATTGATTATTTAGTGAGTCTGTCTCCCCTTCTCCTTCTCATTTATTCCATTGAAACTCTTACCAAATTTAATATGGGAAACCATGGCTGTCAGACCAAACTAGATACCAGATTATTACATATCTACCTGTGCTGTGCTATCTTATAATATCAAAGAGCTTATGAAATTCATGCGGATGTATTATTCTGAATAGTTTCATATTCTGAATACACATTGCATGCATCCTGAAACCCTTTTGCCATTTCTAGGTCATGCATGCTCGTGTGTGCACAGTCTCCTATTGCTGTGAATCAGCCCCTTTTTAGAGGCGGAAGTCTGGCAGGGAACAGAGGATTGTGGGTTTTTGGTGCAGCCATGAAAACCTTAGAATACTTCTGTGGAAACCAAAGAATATATCAGCGTTAGTCTAGTCTGCAATAGCCTTATTCAAATCTGGGTCCAAAGCCAAATTTCATGTAGTTTCATTGCTTTTTACTGGTAATGGATAAAGCGCAGCTGTGACAGATTCTGGACTCTCTATTTTTTACTTTTGAGAACTGGCTGAAAGTCTGTTCCCGTGTCAGAGACACTGCAGGGCTCTGAAGATGCAGTATGGGACAAATCGCATTCTGTTTTATAAAGCAAGCCAGTGATTTCTTATCCTGGCCATACATTCTCCTCTACTACTTAGTTCTCTGCCAGGGGTAGGCAATCTATGGCACACGTGCCGAAGGCGGCGCATGAGCTGATTTTCAGTGGCACTCACACTGCCCAGGTCCTGGCCACCGGTCCGGGGGGCTCTGCATTTTAATTTAATTTTAAATCAAGCTTCTTAAACATTTTAGAGTAGCAGCCGTGTTAGTCTGTATCCGCAAAAAGAAGAACAGGAGTACTTGTGGTACCTTAGAGACTCTCTAAGGTGCCACAAGTACTCCTGTTCTTCTTTAAACATTTTAAAAATCTTATTTACTTTACATATAATAGTTTAGTTATATATTATAGACTTATAGAAAGAGACCTTCTAAAGATGTTAAAATGTATTACTGGCACGCAAAACCTTAAATCAGAGTGAATAAATGAAGACTCAGCACACCACTTCTGAAGGGTTGCCGACCCCTGGTCTCTGCCATGATTTTTTTCCTCCCACAACATTACCAGTATTAAACAAAATAAATGGTACTTATACATGTAACAGACTATATATAGCTGAAATATTATCTTTTTACCATTGATTATTTCTCAAACAAGCTCAAGCACTTTCCTCTGCATGGGGTGTTTTTCACCATGCTCTTTATGAACTAAAAGATTCAAGAAACACAGGGGTCCGTTCATTTATTAAAAATGTTCATGTGATGTGCATCTTAGTGATAGCCTTTCTGTACATGGCTTAGATTGAGACAAAAAACAATTCCTGAAAATAAGCCGCTAATACCCCATGAAGGCCTCCCTTAGCACCAAGGATGAAATCTTGGTCCTATTGAAGTCAATGGCAAAACTCCCATTGACTTTAGTAACAGGGTTTCACCCAAATACTTTAAAAGGACAGATGTGAGGAAGGTGATACAGTAGATAGTTTTGAGGCCATCTGGGTTTCAGAAAGAATGTAAAAGTTGGTCATCCAAGATCTTCTTTGAGGAAACATCCTGTAGAATTTTGTAGAAAGTGATAACCTTTTTAACCATCCTGAGGAATTTAATGGAAAATCTATCACCCTGTTATAGAATACTAAAGGATATTAAGCCTTCCCACCCCAACAAAATATAGAAAGGAGATAATCCCCTATTAAATTATACAGAACCTCAGAGAAATTTCTATAAAATCTTTGGTTTTTAGAGTAGTTTCCACAGAAACCTGTTGGCTTCTTGCCTATTAATTGCTGAGACTTTTCCTTATGGGAACAGTCTTCCTTACTTAAGGTAGTTAATCTTTTTTTCTCCTTACACTGGCACCTCGCTATGCTGGTCTCTTGGTCAATTGTTTCAAATTAATAGTTCTTGAAGCATGCCTGAAAGTATTCCTTTTGACTCCCACTCTACCATATCTCTGCCCTTCTCTCCCCCCCCCCCCCCCCGAATCCTGGGGAGTCTTTATGGAGATAAATCCTGCAATGTTTCTTTTCAGAAGTAACATAGCAGGTTTTATGAGCAGATGACTAGACTAAACTGAACATACAGTAAACTATCCACCATAACGAGTTTATTGGCTTTTATGATCTAACTGACCCAGCATAAGGCTAGCGTGCCAGTGCACACTTTACTGTATCTAAGATCCTTTCTTGAATAACCCATCAAAGCAAGGAAGAGATTAACTAAAATGGGAGACTAGGCTGCTTGGTGTATCAAATCTCTTAAAGCTATTGATTTAGCTATTAATGTAGACTACAGATAATATTTTAGAGAAGTGTTACTAGGGTGGGTAGGACTGCAGAATAGTAGTGGTAACACTGTGCATCAAGGGTTAATACATACCATTAATAACACAGGGTGAAATTTACCTCTGCTTGTGCAAGGAGATGCCAGTTGCACATCACTGTGTTTCACGCGTGACTTGTTCCAGGGAAAGGGAAGGCAATGTTGCTGCCAGTGCCTTTTCTTGGGGGTTCTGCCAAAAGGAAGCAGCTTTAATTCCCATAGGAGCCCCACTGGGAGAGCTGCAATGCAGATGCATCTCCTGGGCAGTCAAGCCATTCCCCACTTTCTAGACAGCCGTGGTCAATTTTCAGACAGCCTGGGTCTCCCTGGAATTTCTGCCACAGAAACCCCTATGCCAGGGTCTGCTGGATTTTTGTTGGTACCCAGTAATATTACCTATACTTTGGTGCATGGTCTCATTAGATTTTTGACTGCGCTTTTCCCTTGATCTAATTTCCTAATTTCATAAGCTGATCTGTACTGGCTGTACCTGGAGCAGCTGTTCCAGACATGTACAGGCAAGGGAAGTGGTTGCATAGCAACCTGCACCACGTGGAGGCTCTCAAGATAGCTCCTCCCTTCTGTGTAGATTTTTCCTTAAAATTTTTCACAGCTTGGTGACAGAAGAATCAGATCCTCAGATGACAAAATATAAATAAGCATTTTATTTTTAAGGGGTGGGGGACCCAGCAGTAAACTAGGGAATGGTGGAAGAGTTTGCTTTGTACAGAAACAGCATTGGCTGAATCTGCATGTTTTCCACTACAGTATTATGTATGCTTCTTTTATAGACCCAAACAACCAGTCTCTCTGCAATGAAATATGGGTATCGAGGGCCAGATTTTAAAACATATGTAGGTACCTAACTCCCAATGAAATCAATGGGCGTTAGATGCCTAAAGACCTTTTAAAAATCTGGCCCTATATCCCATTTGCTTTACCCACTTGAGTAGTTTCCGTGACTTCTGTGAGACTCCTTGCATTAGTGAGTTAGCACAATTTAATCTTAAAGAGTTATTGGTGTTCTCTTCCACCATTCCCTAGTCCATCATGGGTTTGATAGGGGAACCCAGGCCCACCCGCTCCACTGGGTCCCAGCTCAGGGCCCTAGAGCTAGATAAGTAGGATCAGGGTTCTTCAACTCTGACAGTGCCCTGAGCTTCTTCCCACCTTCCCCTGGGTCTCTGCAGGCTCTCCAGCCTGTCAGTCAGTTCATCCCCTCCTGGGCTGTCATCTTTGGGAAGCTCTTTATTAGCTTGCTGGTAGGAGTTCCTTTCTCCAGCCTGTTCACGACTCTTCTAACGGCATCACCCTCACTGTTTCACACCCCTTTTATCCTCCCAGCTGTTGTGAGGCTTCCAATCAGCAGTGGCTGGCAGTGCCTGTATTAACCCTTTGGTTGCTGGGCCAGTGTGGAGTACATACACCCCAAGACACTTGGTTATTAGTGAAATTAACTTGTAGCGTCTTATTATTCTGCTCTTGCAAAAAGTGATGATCCCTCTATTTGTGAGAGATAAAACTGCCATTCTAACAGTGCTTTCACCTTCTTTGTTAAAAGGACAAGCAGATGTAAGGTAACACTCTGCTAGCTAATGATTAAGATTTATAAAGGCTAGCAATGTATATTCCAAAGTGGTAGGTGCATTTTCTGCTAGAGACAGATAATGACATCTGAAATAAAAAAAATTGTAAGAATTGCTTCACTGAAATCAGCAGTCATCAGAACAAAATTAACATGCAGAGCATATGTCTGATTCCTGAAACGATCTGAATATGATGGTGTAAATAGTTCTTCCACTATACAAATAGAAGAACTTAAAACAATTGAGTAAGGAAATGTAAAATGAATCATTTGCCATAAAGGAAGACATTAACTATTATGCTCAAATATTGCAATTTGCTCTATCATAATGAAAACATTTTTTAAAAATGAAAATTCAACTAATTTAACTTTGATACCCTCTCCTTGAGTAATAATTATGCATCATTTCTACAGAAATGTTCCTCTCATAAGCAATCTGAAGATGAGAAACTGTATTACTAATTTTTCACTTTTTGTAATGGTTCTAATCAACATTAAAGACCTTAATTATTATTCAGTTATTCAGTTTTAGAAAAGCCTGCCAGTTATGCCAAATTACATATGGATGTCTCATTGCCAGGGACTTACAATTATAATAGAAGATTTGTTCATGCAATATGAGTAAAACTGAGAATTAAAGCAACTGAAGACCCATTGCTGTCATTGACTGAACCACTTTGTTACATTTAATAGTACCGGTAAAACATTCTTTCTACTCTCACCAATACAATTTCCATCTATGATGTACAGTACTTGCATTTCCCAGTGTAGATGTTCCTATGGACAATATTTGTCTGTCATGAACTTTATATAATAATGATATCCCATGCTGTGCCTGCAAACAGGAGTACCCACAAAATCCATGCTCTAAGTAGTATAAGAGAATTATTCCTTGATTCACAATTTTACCAATTATTTCGTTTAATTCCCACGTGATCTGTGATAAGCTTCATCATACACAATAAATCAGTAGGTTTATCTCTTGAATTTCTGTGACCAGCTTCCAACCAGCATAATTACTGAAATTCCTCTGACATTAATTTCCAGTTTCCCATTCACCGACATATGTCATCTTGGAACACCAGGGAGATGATTTAAATGGCTATCAGCATCACTCCTGAGCACAATGATTTTCTCTTACTTTTCCTGCCCAGTTAAGGATGTGCTTTCTTTATTAGCTTAATAAATAGACAGTTAAGGATCTTCATTTTCTATGCTTGATACATGGTCATGTTTTACTATCTATTCATTCTATTTATAGTTGTTTTGCATTAATATTTGATGCATGTTGTACATAAATGGCAATGCTTAACATATATTCATATCACTATTAATATATTCAATTTGCATATGTTATCCCAGGCTGATGACCTAGTAGGGATGAAGTTTTAAAAAAAACTCATGGTATAAGAGTGACAGAATAAAGTGTGCTAAAATCATGTTTACACTTCAGGGATTATTGTGGGATAGCTTCTTCTGTTCTTCTGTTGACCTAGCTCTGTCTACAGTGAGGGCTAGGTCAGGCTCTCAGGAGTGTGTATTTTTCACATCCTTGAGTGCTGTAACTATGTTGACCTAAATTTTAAGTGTAGATCAGGCCTTAGTCAACAAAAGTAAAATCTTACCAAAAAACATTCAAAGAATAGAGGAGCCATTTTGAATATATACAGTGTATTCTAATTCATGCCGACCTCCACTATCAACGTACAAGAGGCCCAAATTAAGCTTAAAAAAACTAAGAAATTCAAAGATGAGACTGATACTTTCAGTTCTCATAGACAACTCAATATCATTGCATCAGTTTCTTTGGAAACAAAATTCTCCATTGATACAATGAGTTTTTCATTCCATAAGCATCAGGGAAATAATTACAATTATTTATGTTGCATAAGACATATTAGGCTCTTGGCTTTGGTCCCCTAGATGCTGCCACATATCAGTGTAAAGGGAGTACAAGCTAGTACTTTTCTACAGAGATGGATCAGGTGTGTTTAATTGATCCTGGGGACTTGTGAAGTAAGTGGAGGTGGCTTTTTACTGGTATGCAGAACTTTGAGCAGCATAGGGCAAAAATGGGTGAGCCCCCCCCCCCCCCAAGGAGCCATGGCTAGGAAGAGCATAATCTAGTTATACACATCAGAATAAATGCAAAATGACTGGAACTGAGCAACCAATGTAGACAAGTAGCACTCCCCTGCTTTTGGATGTAGCCCTAGTGTTACACTCGGCATCTGTTATCTAACTGGGAAAGGTGCACCTGCTGACATAGTGGAATCCATATATTATACAAATTACAGAGGTTTACTTGACACAAGACAATGCTAGTGCAATCATTAGAATATTATACTATCTATTTCTGCTACAGAATTCTATCGGATGGTTTAAACTTTACAGAGGTGATCACTCCTTTTAAATATTGTAGGATTTTAGAATGAAGCACCCTCCTCACTATTGCAATGGTTTGCAAACATTTTTGCAAGGTATTGGGCCTGATTCTGATCTCTCACTGATTTTAGACTGTCGTAGCCTCATTGACTTCATTGGAGATAATCCTGAATTACACCACTTTGGTGATCTCAAAGTTGTTCCCAGAGATACTACTTCCTCCCCTCCACACAATGATTCTACACCTTCCGTCTGGCACCTCTAGTTTTAAAGAGAAATATTAGGACAGCAAGGTGTGTGATTGGAGTAGGCATATTCATTTTTTTGCAATTTATAATACATGAAGAAAGTGCCTATATGCTACCCTGTGGGTCCTTGATATTGTTTAAAGCAACTAAATCCAAACAAGCGCAACCCTAGAAAATCTCCAGGACAATACTCCCAACACAAGGTGTGAACGATAGGCAGGACTTTCATCACCAAACCACCATCCCATCATGAAGTCCTCCTTCCCGCTCATTAAGCCCCAATCGGCTCAGCCAGCCAGGCAAAAAAGATAGCAAACCTCACAGGGCAACAATTCCAAATGGGTTTGTAGCAAAGGCAGAAGCTTATTCTACAGATGAGAGCCCTGTATAGAGAATGCTCTCCTGCCAAATCCCAGTTCGTGGAGTGGGATCCAACTCAGGTGCCTTCGTTGGTTGCATAAGAACATAAGAAAGGCCGTACCGGGTCAGACCAAAGGTCCATCTAGCCCAGTGTCCTGTCTACCAACAGTGGCCAATGCCAGGTGCCCCAGAGGGAGAGACCCTAACAGGCAATGATCAAGTGATCTCTCTCCTGCCATCCATCTCCATCCTCTGTCAGACAGAGGCTAGGGACACCATTCCTTACCCGTCCTGGCTAATAGCCATTAATGGACTTAACCACCATGAATTTATCCAGTTCTCTTTTAAACTCGGTTATAGTCCTAGCCTTCACAAGCTTCTCAGGTAAGGAGTTCCACAAATTGACTGTGCGCTGCGTGAAGAAGAACGTCCTTTTATTTGTTTTAAACCTGCTGCCTATTAATTTCATTTGATGACCCCTAGTTCTTGTATTATGGGAATAAGTAAATAACTTTTCCTTATCCACTTTCTCCACATCACTCATGATTTTATATACCTGTATCATATCCCCCCTTAGTCTCCTCTTTTCCAAGCTGAAGAGTCCTAGCCTCTTTAATCTCTCCTGATTAAATCAGATCTGAATATGCGGCAGTATTGTACAAGGAGACAGTCTTTCATGTACGCAGGTCCTAAGCCATTTAGAGCTTTATTGGTCAAAATCTACAAACTCCTGGAAACACAAAGCCAGCCATACGCAGCTCCCAGAGCATTGATGCCATGCGCTCTCAGAAGATGCACCAAGGGCTGGCTTTAAGGTGTATCCTTAAACCTCTAATTAATGAACAAATAAAATCTGAAATTGTTTCTCAAAAAAGAAAATGCAAAATGAAAATAAGCGTGAATATAATGTTTTCCTAACAGGTTTTCCTGCTTCTCCTTTACTGTTTACTTAGCCTGCTTGATTGCTGCATGACTCTAAGTCTATTTGTAGATGGTTTAAGTTGGATATATAGTCTGTTTACACACATGGAGTCTCAACTCTGACTTGCGTGCTGGCTGGTAAGAAAACGTGTTAGAAAATGAGTATATGTTCCTGGGGTTTTCTCAAGTTTCAGTTGTTGTCAGAGGCATAGGCAGCATGGAAAAGAGGTTAGGATTGGCAGGGCTATATTGCAGTGAGGCTGTCACAAGTGGGTGGACATGACTGAGTGTCCCTGGGGGAATATTTGTAATATGATGTGCAAGGAGTTACCTGCGTGACTCTATTTAGTGAATGCGTGGTTAAGATGCACCTTGCTGTAAATTAAAGCTCTATGGTATCATTTAGCCACCCCTGGAAGAAAAAGACCCCAAACTATAAATCTTTTGGAATTAAAAGTAATTAATTCAGAGACAACTTGGGAAAAAATTTGAATCTCTGCATATTTCATATACACTATGTATAGAGATGAGCCTGAACTAAAATCCCATATCTGAAGAACTCTGGCTTTTGATGAAGTGCGGATCTGAACCGAGTTATTTAAGGCATGGCTGGCCTTTATGTCTGCAGTGAGACACTGGGGAAGTTCAGGTCTCTAACATCCCCTCTAGCTTTCTGCCTGTGAATTTGGAACAACCAGATAAACATGCTGATCCCAAGAGAATGTATGCTGAGTTTTACACTGAGCCCAGTGCATTTATCTTCCTGGTTTTGGTGGGAAACACTAGCAGCCACTCAATTCTTGTTATTCATTCAACTCCAACCTACGGTTTGTCTCAAGGAGGAAAAGACTTTTCGTGCTCGACACAGATTCAACAGAGTTGGATTTTCAGGTTTTCACTCAGGTTCTTATTGTAGGCCACTTGCCACACCTCCTCTCTGCCTCCTTACTGAGTCATGTCTACCAGGGAGAACTGAGGCAATTTGGCCTTTCCTGAGGCTCCCATGTAGAGGTAAATAACCTTACCTTGCAGTGCAGTGCAAAGGTCACAGACCCTTGCACTGCACTTCACCGCTTGTTGGCACTGTGCAATGTTCATCCTATACAATGTTGTCAGTTCTAGGCAGAAATCACCTGGTCTCTTTGAGAGACCAAACCTTTAGCACTTTTAGGCACTTGCAAAATCTAAGCAGGAAAGAACACAACTATTTTTTCATGACTCAGAAATTATTTTCCTACCTGCTGAGTGTCTCGGAAATATGCAGTTGGGCATCCTGGAAATAATCACTAAAGACATTAAAGGTAAAATGAGCCCCACTTCAGTTGTTTTAATTCTTAATCCTCAGGAAATGCACAAAACAGACATTGGGTGACCTCCTGGCCCCAATGGAGTCAATGGCAAAATTCCTATTGACTTCGGGGATCCAGGATTTAATCCTTTTTCTCTACTAACTCTAATTGAAAATTAGGAAGAGGCGGTAGCAGATATTGGTTAGTATTTTAGTTTTAAGGTATTAAGTATACTACATTGAGTATGACCACGTACTTTGAGTTGTATAGGTGCCCGATACTGGCGCTCTAATACACTACAACACACATAAACAGAACAGTAGAACTCTGAAAACATTGTTGCCAACGTTTGCAAGCGGTAACACTTAAAATATATGTTTTTGCTCATTTTAATATTTGTATGCTTTCTATTTCAGGCCCCTGAAAAGTCTCTGAAAAGTTACTAGGCCAGGGACTAAAAGTGAATCCATTAAATAATTGCTGAGCACAGTAATTAATTGCTAGTGTATTCATTTACTGTGGGAGGAGCAGAGGAAGGAAAATATTTCACTGAATTTAGAATTGTATTTATTCATGTATGCATACAGCAGCATTATTTTATCTGACACACTGGAAACAGGCTCTCGCTCTCTCTCTCTCTCTCTCCCTCTCCTAGAAACTTGAACTGTGTGATGTTACTATGTGACCTGTTGCATAATGCACAGAACCTTCACTCCTAGGAGTGCATTCAGAGTTAAAGTTGGTGTCTTATAGAGCTGGCATTCACATTTGAGACTCTAGTGATCAAAATCCTGCCACAGAAATAGGAAACATAACTTGGTACCATTCATGCTTAGTCAGGGGGGCCATCATTGTCAAGTCAGATCTCCGAGGCAGTTTAGAGGTGGACTTGAATCCCCAGATCACTGGCCAGCAGAGAATGGGTCCATCTCTTCATCTGTCTCCTGGAGGAGATGTGGGAGCAGGCCAGCCTGTCTTGTTTTCCAGTTTCTAGTGCAGCACTGGCACCAGTCCACAGGCAGCTGCTCATCCAGCATTCCTGGCTAGAGGATCATTTCAGCAGCTATAGTGTGTCAGCCAAGAGGAATCAAGAGGGAAAAGGAAAGTGGAGTTATGAAGTGAAAACCAAGAAAATAAAAATTCCAGGCAGCTGTTGCAAAGAGAAGGCTGGTGGCGGCGATACACTAGTTTATTCACTGAGTCTGCTGCATAGTTGCTAACAAAATCTCACGGATGCAATTTGGATATTGTTTTTCTGAACAGTGTAGTACTACAGGTCTTTTATTGTTTGCATAGTTTGTGATATCTGACGTGTTTCAAGTTGATCGAGCTGTGTGTATAACTGTTTATTCTTTCAGCAGTTTTAAAAAGATGGATCAGGGCTGGATGGAGTCTTTAGGTGCAGCCCTAAGCAAGGGGTGGTGGGTAAATGGCATCACCCCAAGAGTATGCCCAGAAGACATCATGTCTCAGAGGAATGATATCCTCCCTGCTTCTCCTGTGCTCTGACATTCACCAGTAGGAAATTACAACAGACTCTAGGGGACTCAGCTGTGGCAGCTGGCATGTTGAAGGGGTGGCACCAAGGCTCCCCTCATTCTACACCCACATTCTGGGGGTGAGGAGGAGGAAATAGTATGTCTGACCCTCAGGACCAGGTAGACCATGCAGCAGTGTGAGCAGGAGGTTCTGACTTTCCTGTGCGGGTGTGTAGTCCGTCCAAGTCACAACATAACCCTAAATAAACAAGAGCCTGATTCTGTCCCCCTTACAAAATAAGCATACCCTGCTCTATGGGTAGCTGCATTGATTCCAGTGGGACCAGTTGCAGAATAACGGTTATCCTGTGTGGGCAAAGGGTGGCAGAATCAGACCCTAAATGATTATTTTTAAAGGCTTAAATAATCCAGCAGGTTCCTCTGTTGTTCAAACCAACAGCCTAAACAAAGTTGGTTAGATGCAATGACAATTATATTACTCCATATTAACATGACTGCTTCTAATTTGTGAGAATAAATGAACCTCATTCAGTGCTTTATGACACTAAAAAATTCTAAAATCAATGCAAGATATGCCATAAACATTGCTCTTGGCAGACACTCATTGAGGTAAATATATAACTCAGATAGCTTGAGCAGAATTCTCACCAATTTACCAAGTAATAATCCAGTCAGAGTCTGTGATAGGAACATTAAAAAGAAGAGACACTAACCGAGGTAGGAACAGATGGCATCCATGATAATGTTGAAATAATAATAATATAATATTTTAAATTTATCAATGATGGCTTTCATTCTGAAGAATCCCACAATGTTTTACAAACTATACACAAGGATCCTTTTATCCATTAACTGAAATGCAGCCCCTCTGGTGTGAAATAAACAGTTTGAGACAGGAAGCAAAAGAGAATTTTATCCCCTTGACTCTGCAGTAGGAATTTAGGTAGATGGAATCTATCTGTCTGTCATTGCCTGTGGCCCATGGTACGGCACCATGATAGATCACTATTGTCTGAAACCTCCATTAGTGATGTCACCTTCTTTACCAGGGTTGTTTGTGCTTGTTTGTTAATAGCTAGAAATTATCAGGACCAGGCACTCCCAGAAAGAGCACTTCCTAAGATCACGTATGGACATTAGTTCACTATTTCCTTCTAGAATCTGGGAAGGATGCTAACTCCTGAATCTCTACACTATTCTCTGCAGGACATAGGTGCTCCCTCAAACTACTTTTCTTGCCCAATCTTGTTTGAGACCAAATTCTGCTCTTCGATAAACTGATGCAATCCTATTGGCTTTCGTGGGGTTTTGCCAGGGTACATGAAAATAGAATTTGCTCCATAACTTTTGAAATCTGATGGGATCATAAGACCGAGTAGTGATTGACGGTCATAATGGAACAGTCCCAGAGAATGATAGGGAAATATATATAAAGAAATGGAAAATATTTGAAGCAGTTCCAATCTCGTGCCTTCTGTGTAGAACTTTCAGTGGAAAAAATGTGTTTGTTTCAAAATTTGAATGAGTAGACATAGTTGTATCAGTGCTCTTTGTATTAACCTTCTAAGAACGTTCATGCAATCAGGATTTCTTAGCACTACTCCAAGCAAGTAACAGAAAAACAATATTATGTGATGTCTGTGGCCAGTCACAACTAAGGACACCACTCACATGATGAAGTTCAAACAGAAAGTTAGACATTCATGAAAAAATATTGTTGAATAATGAGTGAACTTGAGACAATTGGGATCAGTTCACAGATGTCCATAAAACCAAAAATGAGGCAAAAATAAATAAATGAATCTTTAGTATTCACTCTGCTCTACAGGAGTGATACACAATGTTTTCCATATTAGGCCCTCCTTTTCTATAGTGGGAACCAGGACTCTTTTCTTGTCTAGCCAGGACTCCCCTTCTATTTATTAACATGGTAAGATCAAGTCGTGAATCCTCTGACACCAATTCAAGACTCTCCCAGAACAGTGCTCTGCAGTGTTCCTTAGTCTCCTTCTGTTCTCACTGCAAATGGGATCTCTCTCTATTAAAATAATAATACGCCTTTTCTGGAATTAACTGGTGGAGCTTCATTGACTTCAAAGGAACTGTGCTAATTTACACCAGCTGAGGATCTGGCTGTAGATTTTTTTGAAAAGGGATAAGATATAGATATATTTCATTCAGAGGGTTTTACTGAATGACATTCTTAAAAGTTCTAAAGTATCCTTTTCATAAATCTGGCTTGTCAGCATGGAAATCACTGAGTAGAACAGAGAGTGTGTGTGTGTGTGTGTGTGTGTGTGTGTGTGTGTGTGTAAAGTAATGATCGCTAGTCCTGGGGGATACAGCAAAACCCACATCTGGCTTTTGCTATTTACTGTTGTCAGGGCTAGAGCTTGAAATGCATTCATTTTGCATTTTATTACAGATTATAATTAAACACAGAAGTGAACAAGTATCTCTCACAACAGCATGCAGAACACACTGTGGCCATTTCTACTGAGAGGCAGTCGGAAAGCCAATGGAATGAATATTGCTGTGTACTCAGCTATATTTGTTAAAACATGCTGGGTGACATCCTGGCTCCATTGAAGTCAATGGCAAACTCAAATTGACTTCTGTCAGGGCAGGATTTCACCCACTATTTTTTTTTTCACTCAAGCTGCATGCATTATTTTGGGGAGAAAATTGCACTGTCTTGTACATTGCAAATATTAGCACATAACATAGATAGAAGATGCTCAGCATACATGTTGGGGCATAAAAAACAGAAATCTGCTCTTTGGTTTGCATTGTTAACCCACTGATAAGTGTGTTACTGGTCTGCCTGATCTGCCGAAGATAGGAGTCTGTTATATGCCTGTCTAAAGGGGGTTGGTTATTTAGCTCTAGCTGTAGCAATTTGTGCTTTTCCCTGGTTCAATCTCTGGTGTGTTAGCGAAAATGATGGCCATTACATTTACTTACTTCATGTCAGTGGGGCTGACATATACATAATATATATACACACCCCATGCAGGATTGGGCTCTTTGACATGAAATATCCCTCATTATCAAGCACATTTTTGCACTCATGGATCTAAACTATTTCAGGCTTTTAAATGACCAATTTGGATTTAATACTATTTAAAGCCAGAGTGCTGTATTGCTAAGGCTATTGTTAAGCTAGAGCCTTTTGCTTCTAGTTCAACCGTTCAAATCCGTCCAGAGTCACAAATGACTGGACGCTGTTACCACCTGGCAACAGTAGCCTATGTGTAATGAATATGGTGGTTTTGGTCTAGTTTCTGGTGGGCAGGTGTCCATTTCATAAAAATCCATTGCCATTATTATCATGTATTATTGTAGCACTTGGGAGCCTAAGTCATGGACCAGGACCCAATTGTGCTAGGCACTGAACAAACACAGGACACCAAGATATCACAATTGGCGACCCTTATTGGCATTCTCTATAGAAAAGACAAGGACTGAATAGACACAGAGACTCAGAGCTACTTGCCCTTTCAAGCTGGCTCCTCCAGCTTGGGTTGAGGCCCAGTGGAGTGGCAGTGTGTGGTAGCTTGCATTGCCATTGACTGTGCTGTATCTGTTCTGTAAATAGAGGACTCCAATGTCCAGGCGTGTCAGTTGAGTACTATTACCATGAAAAGATAAACAGAATAAAAAAATTCAAAAGCAGTTTAACCCAACTTAGAAGAAGCAGGTCATTCAGTAGCCTGTTCTCTGACTGTTGTATTGGTGATATTTTGTCCACAGGTTTATCTTAGCCATGCAGACTTACAATTTGTAAGGAGGAGGTTTGCAGGCCTATATACATGAAGACACAAGTTCCTGGCTGTTTTAAAACCTCAGGACTGACTGACCGACCAAATGAAGAAAAGAGACTGAACATTAAATATAAACTGCCCCTAACTTGTCCATCTCCCCTAAATCTCCTCTAGGAGAATAATTGTCTCTGTCTCCTCTAGAGTGATATTTTCTCTTACCCTCTGTGGTGAGACCACAGTGAGCTGGCTGACCACATTAACTGCTGCAGATCATTCTGTTTGCTGGCGATTAAGAACATCCAAGGTATCTTTTTTTTTTTTTTCATGCTTACCACACAACTGAAAAAGCACAAGGTTGAGGTATTTTCTGAGCACTGCATTATGCCTTGCCCAGCATAGTGCAGGGTTGGGGGTGGGGAGATGGGGAAAGGAGCTGTTGGACACAATCTGATCCTCATGTTCCTCAACAGCTCAAAAAACCTAGGACTGGCAAAAACCTAGGTTTGGAAGGGGGCAGGGCCGTAAACCATTTCCCCACTCTGTGCCAGTAAGCTGAATAGCCGCCTCTGAGGTATAATTTTGTCTCCCTCTGCAAAGTGCTTTGATAGGAGGACAAATGTTTTATAAAAGTGCAATATTTATTATTTCTCTAAAGTGAACTGGCTGCATTTAACTTAAAACAACAAGACTAGAGAACAGGGGGAAAATACCCAAAGATAAAATAAACCAAAAAAATATGCAGCCCAGAATAAACACAAACATTCCCTGATGTGGTACGGTCACTGCTTGTGCCTCGCTTCTCCACAGGTGGCTCATGCACATCCAGTAACTTTGTTTATATTTTGTGTATTAGCAGATGGCTCTTTGATATAGAAGAAAAAGTGTTCCCACATCAGATTTAGTCGTTGTCGTCTCTTTTTTTTGAGCTACTAAACAAACCAAGGGAGGAAATGTGTAGCCACAATCACTATCAGTGAAGGGCTGGGGGAAACAAAGAAAAAATCTTTGAGTTAACGTAGGGTCAGATTGACGGTAAGTGGAGGGGAGCAGTATATTTAAATGTAAGGGATCCATAGACTTTAACTGGATAGGTTGTAGTTTCATTATTAATATTTCTGAACTAATGTCCAAGAGACTAGGGTACAACACACGCCTCTGTCACAGACTTCCTGTACGAGCTTGGGCAAGTCACTCAGTCTTTCTGTGTGTCAGTGCCCGCTCTCTGAAATGCTGAGAATAGTATTTCCTTCCTCCACCCATTGTCTGTCTTGTCTATTAAGACTTAGTTCTTTAGGGGGGTGACTATCTCTTGCTATGTGTTTGTACAGTGCCTAGCTGGTCAAATGGACCCTGACTTTGATTAGAGCCCCTTGGGGCTAATGTAATACAAATAAACCTGATCTGAGTGAATAATTTGCAACAAATAATTTATTGGAATAAATTAACCTCTTGTATTCTGTTTGGCAAATGCTCCATCTGTGAGCACACCTGCTTTCCTTTTATTTGTCATTTGAAAGTATTGATGAAGTTTTGACGATTTTTTTTTTTCAATACGTGTTGTTCTCTGCAAATATTTGAGATTCAAATATTCGATTTGAGTTGTTTTAGTTGTGGTAGGTCAGATAAATCGCATTCTATTGGGAGTGTTTGATTGGATTAGTGCACAACACTTCTGGCATGAATACTTGAGCGCAAAAATCTAAAATTCAGTTTCTGTGAATTCTTGCACATGCAGCTATGAAACTCACTTTGTGTGAACTTTCATGCCAGCAAAACTTGATCTTGTGAATGTTCTCTGAAAGGGAGGGGCGAAGCAAATTAATGCATATAAAATTAAAACAGCAAATATTTGTGGAAAAATTTGGAAACTTTTTCCCCAGCTCTATTTGCTGCTGCTTTTTTTTCTGTGCAGTCAGGGCCAGCTCCAGGGATTTGGCCGCCCCAAGCAGCCACCCCCCCCCCCCCAAAAAGCCGCGATCGATCTGCGGCGGCAATTCGGCGGAAGATCCTTTGCTCCTAGCGGGAGTGAGGGACCGTCCGCCGAATTGCCGCCGAATAGCTGGACCTGCCGCCCCTGTCCAGAGTGGCCGCCCCAAGCACCAGCTTGCCAAGCTGGTGCCTGGAGCCGGCCCTGTGTGCAGTAAGCAGAGCTCCACTGAGATGGTTGTAGACTGGGCAGAACCTAAGAACACGTCAAATGGCTGAGCCAGCTAGATTTGTTCTAGAAAGTCATCATGGAGAATATGTGATAGTCTGTTTTTAATTGTTCATTTTAAAAAAGGCTCAAATTGCAACATATTTAGTTACATGTCTCTACTTCCATTTGATACAATTAATGTTTTTGTGCTTTTTCAAAGGAATTGGTTTAGCAAATTTCTTTTACAAAGGGAGAAATGAGAGGAGAGAGAAATGCGACTCAGAACAGCTTGTCACAGGCTGACCTACTTTTTTTGACCAATCTCTCTGCAGCCTGAGCTGCTCTTGTGTTGACAGTATATGTCTGAGCTAAAGCAAAATTAGCAGAATCAGTGGCCTTAGAGATTGACTTCAGAGTAGACCAAGGACCTGATGGTTTTTATGGGACTCATGGGCATGCAAGGACTGCAGGATTGGGGCTAGAGGAAGTTTATTTTTGTAAATTCTTCTCTTGACCCTTTTCCCCTATGAAATCTAGAATAGAGTATGCTCATAACATTGGACATTGTTTGACTAGACGACCAGATTTTCATATGGTATGGCCATACAGTGGCCCTAATGCTGGTATCACTTGTTCAGAGAGGATCACCCCAGTTATATTCTAGTGGCATATAGCTGAAGTAGTGGCTCATAAAAAAAAATCACACCCTTTCTGCTGCCGGCATAACAAGGAAAAAGGGGTGTGCCCATAAGAACGAGGATATGACTGGGATGTCCCTCTACCATGCCAGTCTTTGGCTTTATTTTCAGTTCCTTGGGGCTGTTTGCAGATGGCATAAGCTAGAGCAGCCCTAGGGTTCCTCTAACCAAGAGCACAGAGACCACCCTGGCACATAGCTGGAACAAGGTCAGGGGAATGCATAGATCCTAACTTTACAGTTTTACATACCCATGAACTTCCATAGACAGACACACCCATATCCTCACCTGTGATCTTTGCAAATCAGCCACACCCCAGGATCTCGCTCATAACCTTTCTTTCTCCTTCCTGACATTAATCCTTGAAATGGCTTAATTTGCAGAAGTGATGCACACCTACAGCTTCTACTGCCCATAATGGAGCTGCAGGTGCTAGCCCCTCAGAAATTCAAGTCACAGATCCTTCAGGCCACTGTTTATCCCCATGTCGGTTTTATTATTTCAACCAAAAATTTTCTAGAAACTGATCCACACTTTAGAAAGCAAATACTGTTCCTTTGCCCTCAAAAGCCTCTTGTCATTTAGTGGAAATTAATAGCCTTTTAGTCTTAGAAACATATTGCCAGGGCTGGCTCCTGGCACCAGCGCAGAAAGCAGGTGCTTGGGGTGGCAATTCCGGCTCTTCAGCGGCAATTTGGCGGTGAGTCCCTCAGTATCTCGGAGGGAAGGACCTGCCGCCGAATTGCCGCCGAGGAATGAAGTGGTGTGGTGGAGCTGTTGCCGAAGTGCCGCCAATCGTGGCTTTTCTCCCCTCCCCCCTCCCTCCGCTTGGGGTGGCAAAAACCCTGGAGCTGGCCCTGCATATTGCAGCAAATTCTGATACCATGGCTTTTCACTAACGCATTCTTTTCACAAACCAGTTTAATTTAGAGTGACATATTGTGGCTCACCCTGTTCTTTCTCATGGTTGGATGTGTGAAACCAGTTGGTAGTAAAAGGAACAGTCTTCTAAAATGTTGCTTTCTAAAGTACTGTATTTGCATTTGAAAGCATATGTTGCAACTGATGTTTCCTTTCTATGAGTCTTTGCTTTGGGTCCTCTCTGATCCTTATGAAAGGATATAGTAATCTCGGTTAGTAGTAAACGCTGGGATTTATTTATTTATTTGGGTCTTAAGCACATAAAAGTGATCTGAGTGCCTCAGCCTCTGGTGAAAACAAAACAAAAATGAGAAGTCAAATCATAACTTAAATAAGACTAAACAAGATCTGGTGAAATCTATTTACTGTTAGTGTCTATAACAGCCTTTCTTGTTTCCCTTGGTGCTGGAAACTTCACATGAAATCCAGTCTCTACAGGAATTTTCAAATTCACTCTCTGTAGCAGCATGAGCAAAACCTTCTGTTTTTTTCATGAGAACTCCAGCGTGGGTGTAAGGTTGACATATGCCATTGCACAGAATATTAGTTTTCTAGGGGAAAGATGTACTTTGTGTATTAGGACTTTTATTATCCATCACTACAACTTTCTTATCTATCTGAATTTTCCATCTATATGATCATGAAGGCTCTGATCTGGCAAGAAGCTCTGTGGATGACTTCATTGCAGCTCTGCATGGGTCCATTCTGAGGTCAGGATTAAGGTAATAAGCCATACCTTATGTCACCTTTGGGGAGGGGGGTGTGATTAGCATACCTGAGAAGTGAAGTAATGTATTGATCACATATTTCACCTTACACCGAGTTGTGCTTCACGAGCAGATTTCACTGTTGGTGGAGAAATGGTGGTGGTATATTTTTAAAGACTTACGTTTTAGTTTTTAGGTTTTTTTTAATAAAACAGACATGAACACCTAGTTTGGTAATGGACCACAGGTGTTTGATTAGGTAATGACACTGCATTCTTCCCTTGCAGCCACAGAGAACCTCGTGGGGGTGTTGTGAGGAAAGTGGGTGTAGGGGTGACCGATGTCCAAAGGAAGCGGGGGATGAGATCAGAGACAGTAGATCAACTAAGTTTTACAGTTCAAAGAGAATCATGGGACATTATTTAGCTTTTGGTTCATTCCATTTATCATTTTTTTTCAGGTGCAGCATTGTTTAATCTTTCTCATTACTTTTCACCCATTTACTTTTAAGCTTCTGATGAAATAAGCTAGTCAAGGAGTGACTGTCAACTGGGACAGGCAGTTAGGAAGTCCTGGATTCTAGTGCTGGTTTTCACTCGGACTCACTGTGTAGTCTGGGCAAGTCACTTAACGTCCCTGCCTAAATTCCCCATTCTGTACTACAGGAATAATAACATATCCATCTCATTAGCTAGTGTGAGGACTGATCAGTTGATGTTTTCAAAGCTTTTTATAAATATTAAGTGATAATTTTTATTATTATTTATTATTATTACTACTGTTATTAATTGAACTATTATTATGATCATGCTTGTTAAGCAAATGAGGGCTGAAACAGTTAGTTTACTAAATTCTCAAAATGCTACAATTTCTACCACTGCGTTGTTTGTAAGCTTGTAATACAAATAGTCTATCCTGTGATTGAAAAATAAAATGGATGCAGTACAAGTATGATGCATCTGTAAATGAACCAACAGCCCAATTCTGACCCCATTTTTACAGAAGTTTGATTTGAGTTTGATACTTTTAAATCTGGGGAGAGCAGAATCAGGCACCTTGTGTTTTCATTATGACTATGGAATTTTTAAAAATTACTATTTTTCAATAGGAGTATCACTTCCAGCATTAGTAGAAAAAATTGACCTTTCTAGCTGTTTACATGAGTAGACTTTCCCTTAGGAAGTTAATTTTAAAATCTTGCATCAAGGCAAAACAGAATGGAGTTAGGCCTCTTTTTTTGAGTCTTCAAATGAGTACAGCTCCCATCACACTGGATCAGATCAACTACTGCATAATGACTCTGTCTGCAAAACCAATATAAGACTGCTGAACTTTCTCCTGGTCATAGACCTTTTAATAGAAGAGCCTGTTCTATTAGGAACCAGATGTAATGCTGACTTCCCAAATCCTGTAATCTGACCAGTGAATTAATGGACCTTATATTACCGTTAACAGGCTGCCAATGTAAATAGCCAATTCATATTTTGACCAAAATGTTGTGTAACTAATAGAGGGGGCTCTAAAGGAAAATGATGCTATTGGCTCCTGGCAGCTTTTTCTTGATATAAGAAAACAGCAGCATTGTTCCTCCTCTGTAGTCCCATATCTGAGAACCACACAGCACATTCTGAATTGCACATTGTGCTAGGCACTGCACAAACACCTAGTGAGAGAAAGACCCTACCCATAACAGTCTTAGTAGACAAGGGTGGGAGAGGAGCTCCTCTAGAATGGGGGACTATAAATGACTGGCCGTACCAGTCAGAGGAGCTTTGAAACCCCCCTCTTTCGGCTCCTTTAAATCCTCTCTTAAATCCCTTACCAATGCATTTTATCAGATCACTGCGTCCCTTCCCTGTGGATCCGCCCCATACTTACATAACAAGTTGCAACATCCGTAGCCTAGCCCCTAAGCTAAGCCCAACTAAGCCCCTGGACCACTGTGGGGAAGGTTCAAAACCCTCCACCTCGCCTTGGCCAATCCAATGGTCAGGAAAAACATTCCTTCCCAGCCCTTGAGAAGGAAACAACTAGCATAAGTTCACAGCAGATCATGAAAAAACCTGGGATTTAACTACTTCAATAGGTGTGAGGGTGGGTGCTGCACCACCTGGCCCAGGAAAGGGGGGCTTTTCCAGCACCTGAATAGTTTCCCCTCTCTTCTGGTCACCTGTGGGGGGATGGGTCAGCATCCCCATGCTGCCACCGTGAGTCATTCTCTGGTTATCTAGCCCTTCAAGGGGCCACACACCTTTTCCTACACACCAGACAACAGCCCCCACAATGTGTGGTGAGGTCATTCTCTTATGGCACCTTATTGATGCAAATTTGACTTTGTTGAGGAATGAAGCTCTTCTCTGATGGAAGAGAGGGGTGTGTAGGCGTGTGTGAAGTGCTCTTACTTTGCCTGTATTCAAATTCTAATTCCATATTCTGGTAACAGCTCACACTGACAACCAAAAATAGCACGGCCTGAAAATATACTCACAAGAATGATTGTCATACGAATAGGAATAGTTTCTATTTAACCCATTCTCTCATCAGTTCAGCTCACTGCAATCTTCTGATCTTCCTCTGGTGCTTTACCATAGCCCTTGCACAAGACTCTAGTCATGAAAAGTAACAGCCTAATAGTAATAAAATAACTCTTATGCTGACAGTATGCAACTAATGTGGATTAAATAAAGTACATTTACCTAGTGTAGCAAAGCAAATGTATTGCTTCAATAATAGTAATGTACAAGCTCTCTTTAATGTGGCATGACTTTGACTTTTGGTTACTCTGTTTTTCTGGCTGAATTCCAGGTCCAAACTTCTGTGCTGATTTCCTCCCTCTGCAGCTCCATTGATTTCACTGGGGTTGCACAGAATGTAAATCTGACCCAAATTGCCCCTGCAGATTCAACTGTATAGAGTAAAGAACTGCTCTGACTTGCACACCTGTTGCAGTGACCTTTCTGTGTGATTGCAGAACATAGAATTACCAGGCATAGAATGCCCTTGCCATGGCTTCTCCAACCTCTGACATGACCCCTTCCTTCTCCAGGCTGCCCTACCGAGACCACCTCCTGTATCTGGAATATTCGTAGAAAGGGAAGTTTATGACTGTCCTTTGGCTTCTTTGTGCTGACCTAGCTGGTACAAAAGAGCCACAGGGCAACTATAAATCTGACCTGCATATTTTTGTATAACACTGGACGTGTCACCTAATAGGAGAGATCCTCCAGATATGACATTGCCTTGGCAGCTATCCATGTCATCAATCCAGACTGATGCAGTGATGACATCAGACATATCCCTCTGGAGGCCAGGCATAATGTCATTCAAAGGTGTGGGCTGGGTAGGTAAGAATTCTCAGGCCACCAGCAAACGCCCCAGTAGTTGAGCAGACAAGCGGAAGCTCAACATCAGTGTGTGAGAGAATGAGTGTAAACTTGTATTTTAATCTGGGAACAATAAGGAGTTATATCAAGCCTAGTGCAGTTCCCATGTCTATTTCAAGTACAGGGGGCCTCGGCAGCATAAATAATGGAAGTAGGATAATACCCATGTGCATTTTTTTATGCAAAACATCCCATGGCTTAAAGCTACTGAACATACAAATGCTACATATTGCCTTTGTGGTGTGAATCCAAACCGCATCTAGCTGGCAGTTATAAATATACCTTCTCCCTCAAATTGAGGAATATGAAGGGGATGCAACTGGATAGGAACTGTTCCACTGAAACTAGTTTTCTCACTCGGTGCATAATGAAATCAGAATGCAAAAGGAATGTGTGGAGGAGTACAGCTGGCAGGAATACATAAGCTTGAATTATTCTGTGTATATTTGCTAATAAAGCACCTTTTTTTAAATGCAGGTGATTTGTGTGGACATTTCTGTTTGAATATTAGTTTCAGGCACTTTCTACTACATGAGCAAATACAAGTTGCCAGAGTGTCACATTCATGACAGTTACATAGTTGGTTGGTGGGCTGGGCTTTTATCCTACCTTCCTTTATTACAGTTATTTCAGAGCATTTGGTATTTACAACCACTTTGCGGAGTGCTGGAAAGTAAGAAATCAGATCTTAAAAACAAACAAACAAGCCACTGTTCATGCTAATACAAATAGGAAAAAAACAACAACAAAAAACAGAGAAGGGAGGACAGTATTATATGCATTACCCAGACTTGTTTACATCCTGATTTTGCAAAAGGTACAGCTTGACCCCAGCATAACCTTGAAATCTACACAGTTAGAGGAAATACTATGTAAATTAGTACAGTCAAAACAAAACAGGCAGGCAGAAGTTTCAGAGTGCACAAAAAACTGGAAATAGAAGCTTGCAAAGTGCTTCTTCATGACAGGGTTTGCATCAGCACAAAATGCAGTTCATCCATGAAGTGCAAAGGGCTGGCAAAAAGGGGAGTAATTAATTCTGCAAGACCATGCCCATTTTAGATGCTCTGATAGTAGCAAACTTCCTCATCCAAACCTCCACCCACCTGCCTATTCAAAATATTAAACCTGTAGGACCATTCCTAACCTGATGGTTAGGGCTTCTGACATCCTCCCTTTAATTTAGATATTCGTGGAGTGAGGTGCTATTCAGCAAGAATAAGGGTACCAGCATCTGACTCTACGGGTGAAATACACCCCAGTATAAAGAGCCAGCACAAGAGCTGAGCACCCCTGAAGTCACACGTATGCCTTATTTTAGGGGGGCACAGGTCTTCACCCTGAGAATTAAATTTTCTCAGCACAGTATTTTCTCAGCACTTGCGTGTTTGATACATTTCACTACGCCTGAGCACCTGATGTTTCTAGCTTGTTTCTCTTGTTACTTTTCTTTACACCATCACTATATCTGCTCATGGATAAAAAGAAATTTTTATATAACACATTTAAATAAAAATATTTTTTAAAATAAAAGCACTAGTTATCAGGGAGGCCACAAGGCTCTTGCGTCAGGGGCAAGCTAAGTCCAGAAAAATTATTTGACCATTGAAATGACACATGATTTTATGAGAACATTTAAGAGAGAAAGAAAGTGTCAAAAGTGGAATGATCTCCAGCCAAAAGTCAAGGACAGCGCAGGCAGTTAAGGGACAGGGGTAGGCAATCTGAGCCTTCATAAGGATCCTTTGATACTGCAAGAAACATCGGTAGTAACTCTTATCAGCAGTGTGGCAGTTTTCTTTCTGGGTTGAACATGAAAATACATGCTGAGCTGATTGTCATTAGCATCAATGGAGGAAGCTTACAGAAAGGAGGACTTTGGTGTTATAAATCTATTTAGAAAAGAAATACAGGTCACACTTAATATTAAGGATACATTTATAAATAGTTCTTATAAATGGTTAATAAATGATTAGAAGGTGCCTTAAGCATTTTATAGGCATGAGTAGTCTGAGTTGCAGATAGTTATAAGCACATCAGTAGAGTGTAATTAATGGATATAAACCACAGTTCATTGGGGCAATCTGATTTTTTTTTGGACTCTATAATGATTAACTGCTTATTAAAACATCTATTACTTATTTATTTAACACATTATATACATGCCCTCTGTATAAAGTATCCAAAATGGGCATGTTTGGCCTGGTTCTGATGTTCTATTCACTAGTTTTAATGCCACTGGCTTCGGCAGAGTGACCACTCCCAATTTATACTGGTGTAAGTGAGATCAGAATAGACCTGCTATTTGTTTTCTCCCTTAATGCAATCAGAAGGAAAAAAAGTAGGATGGCCGAGAAGCTATGAATGCTAAATATGAAAAAGGGGAAGAGTGGTTTCAGCAGGTTCTTCTTGGTCATCTAATGCTTTTCCTCTCTGCCCAACATGCTGTGCAAGGGCAATAGGCAATATCCGTTTGATGGCAGGTCCCATCTATTATGTGCACAGTAAAAACTGGTTTCCCTTTCAGTTATAGTAAGGATAATCAAGAGCAACTTGACTGAAATCAATGGAATGATAAAGGTGTTCAGCTGGAGGAAGAGCAGAAGCAAGGAAAGTAAAACCTCCCTAGTTCATGTGAAAAGTCTTCTGACTCCCATAGAAAGTTTGTCCTGGAGAAACCATGAAATCAGCTAGTTGCCAAGTTTAGGAGCAGGGTAATTTCAGAACCCTCACATGAGAGCAGATTCTGTTTCAAAGTTTAAAAAAAATCAGGGCAAGGTTAATCCTTCTATTCCCATGTTGGTTGCTTGGAATTTTTTCTTGAAATGTTGATCTACATGGTAAAGATCTACCAAAGAGTGGGTCCAGGTTACAGGGAGCAGAAGGACAGTTTAAAGCCATCTTTGCCCTTGGTCCTCCTTTTCATCCAGGATAGACTAGCTCAGAAATATAGGGTCTCTCTATATCTTGGTCAGTTCTTACTTCATCTGTGACACTGATGTCTAAACAAGGAGATATATGTAGCCTGATCATGCTGGCTTGCAATCTATAAGCCACAGGTAGAGGACTCGAAACTTTATTTCTCTTGCTGTATTGTATCTGACCTGTAACTTTTTGTGTTATTCTATCACCTTTTAGATACACTACATTAACTTTGAGAAAGAAAAAGCAAGATTAAAAAAACCTGATGCAATCACATCTTATGTAATATGCGAGCATACAAGTGTTTTTTTCAAAATAGTTCATTAAGGGTCAGAATCTGATACACTTACTCATGCTGAGTAGCACCTTACTCCAGGAGTAGCCCCATTGATTTTGATAGCACCACTATAGCACTAGATACTATTCAACATGAGTAAGGGGGGGCAGAATTTAGTTGGTAATGTGTCTTTACTATAATATATTGCTGTCTGGCAACATTAAATCTAAAGTGAACTCTAATTGCAAAGGAAAACTTCACTCGCCAGCATTCTGGGAACCGCAAAGTTCTGGTGAGTTTAAAAATTTAAGTTTTGGGTTCACTCAGCCTTCAGATGTTGGCCATGAGAGAGAATCTGTTTTTTTGCTTGAAAATAAATTTATGAAATAACACTAGAAGTGCAGATTCTGATTATTTAATTTGCTTGGTGGTTAAAACAAACTATTTCCATCCACTGAGCAGTTCAGCAGATTTGCCTTATATGTTGCATAAACATATTTGTCTGGCTTCTTTTGTGATTTGGTATTAAAGGGAATCAGTTGTCAAACCCCCTCTCTACTGTGTCTTTTTAATAAGGAATTATATCATGAGAATGATCAGAAACTGAATTCTAATAAAATGCTGGTACATTACTAAGCAGAATGTAGTCTATTGTTCAAGATGACAAGTAAGTCATGGAGTTAAAAAATAATGAAATGACACCACACAGGAGTAATTTTTTTTGCGGGGGTGTAGATTTTAGCTTCTTAATACTGTGAGCAATGAGAAGCACTTGTTGCTTTCTCGGTATTTTTAGAGAATTTCAAGATAATTTAGTTTGATAATGTCAATGTGGAACTGACACTGGTAACTCATTTTCTTATATAATGAAAGATGTGGTCATCTCAAATAGTGGATCAATATTTTCCGAGTTTTTTTTCCAGATATCTTATGATAAACTAGACTTTCATTATTGCTGAATCTATATTTATATTAATCTTTTTCATCACACATCTGTACATAAGGCTTTCATTATTGTTTTTGATTTCAGCGTACTGAAGTGTCTGCACAATTGGATCTCAATTTTAATTTATTGTGAGACTTCAAGCTGGTTCTATAAATACAGCTTTCATGACTCCAAGCACCACTTATTTGTGACAGTTTCTATATGATTTTCATTGTTTGTGTTCACTGCTAAATTATCTGAAAACATAGTACTATGGCTAAAGGCTAAGTTGGGGCTCTCATAAAAATGCATAATACTTAAACAGTATTACTGACTCTTGATTTAATAAGACAGCATGAGCCAGATGAATATAATTTGAAAAATGAAAGTAGAAGGAGAAAATAATTTGCTGTCCAACTAGCCATGAAAACATTGTTTTGTCAATTGCAGTAACTGTCATCCCATATGTGTTTGAACTTGCATGCAGACACAGAGCAATGTTGGACAGGCTGCTGTTGGACAAATAAACAACGGATGAACAGTATACACATTGATATACATTTTGTTAATATTGTTTATTTGTACTATAATGGTATTTATAGGTGGATTATAGGTTACAACCAAAATCAGGGTCCCACTGTGCTAAGTGCTATACATACATACAGCAAGAGATGATCCCTGCCCCAAACAGCTTACACTCTAAATAAACAAGACAGACAAAAATTCATTAGCCCCATTTTACAGATGGGGGACTGAGGCAAAGAGAGATTAAGTGCACACAGGGAGACTTTGGAAAAGCCAGGAACTGAAACCAGAATTCCTGAATCCCAATCCACAAATTTTAGATGCAAGACCATCCTTTCCCACTAACAAATGGGTGAAACAAGACGGGCATAATTCTTGACTGCATTTTGAGTGTAACTGGAGATTTAAAAAGTGTGGGAAATCTAATTAGTAGTGACCGTGATGTACAAAGTAAGTCAGTACTTCTTTAAGTAAGGTGAAAGTGAACCCCAAAGGGGAAAAAATAAGAGAAGATGTTTTATTTTGGTAGAGGATAATTTTAAGATAGTGTAGGAAGTATATAACTGATTTGCCTAAGTGATGAAGGGAAAAGAAAATGTTGATTTGACTTTAATTTATGAGGGGAGGAGGAAAACAGCAATGGGCAGAGTAAATAAAATAACTTTTTTCACTCAGTTGTGACTAAGTATTGGATCAAGCATGGCACGGAAGATCACACCAGATGTCTGTTAGGTCTCTGCAATATTTAAGCACCAACAATAGTGAATAGACAATGGTGCAGTGTGAGAGTCCTCTCTGGATTTCCTTGTTTGGGGGGAATTTGATCTAAATGGGAAGAAAGAAATGAGGCAACTCCTGTAGATCATACAGAGAATGTCATAGCTAGAGCATAGCTGAGAACCAGCACTCAATTAATTTCACTGGTGAAGGGCCTGATTAAGGGATAATGGGGTTGGTTAATTAGATCAGTATGAACTGGGGAGAGTTAAGGAGATAGTTATCCCATTAGCTAGCAGGGCCAGTATAAAAGTAGATCTCTTCCCTCTCTTTTCTCTTTCAAATGGGGTTCGTATGTCATTGGAAACAGAATTGCTGCACAGCATTGTTAAGGATGGTGTTTGAGATAAAAAACTATATGTTGGTGTTTACAAACTGAGGTTTTGTAGTCATTTGTACAAGAAGATAGAAGCGGGGAGCCACACCCTGTCACAACTGAGTACCAGTGGAGATGGAACAGGAGTGAACATTTGCAAGTCTATTCAAATATGTCCTGTAAGTGCCTATGCGGATGCAAAGAAAATGAGAAGTATGGTACACAAGTCGGCCCCAATTCAGCAAAACACTGAAGCGTGAGCTTCCGTCTATTCCTACTCGGCAAAGAACTTAAGTATGTGCTTACCTTTAAGCATGTGCTTCATTTCTATGAAATTCAATGGGTGCTTTGTTGAATAGTGATGGTTTTCTGGATCAGGGCCATGTAGAACAGAAACAGCATTGTGAACGTTGTGGAAATAGGGGTGGTGTCCTATTCTAGGGCAATACACAAGAGTGCAGAAATGGACAGAGAAGTGTAATATTATGGTAGTCTCATATCTATCAGTACTCTGTCAGCAAGAAACTCAGTCAAGGAAAGAGACCTGTAAGAGCCATAAACAAGATATTCTGAAACAAACAAGTTCTTCATAGAGTATTAGCCCAACCTCACATCTCCCCCAGCATAAGACAGATTTTTCTTGTACAGGATGGCTACCTGTGCTTCACCCACGAAAACTTATGCTCCAATACGTCTGTTAGTCTATAAGGTGCCACAGGACTCTGTCGCTTTTTACAGATCTAGACTAACACGGCTACCCCTCTGATACTGTGCACATGCTGTTATTCACAATGATTTTCATTATACAGTCAAAATTTGACCTGATTTTCTTTCTTCCTTGTTTTATTTCATTTAACCCTAGTGGTTTGTATCATCCTGTAGAGATTCTCTCCACTACCTTACTCAATCATCTCTACTTGAATCTCATAGCCTTTTATATTAGAGACCACAAGGATGAGTTGTGGCCCACTGATAACCAGCTGCGATGAACTGCATAAACCATTCCATGCTTTCAATCTTTGCATGATATTTTTCTTGTTCATGTGAAACAATAATAAACTTTTACTTATACTTCCTATGCATCAGTGCTCAGATCATGTTCATTTTAAGCCGTGGTCATATCCTTAACATAAATTGCTACTGAGTCTGTAAAAATGTCACAATAAAACTGAGTATCTTCAAGCCTGCCCTTGTACAAAATGCCAAAATAAAACTCCTCTCCAACAAATTCTTGCTCCTTGTTAAATATAAATAATCTGACTCATGGTCTTTGGTTAGAATAAAGGGTGTAGCACTCTATAAGCATTTTGGACTGAACATTTCAGTCACATGTAGTTCAATTAGTGTAAAGCATGGAGAGTAAAGTACAATCTTTGTGGTTTGCGTTGCTTGTTATGGAGTGGGCCGATGGAAAGCAGAAGGTAAAAATAATGTCAAGTTGGTTAAAAAGTAAGGATGATATATTCTACTCAGAAGATTTACTTTGTAAGTAAAGGAGGTCCTAAATTGTTTCTGTAAACCAAAGCAGGACAGATATTTTTTAAAAAATCTATAGTTTGATGATGAATAGCTAGAGCTGGTCAAAATGAAAACCTATTTGGGAGGAACTTTGTGCAAAATTTCAGAATTGTTTCCATTTTGTATTGTTTTTAAATGAACCCACTTTTGTTTTTGTTTTTAAAAAACCAAACCCTCAAAAATTATTCCTGATTTTTTCTTTTTTTAAAAAAGGTTCCCAACATTCTCAAAAACATCAAAAATGTTAGAGCTGGTTAACAAAATTTTAGTCACCATTTCAATAACCGTTTTCAGACTGTCAATTTTTTGTGTGTGTAAAAGACAGTAGAACCTCAGAGTTTCGAACTGACCGGTCAATCACACACCTCATTTGGAACCAGAAGTATGCAATCAGGCAGCAGCAGAGGCAAAGAGTACAGTACTGTGTTAAGCATAAACTACTAAAAATGTAGGGAAAGTTTAAAAAAAATTGACAAGGTAAGGAAACTGTTTCTGTGCTTGTTTCATTTAAATTAAGATGGTTAAAAGCAGCATTTTTCTTCCTGCATGGTAAAGATTCAAAGCTGCATTAAGTCAATGTTCAGTTGTAAACTTTTGAAAGAACAAACATAACATTTTGTTCAGAGTTAGGAACATTTCAGAGCTATGAACAACCTCCATTCGCAAGGTGTTCGAAACTCTGAGGTTCTACTGTATTGATTTTTGTTTGTTTGTTTTGCAAAAAATGAAGTTTACCATTTTTCACAAAAATTTGTTTTACAAATGGCTATTTCTATGGGGAAAAAACGTTCATTTGAAAGATTTTGATCAGCTCTATTATTAGCTTACTTAATTTAGGGAAAAATCGACACATTTAATTTTTACACTGTCTATGATGTAGTAAAATTAGAATAGCTTTAATTTAGGAGGGCTGCTAGTGCCCTCTCATACTTAGGTTGCCTAACACTTTCCATTCTAGAAGTTTCTTGTGAATTTTTTATGAGACGCATTAATGCCTCTGTTGTTTGCAGTAGCCTTTAGATAATTGTCTGTTACAGCTGTCCCCCTGCTGCATTCCTTTCCCCCTCTCCTTTCTGTTTGTCCTGTGTGGCTGCCTCTCCCTGCCATTGTGCTAACTAAAGTCACAGCCCTATTCCTAGGAATGGCTTGTACAGACTAACTGGAGCCATTGCTCTGCCTAGGGAGGGGGCTTCTTGCTTCTTTGTTTGGTTCCTTTGTTCAGACCCGGGCTCGGTGTGGGGGGGCGCTGCCCAGAAATGCAAGACCTGAAGTGGCCAACTAATTAAGCATATGAGTCACACCTGTGGCTCAGAACATGCCCAGGCATGCCTATGCTTACCTGCAGCCTTTCCCTGCCTTCTCTCCTCCCCTGTATCAAGAGGAGCCAATCAAAAGTACTGGTGGGAAACTGCCTGAGTTTGCCTTTAAAGCCGGACATTTTCTGATCAGACCTCGGAGAAGGTCCTTGCTTTGCCACCTGGTCTGATCAGCTAGGGGTCTTTGGGGGGCCTCTCCCCGCTCTAGTTTGTTTTTGAGCGTACCCCTGTTTTTAAACTCCCCTCCCACGAACAACAAATTTGTGCCTGGAGATCTCCTGATTATTGTAAGCGAATCGAGTCCTCTCTCCATCCTCCGATGCTACTGTTGTTCCTGTCTCTGTGCTTGCTGCTGTCCTGGGGATTGGTAAGAACTCCCTCTTGCAAACTTCCCCTGTCCTAGCTGCTGGCCTTGTTTCCCCAGCAGACAGACCCAAGCTAACTCCTTGGTCTGTATCTGTAATCTGTTTCTTGCTCCGCAGCGCCTTTGCTGCTGGAAATAAACCTGTGCCCCTGCTAGGCTGTGCCTTCCTGGACTGTATCCTGGGCTGCCGGCTTGTAGCCACCCCACTGCTGCAGCCACCACTAGTTAACCCCCCCACCCCCGGGGCTGTACCCTGGGCACACACCACTCTGCCCTCCGGAACTGCTCCCCCTCCCAATCAAAGAAGCGGCATAGTGTAAGGTGAACCTATTAGAATCAGGTTCTTAGTCTAGATAAGTTGTAATTTCATTTTGCATAGCTGTGGTTAAGTTAGGTTTAAAGAATTGTTTGTATTGTGCTCTGTAAGTTAGGTTTAAAAAAATTGTTGCATTGTGTTCTGTTACTTGCTAATTTGTGTAGTCTTGGTTAAGTTAGATCATAGATAAGATTTTACTGTGTTCTGTATAATTGTGGTTAAGTCTGTCTTCCCGCTGCCCTAACCCCCCACCCCAAGCTTGCCCGTGTCTCCTCCCCGAGTTCCCCAGTCACTCGTTGCAGTCTCTCTGCTGTTTAAACTTGCAGCCTGTCTGCTCTCTGTGTCTCCCTGAGTTTAAATCTCCCTCCGCAGTGCCTCTGCCTTTGATCTCTGCTCCACCACGTGCTCCTCTTCCCCATCCCCCAACCTCACATCTCTACCACTGCCTTTCTCTCTCTCTCTCTCTTTTAATCCCTTCCCTCACGTGCTCACCCCGCTCCTGCTGCTGCCAAACCTCAACTGTATTACTGAAGTCTAGCGTAAAACCCCATTGGTTACCCTTTTTCTCTCTAACACACCTCACATTTTACATTTACACCACTGTGACATATTTTTACCTAGAGTTGTTGGTTATTTAACGCATTTTACCCATAACTGTTAGTTGGTTATATGCTGTTGTGACACACCCTTTACATAGAAACTATTAGCTACCTGTTACATTTATACTTCAGTGTTAATTGGTTACCAACTGTATTGGACCCCACTGTATTGTACCCCACTATTGAAACCCCCTATCCTATTTACTAAAAGAAACCCCTCCCCAATTGTCTACCTTAACAATCCCCAACCCCCCCACTATTGAATTTTCCCTGTTTTTGCATTTTCTTAATAAAGTTTATTTTGCACCCCACCACTGCAGTAGTTGTCCCCTAAGATCCCCTACCTGCTGGCAGGGTCAATAATCAGCAGGGAGAAACCCCCAAGCTGTGGACGTGCTTTCTCCTTGTCCCTTGAAATTCAATTCAGATTTAGTTCAGTTGCAAAATGTTAGCCCCTGCCCAAAATCACAGCTTCTCTTCTCTCACATAAGTTCCCCAGCTTTCCAAAATCACTGAGCCCTAAAGGGTCAAGCTCGTGCCGCTGCTAAAGGAGCAATAGCCACTGACTGCATTGTGCTGGGAACGCCTGAGAGCTGCCAGATCAGCTATAACAGGTGTGGGGTTGAGGGGCACACACAAGGCTGAGCTTCCCCCATGAGCCTCACCTCCACCTTATCTAATGCATGGCCCCAGCAACTCATCCCCCCTTTGGAAGCATCACATGGATGTAGCAAATGATGTCAGCAGCCCATCTCCTCCCCCCTCCCCCAACTCTTGGATAACAGCCTTCTCCTGCTACCAGCTAATGTAGTTAGTCCTGTAGCTCAAGTGGTAGAAGTCTGTGCTGAAGATTCAGAATGCAGACCCTGCTAGTGATGCACGATGATGGTGGTAGGGGAAGATATTTTTACATTTGTGCATAATAAAATTATTTTTTTATCTTTATCCTTAAAAAAAGGAATTAGTAAATTTGCATACAAAATACTTTAAATTTGGTAGATTGCAAAGTGAAGTGCTCAAAAGTTAGGAAATTATGCCAGAATTATGCTTCCTTATGCAAACTTAATTAATCCCCCACTGTGTGTTTGCTAATTACATAATCATTTACTGTTTTTCCCACAGGACCCTGGCCTCATTCAGTGCAAGAGGGCCAAATTAAGGTTGCCCAGGCAACCATAAATCTGAGATTTCCTCACTTTGAAACTTAAATAACATTCTTGTAGTGTAGGCTTTTTTGTGTGTATATAAATTTTGTCTATGGCTAGTACTGACTTCTTTCGGATGGTGACACTGGTACATTCATTGAATCCTCCAGTGGTTCTGTAATTGTTATCATTAGAAACAGTTCTTGGGCAATGGGTTGGTGGTGCTGGATTGCAGATGCAATTCTTCACTTGCTGAGTCACAGCTCCTTTGCTCTTTGATAAGGCATGTTTTACTGTATACGTGTCACACTCTAACTGTGACTGTCAATCTCAAGGATACGTTCTCTCATCACAGGTCTGGAAAGACTCAAGCTATTGACAGCGCTCTGCCCAGTGAGATCATTTTGAAGTTTTACCTTATCTCTCATTACATATTCTAGACTCTCTTTTATGCAGCAGTTATTGTGGGCCCACCTCTTTGTAAAATAAACAGCAGACTTCAAAATGTCATGTAGAATCAAGATTTTTATATAAAGAAATATTCTTATGGGTTTAAACAGTCAAGTGCCCACATTTCAAAGTAGTCTATACATAGCCATTACACCTTCTTAAACTATATTATACATACCCAAAATTGCACACACAAATATTTGTATCTCAGACACAGGTCAGGTAGGAGACCAGTATAAATTGGGTATGTTGACATTTTCTTACCTTATTTGTCTGGGAAAATTATATTTGCATATGCACTTGAGATACTGACTACCCCAAACTGATGCACCAAAAATTACATAGCCCAAACATTGCCTGTGCCTTTTGGCGAGTACAAACATAGAAACAGCTATTGAAATGTTGGCCTCAAGTGATGAAAGCCAACGTCCAACGTACTGAAGACCATACAAAATTGGATCAGACTTTTATGTCTAATTAATGAACATGTCCTTTAAAAAACGAACTTCTCTAGGAAGATTATCTTGTAAAAGACAATACCGGAATCCTGCCTTACAGAAGACCAGCCATTATTCTATACACAGCCGCTTCCTGCCACTTTGTGTTCCCAAAATCCGCTCCCCCACGCTTTTCTCGGTTGCTCTCCTTTCTACTTCATGGCAAATCAAAATTAATACCAATTAAATCAATTAAAGTCGTGCATAACACCACAATCACGGAGATGTGCTACAAAAGTTTGTGTTCATAGAGATGAGTCAATTGCTTTACAATTTTGATCGCATTAAAAAACTACATAACAAAAGTGATTCACACTGAATAATATTTTATTTAATCAGATATGATGGTCCATTAGCTAATGAACCTGCAAACTACATTGGGTGATGTCCTTTTCTCTATATTGGACAATCATATTGCCTTCTGGAGGGACAATATCAGTATAAAACAATGTGAAAACTGTTTCCCCAGTGTGTTCTAAAAAGAATCAGCTTTTAACTAAACAGTGCTCACTTTTTCTTGCAGAAGGTGCTCTTTATCTTGAGATAACTTAAACTTGGTTTGAGGTGGAAGTTGTCACAGTAACTAATTATTTTTTATTGAACAACAAGAGTAAACACAATAGCTGCAACCCCCTCCCCCACCCAGCACATCTTGGCAAGCAAGTTAAAATATCCAGGGTGCACCAACATATGCAGTCATCTTTCCCTCACCCCTCAGGTTTTTTTTTTTCTTCAAATTTGACTGGATGTACACTTAATTGTGGGTTAAAGCGGGGCATACAACTTTCTTATTTGGCTTCTTCGTGTACTGAAACATCCTTACTCATATTGTTAGACTGTCTATTCACTGTGGTTATTTAGGTAATTATGGTCAAAGTTTTCCCTAGTTATTATCCATCCTTCAGCCTACTTATATGGCCCTCATCACAATAGTATGTTAGCCTCATGCAACTCTGGCTTCATGGATTCAAGTTTTCAGACCAAATCAATTGCAAGTTTGCCCCAAGTAAGGCCTGAGTAAAGACTGAATGAGGAACACAAGGTTTGACAGGATGATAGGATAGCATGATAGGGAAAGGAAAAAAAAACCAACAGATGACTTTGAGCTGACTTCACTCAGGTGAGGCAAGGTTGCAAGATCAGATCCTAACTAAAAAAAAACCAACCTAGGGTATACAGTAAAAATGAAGTGACTCAGCAGAAATGGGGAATTCAGGCAAGAGTTGGTGTGTAGTAGGCTACTATAGACTCATGTGTGTGCCTGTTGTTCAGATAGCTTGAAAGTTGACCCAATAAGAGATTTTTCCTCAGGCACCTTGTCTCTCAGGTATGTGCAGGCACTTTATCCCTCAGTAGTAGTTCAGGGAAGGATCATATTCTATAATTACAAAGCCAAGAAAGTAAGGGTTTAGATTAGAATCAGACATTGTTTTAACTGATTCAAAGGATAGTGATTTGAGAAGTTTTTTGTTAGTAGAAAAATTCAAAAGATTAGGGTGTAATCTAGCTCTCACTGAAGTTAATTGTAAAACTCTAATTGTCTTGAATGAGGCAGGATTGAACCCTAAGTGCCTGATTCAGTGCCCACTTGGGTCAATGGAAAAACTCCTATTGACTTTAATTGGCACTGGATTGAATTCTTAAGGGACAAGGGTGAAATCCTGATCCCAGTGAAGTCCATGGAAATTTTGTCATTGACTGCAATGTATAGAAAGCAAAAAATAAGACCACAATAGGATTTAACTACCTGAAACTATTAAACAGTGTCATGAAAAGTAAATCCATAACCACTAAAACTGATAATTGTATGTCCAGTAATATACTGTTTTGGACATTTTGAATCCCAAACAGAGCCACTTGAAATGGCAAATATCACATTATTCGGGGAAGATTGGTGTGTTGTGGTGAATTGTATTTGTATAACTCAAATACAGTATGACATTCATACATATAACTGAAGACCATCTGTAAGGCAGTGGTAATGACAGCCTCATTACACCTATTGCTGCTTGTATTTTCAGTTATACGTGTAAGCTTATTTGCGGACAAATTGGATACACTGCTAAAATTAAACTATTTAAAGAAATGTTCTCTTTCTAGTATGCACATGACTGAATGGAGAAAATTTGCAGCTCAGCTCTACAATTTATGATGATCCTATAACTGAAGAGCATTGATTTAATTCTATCTTCATGGGGAGGGGAGGGAATTATCCCTCAATCAAACATATAACCTCCAAGTCAATATTTTGGCTTGGTTTGGTTCAGAGTGGGTTGAGCTAAACCATATAATGTCAGATATAGTTAGTAGAGCTGCAGAAATTACAGGATCAAATGACACATAATATTCAGTGAAACGGAATTGCATTAGGGGTTCACAAATAGAATTAATACTGCTTAACATTACTCTTGCATTTGAAGCAATAAGAAGCCAGAGCTAATATTCCCCTGGATGGTAAAATTCAAGTTGTATAAAGCAGCACTTGGATGAGAAATCTGTGAATAAAACCCAGGTCACTCTGGAAGTGGTACTCATGATTTAATACCTGAGGCTCTTTCATTAACCAACATCTCAGCATGGTGTTAAGGGTGCACTGTGGTGCTGAAGATAATGGGCCAAATGAGTCTAACATCACTGCAGTCAGTCACGCCAGGGATGTATTTCTCATCATCATCTTTTGGAAACATAAAATGGAAGATCTACCCATTTGTTGACATTAAAGATCTAATGATTCTGTTTGCAAGAGCTAGGGCACTGATTCTAGTGGCCCAAACAAATTCTAATTTGACTGACTACATTCTGCTTACCTAATTTTCCCCTTGCAGTTTTAGCTGGGTATAATATTCTTCAGTTCTTACTACACATGTAAATAGCTGACATGTTCTCTCCAAAGGTGGGTGAAATGATTCCTGTGTGCATCTCTGCGTGTAAAAAGTTAATGCTTTCTAGTATGTGTGTCTGAGAAAGAGAGCTACAAAGAGAGAGGGAGAATGCCCGTGCTGGTTAGGAAAAATCCTATCAAATTCCTAAAATTTTGATTTTCCCCCTCCAAACATATTTTTTTCAATTTATAGAAATGTCTAGCTTTGAAAAAAATGTAAACCAGTTCTAGCATATAAAAAAAATATATAAATTACATAAAATAACTACATTAAAAGAACATTAAAGCTGCAATTGGTCCTAAGCCCATTGGTCCTAAGGTGGCTCACTGAGCTCTTAGGGAGGGAGAATTAAGAGGTTCTACCACCCTTTGGGATCAGGGGTTCTCCAAGAATGGGCTACATGAGATATTATTCATATATAACGATGAGGATGGACCAGATCCTTGGCTGGTGTAAATCAGGGTAGCTTCATTGAAGTGAATGGAGTTAAGTTGTTGGAAGTTCATGGAGCTGTGCTGTTTAACACTAGCTGAGGATCTGACATTAAATATTTAATGATTGCCAAAAGAAGGTTTGTTTGAGAAACCCATACCTGTGTCTCTATGTCTCTTACCTCGGTCTTTGCTCAGTTGAATATGACTAAGATACCTGACCCACATTTTCAAATCCTGGTCCTTCCAGTTTGCGGCTTATTTTCCTTGGAACACACTAGTCTGTCTTTCTTATGGGGTGTGTGTTTACAGCTTCTGAGACAGACAGATAAAATTCTGTTTAGGAAATGTTGTCTGTGACATGTATGAAGTATATGCAATATAGATATATATAGATCTATCTATCTATCTATATATATATCACATTAGCCTACATCTGAATATGTGTTTACATGACTATTAACTATTTGGTGCAACGCCTCCTTTGAATTTCACAACTGATAAAGCACCAGTGAGAGGGACTATTGTTTTGAGGTGCTGAGATAGATCAGAACCATTAAGGCAAGCAATTTATTTCATCAGCATTTCTGCAGCAAACTCCATGGAGAAATTGATTTCCAAAATAGATCTAAATATCTTCCAGATTCAAAAACATCCATCAATTTTATTAATATGGGAATTAATGCCACAGTCTTACTGAACAGCTAATTGAGATGGAACAGGAGCATTCTGCATTTTGATGGCATTCAGCATAAGGCGGTAGAGCTTATCTTCTCTAAAAAAGGTTATGGCTGTTTAAGAAGGCATCACAGATTTACTGTAGTAAACACAAAGTGATGCAAAAATATTAATTAAATTAGCCTTCTGGAATATGCCCAATAACTTTAAAAAACGTACATGGAGTTCTTTTAATATTGGTCATTATAGAAATAATAGACACATTCAAGAAATGTTGAATATTCAGCAAGCTGATACAGAAACCATGCCAACAAGAGATGGACAATTATGTGATGACAAACTATTATGGAATCTGATGTGAAAAGGGGCCATTTATTGGAAAGAGACATGCTCCCTCAAGATTTTTCATCTTGTTTCTGGCATTGTGTATGATTCAGTCTGGACACCACTGACATAAACAATATTTGGAGGACATAATTATGGCACAGTGGGCCAGAGCATCAGCTGGTGTAAATTGGAAATGAAGTCAGTGAAGCAACGCTGATATAGACTAGCTAAGGATCTACCTCTGAATTTGGTAGTAGCATGTCATGGCTTGCTAAAAAATGTTTTTATCTTACAACTACAAGTATGTAGCCGAGACATCGATGAATTGCCATTATATATGTATATCCAGTCATACCCTACAGAACACCAAAGGTCAGGTACTGCAGCATTTACTTTCATGAGTAATCCTTATTCACACTTGTAGTCAACACAAAGTCAATAGAAGTCCACCCTCGTGTGAGTAAGGGTTGTAGGATTGATTTTGACCAGCTCTAGCAATTAGTCATCAAACTATAGATTTAAAAAAAATATCTGTCCAGCTTTGGTTTACAGAAACACTTTACTTACAAATAAAATCTTCTAAGTAGAATATATCATCCTTACTTTTTAACCAACTTGACATTATTTATACCTTCTGCTTTCCATCGGCCCACTCCATAACAAGCAACGCAAACCACAAAGATTGTACTTTACTCTCCATGCTTTACACTAATTGAACTACATGTGACTGAAATGTTCAGTCCAAAATGCTTATAGAGTGCTACACCCTTTATTCTAATCAAAGAACATGAGTCAGAGTATTTATATTTAACAAGGAGCAAGAATTTGTTGGAGAGGAGTTTTACACTGACAGAATGGTCAAAAGGAGCATTTGTGTACACGAGAATCGAGCATTGAGAATTTATTGCTGCTGTTTTTGTTTGGAGGGGTGGGGCTGTCTGTTTTCTTGAAATACAATATAGTGTTGCTTATACTGTTGAGCTGATCCTCTTAAAACTCTAAATCTAGTTTTATGTTAACCCTCAGGAATAACTGACTATATCATGAATACTTGTTGAGAGATTCATAGGCCCTGTAGGCAACGGCATAGGCCATTTTTCCTTTAGTATTGGGTTACGTTAATGGAAAGTGATGTGAAGATCTGTTCCTGGAATGGTAAATGATGCACAGGGAATTCCAGCACTACTGCTTTAAGGACAAAAAAGTTCTAAGTTATGTGATATTGCTCTTGGTAACCAGAAATGGGTCTAAATAACTTGGGAACAACAGAAGGAAACTAGATTGGGTCAGTTAAATGTCACAGACATCACCACATTCATGAAATAGAAGGGTAGTGCAGTAGCCCTTAATTCTTAATGAAATGTTATCTTGTGTATAGATAACATCTTCATTTACCCCAGCTGCAGAGTTACTATCCTCGCAAAAGTGAGAAAGAGTGGAAGCTTACTGAGAACTGACAATAGAAGCAAATCTCAGATTTGCATTTCATAGCAGAGACCAAATTATACTTGAAGATCTTGATTTGCTGAGTATTGTAGGTTAGTTCTGCTCTATGTAAGCTATAACTTGATCTGTAGATATTCTCTGAAGCAAGTTCCCATCCAGATTATAAGGAGAGGAAAGATTACTGATAGCCTGCAGGGGAGACATTTGTTGCCATTCACCCTCCCAAATCCTCCAATTCCCTCTAGAGGTTTGTAGGGTAGTCCCTCTTGGCCCAATTGTGCTATGGGATCATACTTCAAGTTCTCTGATAAGATGTAGTGAGTGCCCTCCAGAGAAGTTTTAACTGGCAAACAAAATCTTATGTAGTCAGCAATTTCATTCCCTTTCAGGAATAAGTATTAGGCACTCAGATACCATGGTGATGGAGGTAGTGTTCAAACTTCAACGGACGGAACGATGAATCACTTCACAGCCTGCTTCAGAGGAGTGGATTTGCTACTGCTGCTGCTTTTTTGCTTTTTAAATTTATATGCTAATAAAAAGCCCTGCATTACTTTCTGGAAATTGGTAGCAAATGTGTGTAGGCTGTGCCCATCACTGAGCCCAGTTTAGTTGTATTAGTTGTGAAGCTAAAAGAAGATGGGTGTGTATGGGGGGGTGCACACGTAGTTGCACCTCAGGATTCTGGACAGTGTAACTAAAGGCAAGTGTGCACTACCGGTTAAGTCAATCTAACTGATGTCATTCAGGGGTGTGAAAAAGCCCTCCCAGCGTGATGCAAGTTTTGTGCTGTCTGCACCATCTCCTGCAGACATAGCTTCTGCTTCTCGACAAGGTGGAGCATTTATGCTGATGGGAGAGCACTCTCCCATTGGCATAAAGCGTCTTCACCAGATGCGCTATGAGCTGTGCCACTGTAGCGCTGCAGTGTAGACTTGACCTAAGGCAATTCAGAAGGCCACACTTCATGACATCTACCCTGCCTATGATGATCAGTGCGCTACAACCCTGCCCCTGCCTATCCCCAACACAGCCCTCTTGCCCCAGGCATGCCCCCTACTGCAAGCTGTATAAGACAGCTGTGGCTGTGTTATGTAGTATTGGTGGTGGGGGAATTCTCCCATGGCCAGGAGAATTTTGTGGCCCCTGTTCACGGCTTTTGTGTAGCATATAAGGGCCATGGTAGGAAAAAGAATCCTTACTTTTGTGTTTAAACTTCAGTTGGGTCTCAATCCTGCAAGATGCTGAGCACTCTCACCTCATTTCTTGCAAAACCCTTAAGCACATGCTTTAAGTTAAGCATGTGAGTAGTGCCCTTGGCTTCAGTGGGACTACTTTTGTGTAAGTGCTCTGCATGATCAGGGCTAGCATTCTCAGCAGCTTTCAGGTTTGAGCCCTTGGCAAGCAATCAGTTCTGTTACTGGATACGCATGCTTCTGGTTGCATGTTTGTTAACAATTGTATGAACAAGGAAACAAGCCTAAAACTGACTTCATTTGCAGTTAAACAGCCACCAGATATGTGCAGAAATGACCTTGGTTAAACACGGCACCTGAAACAAGAACCTGTAACAGTGCAACAATCTCATAGCACTACACCAGTCTCAGTAGTGGAAGTGAGCTCACCTCCTGGTGAGGAACCATGTGATTGGTCTAGATGTGAGACTGCTACAGAGACATACTCATACCTACAAGGCAGTGGCTCCCAGTGCTGAAAGCGGCGGCCAGTACGTCCCTCAGCCCGTGCCGCTTCCAGAAGCTCCCATTGGCCTGGAGCAGCGAACTGCGGCCACTGGGAGCCACGATCGGCTGAACCTGCGGACGCGGCAGGTAAACAAACCGGCCTGGCCCGCCAGGGACTTTCCCTGCACAAGCGGCAGAACAAGTTTGGGAACCACTGCTATAAGGTATAGAGTCTTAAAATCCAATCTTGTCCTGCAGGAATTTTCTGTCAGTAGGGTGAATTGCATTGAATAACATTGAATGCCTGTAAAAGAAGATGCCTCTTTCCTGCAAGACACACAGCTTTTTAAGAGCCAGCACTAACATGATGCAAAATATTATGATAGTCTCCTACTACAACTAATCTGTGACAGTGTGACCAGGCTACACACCTATTACAGGGACAAATGAGAGCAGAATTTGGCCATGGGACTCATACAATATTAACATGAGAGTGGCCATACTGGTTCCGTCCAATGGCCCATCTAGCCCAGTATCCTGTCTGCCAACAGTAACTGAAGTCAGAGGCTTCAGAGGGAATGAACAGAACAGGGCAATTATTGAGTGATCCATTCCCTGTTGTCCAATCCCACCTTCTGGTAGTCAGAGGATGGGGTTGCGTCCCTGATCATCTTGGCTAGTAGCCATTGATGGACCCATCCTCCATGAACTTATCTAGTTCTTTTTTGAACCCCGTTATAGTCTTGGCCTTCACAACATCCCCTGGCAAAGAGTTCCACTAGCTGACCATGCATGGTGTGAAACTTAACCCTAACCTTTTCTTATGTTTGTTTTAAAACTGCTGCCTATTCATTTTCTTGGGTGACCCCTGGTTCTTGTGTTACGTGAAGGGGTAAAACACCTCCCTATTCACTGTCTCCACCCCAGGCATGATTTTATAGAGATCTATCATATTTCCCCTTAGTCGTCTCTTTTCTAAGATGAACAATCCCCGTCTTTTTAATTTCTCCTCATATGGAAATTGTTCCATACCCCTTATCATTTTTGCTTCTCTTCCCTGTACTTTTTCCAATTCTAACATATCTTTTTTTAGATGGGGGTGACAAGAACTGCATGCAGTATTGATGGTGTGGGTGTATCATGGATTTACATGATATTTTCTGTCTAAATCAACATATCTGTGAGACAAATCCTGAATGCCTTACTCAGAAACAGATTCTGCAACCACTGAGCAGTATTTTCTCACATGCAATCCCAGTATAATTAGGTGTTGTAATGTAAGGGACCACAGCATAGGCAGTCTAGCCTAGCAATCACAGCTGGACTGGTGTCACAAAAATCAAAGATGGTCATGAGGCAGTAGGCAGTGAGATGGAATCAATAGTCAACATGCAGGGTCAGAATGAGGCTGGGGTTGGAGATCAGAGATAGTTACCACGCCGGAATCAGGAGACAAGGGTCACAGTGAGGCTAGAGTCAGAGATTGAGATCAGCAGACAGGATTATCAACAAGCCAGAAGTCTGCCTAGTTGCCCAG